>NC_069502.1:690881551-691244051 GCF_027579735.1 Bombina bombina
TTTCCTTGGTGTGTTACAAAATTTTTATATAGAAGAGCTGTAGAATGGAAACCGGCTTTATACATTTTAATTATTGTATCTAGGATTCCTAGAGCATGTGTTTCTCTTTTGCAAATCTCCTTTTTTAGAGATAAAATGCCTGACCTGCAGATGTGCAAAGAAATCTTTATTCCTAATATCAAATTCTTGAGCCAATTGTTCAAATAATTTAATAGAACAAGTTTCCTCATTTATACATTGAGCCATATATTTTAGCCCTTTTTGGGCCCATATACGATATAGTCTGGAATCTAATCCAGGTTCAAACTCCGGATTCCCAACAATGGGGAGGAGAGAGGAAAAAGCATTATCTATTCCCAGCCCCTTGCACATCTTATTCCAGGCCTTTATTATGTTTAAAAAAGTAAACTTTGGAATATTAAGTTTAAGCATATTAATGGTACGCAAATGTGGGAGTGACTTAAGAGCGTATGGAAAAACAATACTCTCTTCCATTTGAGGATTGGTAATATAGTCTATCCCCGATAGCCATTCTAACGCTATTTTAGCCATACTTGCCCAATTATATATCTTAATATCGGACAGCGCCATACCTCCCTCTTCTTTGTTACGTGTCAACTTTTTCATAGAAATACGTGGTTTGCTTGTATCCCAGAGAAATTCTGTGCACTGTGAATAGAAACTTTTAATATCTTTACCGTGAATAAATACTGGTAGATTCTGTATTAAGAAGGGAAGATTATAATTTTGATCAGGGATATGGGATATTTTGGCAGAAAGAGAAAGCGGGACACTCGACCAGTCACGTATAGATGTCAAGATTTCACTCCATAACTGAGGATAGTTTAACTCATACCACTGATTAGGATCCTTAGCAAGCAAAATTCCAAGATATTTTGTCTTTTGTATTTCTAGGGAAAAGGGGTTTTCAGTTAAACTATTCTTATGTTTAATAATACATAGTATTTCTGACTTGTTTGTATTGATTTTATATCCAGTAAAAGAGCTATATATTTTCAAGATCTCTAGTAATTTAGGAATAAAGACCTTCGAATTCTTAACATATAATAAAATGTCATCTGCATAGAGTGATAACACATGGTTCTTTCCCCCGATCAAAATCCCTTAAAGCGTTTTTCTACAAGAAATTGCCAGTGATTCTAAAGAAATATTAAATAGAAGAGGAGAGAGTGGACATCCTTGTCTAGTCCCTTTCTCAAGATAGATATTTGGAGTTATGTTACCGTTGATCATCAACGAGGAAGCAGGCTTACTATATAGAAGTTTAACAAAGTTTAAAAAATGACCAGATATCCCACACTTTTCAAGTGAAGTGAACAGATGATCCCATGAAATGGAATCAAATGCTTTTTCCGCTTCTAACGTAATTAATGCAAAATCTTCCATGCTCTGTCTCTTATTCTCCCGTATATTACTTTTATTTTGGCAAGACTCAATAATTGTTAAAACCGTTCTAATATTTTTTTGTACTGTTCTTCCTTGCATGAATCCTGATCTGAATGAATAAGAGGATCTAAAACTTGTTTAAGTCTCTTTGCTATGATAGATGCAAGGATTTTATAATCCGTGTTGAGAAGAGAGATACGACGATAAGAATCCATGGACTCAGGGTCTCTATCTTTTTTGTGAATTAACACTATATTGGATTTTGTAAATAGATTAGATAGCATTTCATTTTGTAGATAATATTTATTATAAAGAGATGCAAGGGTGGGAGTAATATGCTCTGCCATTTTGAATTGGAAGAATCTTTAATGGCTTGAATAATTTCCTCTTGTTGTATTTCCCTATTCAATTAATCTAGAGAATCTATAGTGATTTTAGGTAGATTCAATGATCTCCAAAAAGCTTCTTTATTGCTTAAGGATATCGAGTCCTTAGCGTAAAAAAATTTTTTAAATACTGAAAGAAAGCTTTCTGTATGTCTTTGATATTTGTCATGCGCTGCTCCCCTACTCTTATAACTTCTATGTTATTTTTTTTTGCCCTACTTTAAACAATATTAACCCGAAACTTCGAAGATCTAGGACCAAATTGATCAAAACTAGCTTTATTCTTTATCTCTGCATTGACCAATTGTTTATTAAGGAAGATTCCTCTTTCCAACTTAGCTTCTTGATATTTTTTCCAACTTTCCTTGTCCTTGGATTGCAAATAGGATCTGTATTTGTTCCTAAGCTGGTTAGCTAGTTGCAGATCTCTTGCATTCCAACATCTCTCTCTTTTTTTTTTTTTTTTTTTTTTAACCATATAAGCCTTAATTTCTCCTCTAAGTACTGCCTTCGCTGTCTCCCAGAATATCTCTGGTTTTTATATATATATATATATATATATATATATATATATATATATATATATTCCTGATTGTAAAATTTGAACTCCATCCATTTTCCTATCAGCCAGTTTCTAAAACCTTGCTCATTTAATAAAAATGTGGGAAAGACAAAAGCATTCCCACTCCATTTTTCCTGGGGCTTCTTAACTTTAATTGACAGAGTAATTGGGGCATGATCCGAGATCAAAATCTCCTTAATGTCTGCTTTAGTCTCAAAAGGAGCCTTGTGTTCGCTCGTTAAGAACATATCTATCCTAGAAAATGTACAATACGATTTAGATTTGCATGTAAATTGTTTGGAGTCTGGATTCTGGCTGCGCCACACATCTCTAAGTTTTAGTTTTTTAATAAAATTTCGAAAAACCTTAGCCTCCTTGTTATATCTATAAGGATTCTTTATCCTTTAATCTGTCTAATAGTGGATAAAGAGTTAAATTAAAATCTCCTGCCAAGATCAAATTAACATACAGAAACAGATTTCAAAATTCCACTTGTAGTGTATTAGGAGCATTTATATTACAGAGGACTAAGCGTATGTTTTGTATTAAGATTTCTATGATTACAAATCTCCCATTTTTATCTACTTCCTTAGATACTATTTGATAATCTAGTTTCTTGTTAATAAGAAGGGCCACTAATCTTTTCCTTTTATAGGCAGGGGCAGCAATTACCTCCCCAACCCATCCAATCTTAAGCTTATCCATTTCTTGCGCTGATAGATGTGTCTCCTGAATCATTGCTATATCTGTCGAGAGATATTTCAGCAAATTAACCATCCTTTTCCTCTTGATTGGGGAGGTAATGCCCCCTACATTCCAAGAGGACAACTCAATTTTATTTTTCAGCATACCTCAACCAAGGAGATCGGGGGCCCCAGAGACCCCAAGAAGAAGGGGAGAGAAAAAACCCCCAAAAAATTTTGTTTGGTTTTGTAAAAAAAACTCTAGCCTCGTGGGGTTTGTAGTATGAGTACCTTGGAGTCATGCCATATTTTATTTTTTGCTGGATAAATAAGTGCCGCTTGGAACCCTTGTTTTATAATTTGAGTACAAAGTGGAGACATTTCTCTTCTCTTATTAAGTGTATCTGCTGCAACATCTTGAAATATAAGTATGCGGTTCACTTTGATTGTAAGAGAGTTAACTTAACGGTACATAGACAAAATAAGAACTTTATCCTGAAAATTCAGGAACCTAAATATTATTGGTCTTTTAAGATTTGTTGCATCATCCTGCATTCTAATAGAACCTATTCTGTGGGCTTTTTCCACAGGGATCGGTATTTTATCACTAGGTATACCTAGAGCCTGAGGAAGTGTATATGAGACAAAATGTAACAGATCATTATATTCTAGGGTCTCCGATAGACCAATGATTTTTAAATTATTTCTTTGGGATCTGTCTTCCAGCTCATCTAAGCGTTTCTGCATGAACTGTAGTTTTTTTGTCTTGTTCTTTAATTACCTCCTGGTGAATATTATTTATATCTTCCAGGTCAGAAACCCTTCCCTCTACTTCAGAGATTCTATTTGCAAACTGTTATAGCTCCACTGTTAAACCATTTATCTCTTTTTTAATACTATCAAATTGTGGGAGGAAGATCTCAGATATTTGCTTCACAAGATTATTAGTATCTATTTGTGTTGTAGAATGCGTGTTATGTTCAGTAAGTCCCTCTGTAGCTAATTCTAAGCTATTACATACTTTCCTATCTTTGTTCTTGGGAGGCATAATTGGTGATTTAAGTTTATTAACATATACAAATCTATCCATGGGATGATATATCCACTCTCGGATTGTGGTATTCTTTGTGTAGGTGTGAAAAAAAAAAGAGGTGTGTGTATAACCCTCTCTCTTTTTTATTTTCCTTTCCCCCCCTTCCTTCCCTCTCTATAGGGAGAGAGTTTAGGGGTGTGATGTGTCCCTCTTTCAAGTGCTTATATATACTAAATACAAGATATTCAAATATATTGTGAAATGTGCAAAACGTGCAGGGTAGAGCCTCCTAATAAACAGAGATATCTATATCTTATAGAGCATAGCCAGATCTTATGTAAAGAATATCTATATCTTACAGAGCTTAGCAAGATCTTAGGTAAAGAACACCATCAGACATTAAGTTTAGCTCTTCTATTCAAATAATTTCTGCCTGTTATCTTCAGCGATTCAACTATCACTTAGCGTACAACAATATGTAAGAGTTAACATATAATTACCAATATTGACTCTTCCACTTTAGTAATTTACTAAGCAGAAAAAGAAAATAATTAATATCCTCATATATTTGGCTTTGTTGTAAGCTAACCTATCAATATCTTTAGTCAAGATACAATCCACTTATGTCGTCAACTAGTATAATATACAAAGCAACCACATAGATACAGTACTATACTTTTTTTTTTTTTTTCCTTTCTTTTTCCCACTTTTTAAGCTCTCATATATTCAGTATAATTATGTCCAGCCTTAGTGTTGTCCTGTAGAACTGATTGGGCTCTTAAGTATTAACAGAGAGAGACTTCCAATATACCAAGCGATAGATTTTTAAAGATTTAAGAGTACTCAGTATTCAGCCTCTAGCCAAAGCTATACATATAGTTCCAGGGGTATTAGGCACACTAACAGACTGTCCTTTTATATGCAGAAGAGACCTCCCTTTTTTTTTCTTTCCCTCGCAGGCACAAATGATATGGCTGTTCAGCCCCTTGACAGGTAAACCACAAGCACAAGTAGTGTGGCTGTTCAGCCCCTTGATAAGTAGACCAGAATATATTGAAGCAGTCTTATCCATCACAGCATAACAATCATCACATTTCCTTTGTATATCCCATAGCTGCTTCTTCTGCCCAGAATACACACTCTATCCACTTCTTTCAGAAAGTACTGTTTTACCAGCTATACCATGGCATAGTGATATAGGAAAATACCCTCCTACCCTGTCTAGGTACATAAAAACGTAATGCGGGGTATACCGCAGAGCTTACTGCTCAAGTCAAGCCACAGGGTCCTGTGAGGTTTAGCAGATAGCGGAACCAGCACTACTGATTTCCAGTCGTCTGGATAGATGGCAGTTCTCAGCGTCAGGGTGCAGCTCAACGCATATATATAGTATCGAGTGATAACTGGGACTTTGGACCATAGCTTAGCTCTTACTGCTTTTGCTACTGGCGCTTCCTTGTTACAGCTCCAAGGGGGTTTGTTGTTTCTCCCAGGGGGGTTCCCCCCACAATTTTCCCCTGCAATCTTTTTCCGGAACGGCTTCCACTAGATCCGGCAATCTGGCAGTGGCCCTAGCCAATGGGCCAGAGAAAAGGGCTTGACACCTCACCCCGCTCCAACACCCGGGATTACAGCCGGGAAGAGCCTAGTGAAAGGTAAGTACGTAAGACCACTAGTCACAGCAGGCTATCCTGGATGTAGGCTAGCGGGAGCTTGCTTGTTCGACCTAGGACGCCCCACACACGCATCCAACCTGCTCCGCCCACTTCCGGGGAGTGTCGTGCATGGAAGTTTTAGGTCTCATGACTGCAGCATCGGACGCGATACCCTTTGCTCATTTTCATATGAGACCTCTACAGATTTGCATGTTGCACCAATGGTGAAGGGATTATACTCAAATATCACATCTGATATACTTAAAACCCAACACTCAACTCTCTCTGAGCCTATGTATTTTTTTGGGATATTAAACTTTCTTGGAAAGTGTTATTTCTTTTGGCTATCTCTTCTGCTAGAAGAGTTTCCAAATTGTCTGCTCTCTCTTGTGAGTCTCCTTATCTGCTTTTGCATCAAGATAAAGATAAAGCAGATTTTACTGATCAACCAGCTAAAATGTAAGCCAATATTAAAGGGATACTAAACATAAATTAATTATTTCATAATTCAGATAGAGTATGCAATTTTAAGCAACTTTCTAATTTACTCATATTTATAAATTATTCTTCATTCTCTTGCTATCCTTAAAAAGCAGGAATGTATAAAGCTGAGGAGCTGGGCCATTTTTGGTTCAGAACCTGGGTAACGCTTGCTGATTTGTGGCTAAATGTAGCCACCAATTTAAAAATTAAAATCCAAACCTGTTAAAATGGCTGTTGCCTAGAAGCCCCATAGGGTAGCTGCTACCCATTTTTCCATTCTCAACTTGTGGATAACTGAGACGGTCATAACATTTTCTCATGATGAGATTTTGAACACCTTGCAGATATGTGGGACTCTTGTTGTCACTTCAGTTATTTATAGAAGCAAATGTCAGGGTGTTACTCTACTGTTTAGGACAGAACAATCCGTGAGAGGGATTGGAGGGCCAAGGAAATCATGGTTCTGTTATTAAATTAGTAGACCAGAAACAGCACCTTTTTTTTTCTGCACAAAGATTGTTAATAAATCATAGAATGGAGGATCACTCCCCCCCCCCTCCACTAATTTACTGATAGCAGTAGCCATAATTTTTTATTGCTTATTCAGGTATATACCTAGTCATAACCTTGCATACCAGTAATAAAGCATTTTGTATTACCTTTGTTAGCTAGGAGAAATAAAAAATTAACACTAATAGCGTATATATATATATATATATATATATATATATATATATATATATATATATATGCAACTAACTATTATTTTCATAATCGATTAATTGTCCGATTTATTTTTTCGACTAATCGGATAAAAAAAATTAATAATTTTTTCCTATATTTAAAATAAAATCCACATACTGAGTGTTATAAATATAAACTTCAGACTAAAACTTTACATTAACACAACTGTTGGTCCAATTTTTTAAGCTGCAGAACTGTTTATAACATTCTGTTATTTACTCTTTCAGAAACTTTGCATTGAAGTGCAAAAATGTCAACATATTCACATGCTCCTTGCTGAGGCTCGCTCTCTTTATGCAAGCTATTTTGCCTGCAGCAGAGAAGAGGCGCTCAGATGGTGTTGAGGTGTCTGAGATGCATAAGTAGGGTTTTGTCAATTTCACAAAGGTGGGCTATTTATCTTTGTTAGCTCTTCACCAATGCAAGGGGCCTCTTAAAAAAGTAAGCATGGACTTCATTCTGACATAAAAAAAATATCTTGAATAACTGTATTGTCAAGGTATTGCTGAGTGACATTAGATAAACTGTGCATGTGTCACATAATTTTAATAATTCCATTGAGCTAATATCTACCTGATTTAAATTGATTTGGCTGATTCCCCCCCCCCCCCTTTAACTTATACATCTAAAGGGTTCAAAAGAGAACATTTGTTTCATTAGTTCAGCACAGACCCCTGGTGTGATGGAGACAATATTATGTGTTTTGGTGGAAGATATGCTCCGAATCCCAGGATGTTTGTAAGTTAACAGACACTTGTAAAACTCAAGATGTAATTTTAACAGAGGTTCTTTCCTCTATGTAATAAAAGTTATAAGATAATTAACCCTTGTGGATAAACAGACATAATGTCTGAGATGGGTCTTTGAGGCTTGAGTGTATGCAGAGAAAAACCTGTTTTGACAGAGGAAAATGACCGTTTACACTTAGGTGTTAAATTGATACCTGCTGAGTTTTAGATACACAAAAGGAATCTGAACTCAAGTTACCTACAGATATATGGGAATGCTGTGACTTGATCGTCATATGGGATTATATTAACATGAGATATATATATATATATCAGTGATGTCAGAGGCTGGTGAGGCACTGGCTAGGATACACCTTCATTCTTTAGATATCCTTTGTTGAAGAAACAGCAATGCACATGGGTGAGCCAATCACATGAGGTATCTATGTGCAGCCACCAATCAGCAGCTACTGAGCATATTTAGATATGATTTTAAACAAAGGCTATCAAAAGAATTAAGAAAATTAGATATTAGATGTAAATTGGAAAGTTATTTAA
This sequence comes from Bombina bombina, assembly GCF_027579735.1. Lineage (NCBI taxonomy): Eukaryota > Metazoa > Chordata > Amphibia > Anura > Bombinatoridae > Bombina > Bombina bombina. Next base: position 690,889,791 of record NC_069502.1, read on the forward strand.
AATTGCATGCTCTTTCTAAATCATGAAAGAAAATATGGATTTCATGCTCCTTTAAATGGTGTCTTGGAAAACTGGTCAACTTAGTAAACATTTGATTTTAGTCTAAAGAATTGTAACAGAAATTCTTGCCAGATAACAAAATGCTTGCTCTGATTATGAGATCTAGAAATCCAGGCTCATTAAAATATGTTTAAAACATATTTTTTACTTTAATGCTGCAAATTATGCTTATAGACATATAAAATGTCTTGATCCAGTAGCGGCTGGTGAAATTTAAAGATGGTGGGGCGCTTGACCCCACCCCTTTAAATAAAGCCACACCCTCAGATGGCACCACCAATTCATTAATTAAATAAATAAAAGGTAGACAGAAACACAGAAGAGCACTCGGGGGGGGGGGGGGAGATGGGGAGAGAGAGACAGAGGGTTAGAGAGAGAAAGAGAGACACAATCATGCACAGAGGGTGAGAGAGACACAGAGGGTTAGAGAGAAAGAGAGAGAGACACACAATCACGCACAGAGGGTTAGAGGGACACATAAGGGCTGAGAGAGTCAGAGGAGGAGGAAGAGAGAAAGAGACCATGGGGGGAGAACGACACATAAGGAGAGAGACAGTGGGAGAGACAGGGAGAGAGAAATATGGATAGAGAGAGAGACGGATAGAAAGAGAGAGAGAATTTGTAAGTAATATTTTAAGTGACTATCAAATGCTAATAGTCTACAATCTATTTTAAATATCTGAAACAGAACAGCACATATGAATGGGAGCATTAATAAATTATTTCTCTTGTAAGGTGTATCCAGTCCACTGGTTCATCCATTACTTGTGGGATATTCTCCTTTCCAACAGGAAGTTGCAAAGAGGACACCCACAGCAGAGCTGTCTATATAGCTCCTCCCCTAACCCCCACCTCCAGTCATTCTCTTTGCAACTCTCGACAAGATAGGAAGTATAAAGAGATATGTGGTGTCAGTGTAGTTTTACCTTCAATCAAGAGTTTGTTATTTTTAAACGGTACCGGCGTTGTACTGTTTTACTCTCAGGCAGAAATTAGAAGAAGAATTCTGCCTGGAGGTTGATGATCTTAGCGGTTTGTAACTAAGGTCCATTGCTGTTCTCACACATAACTGAAGAGTATGGGAAAACTTCAGTTGGGGGAATGGTCTGCAGATTACCTGCTTTGAGGTATGTTCAGTATTTTTATTTCTAGAGAGATGATAAGTTCTAGAAAATGCTGACAGAGCCTTGTGTATTTGAGGTAAGCTAGATGCAGTGATTTTGCAACGACTGGGATCATGCTTACAAAACAGGGTAATACTCATGTTAATACTCGTATTACTTAGTGACAAAACGTTTACATGTTTCATAAATAGAACGTTTTTTTCTCTGAGGGTGATAAGTCTTTAATTGGGGCCTAGTTTTCCACATGGCTAGTCAGATACTCCTAGGAGTATTTCCTTAAGGCCCCTCTGACATCGAGTACATGGTGGGAGGGGCCTATTTTCGCGCTTTAGATGCGCAGTTTTCTTCCAAACTGAGACATCCAGCTTCCCTAGAGAAGTCCTCTTGCTTCTGAGGACCACTATAGAGGGCCTATTTCTTCCCTAACCGTATTTGAGGGCAGGTAGGAGCCACAGCAGAGCTGTGGCAAGGTGCTTAACTGTCTTGTACCGTTTTTTAAATCCGGTTTGGGGGCTAAGGGGTTAATCATCCATTTGGGTGCGATGCTGCTTTAGTCCCTTATACACACTGTAGTTTACTACTTTTTAACACTGTTTTGCAGTTTATGTGCTAGTTTTTTTCTCTTAAAGGCACAGTACCATTTTTGTTTAATTGCTGTTTCACATTTATTATAGTGTTTTCCAAGCTTGCTTGTCTCATTACTAGTCTGTTAAACATGTCTGACATAGAGGAAACTCCTTGTTCAATATGTTTAGAAGCCATTGTGGAACCCCCTCTTAGAATGTGTACCAAATGTACTGAAATTTCTATAAACTATAAGGACCATATTATGGCTCTTAAATATTTATCACCAGAGGACTCTCAGACTGAAAAGAGGGAGGTTATGCCATCTAGCTCTCCCCATGTGTCAGAACCTATAACTCCCGCTTAAGTGACGCCAAGTACATCTAGCGCGTCTAATTCTTTTACTTTACAGGACATGGCGGCAGTTATGAATTCTACCCTCACAGAGGTATTGTCCAAACTGCCAGGGTTACAAGGAAAGCGAGACAGCTCTGGGGCTAGAACAAATACAGAGCTTTCTGACGCTTTAATAGCTGTGTCCGATTTACCCTCCCAATGCTCCGAAGCTGGTGCAAGGGAGTTTCTATCTGAGGGTGACATTTTAGATTCAGGGAAGGCCTTACTTCAGTCTGATTCTGAAATGACAGCGTTTAAATTTAAGCTCGAACACCTCCGCTTACTGCTCAGGGACGTTTTAGCGACTCTGGATGACTTTGACCCCATTGTAGTTCCAGAGAAGTTGTGTAAAATGGACAAATACTTTGCAGTGCCTGTTTACACTGATGTTTTTCCAGTCCCTAAGAGGTTTTCGGAAATTATTACTAAGGAATGGGATAGACCAGGTGTGCCGTTCTCTCCCCCTCCTGCTTTTAAAAAGATGTTTCCCATAGATGTTGCCATACGGGACTCGTGGCAGACAGTCCCTAAGGTGGAGGGAGCTGTTTCTACCCTAGCTAAGCGTACAACTATCCCCGTTGAGGACAGTTGTGCTTTCCTAGATCCTATGGATAAAAAATTGGAGGGTCTCCTTAAGAAAATTTTTATACATCAAGGTTTTATTCTCCAGCCTCTTGCATGCATTGCCCCAGTTACTGCTGCAGCGGCTTTTTGGTTCGAGTCTCTTGAGGAGGCTCTTCAGGTGGAGACCCAGTTAGATGATATTTTAGACATGATTAAAGCTCTTAAGTTAGCTAATTCCTTTATTTCTGACGCCGTTTTTCATTTAACCAAGCTAACGGCTAAGAATTCAGGTTTTGCCATTCTGGCGCGTAGGGTGCTATGGCTTAAGTCCTGTTCAGCAGACGTTACTTCAAAGTCTAAGCTTCTTAACATCCCCTTCAAGGGACAGACCCTATTCGGGCCTGGCCTGAAGGAGATCATCGCTGATATTACCGGAGGAAAGGGTCACGCCCTTCCTCAGGATAGGTCCAATAAATTAAGGGCCAAACAGAATAATTTTCGTTCCTTTCGAAACTTCAAAAGTGGCGCAGCTTCAGCTTCCTCTAATGCAAAACAAGAGGGAAATTTTGCCCAGTACAAACCAGTCTAGAGACCTGAACAGACTTGGAACAAGGGGAAGCAGGCCAAAAAACCTGCTGCTGCCTCTAAGACAGCATGAAGGGGTAGCCCCCGATCCGGGACCGGATCTAGTCGGGGGCAGACTTTATCTCTTCGCCCAGGCTTGGGCAAGAGACGTCCAGGATCCCTGGGCACTAGAGATTGTTTCCCAGGGATATCTTCTGGAATTCAAGGGTTCATCTCCAAAGGGGAGATTTCATCTCTCACAACTATTTGCAAACCAGATAAAGAGAGAGGCATTCTTACATTGCATTCAAGACCTACTGGTTATGGGAGTGATCCACCCAGTTCCAAGGGAGGAACAGGGGCAGGGCTTCTATTCAAACCTGTTTATAGTTCCCAAAAAAGAGGGAACTTTCAGACCAATCTTGGACCTCAAGATCCTAAACAAATTTCTCAGGGTCCCATCCTTCAAGATGGAGACAATCCGAACCATCCTCCCTATGATCCAGGAGGGTCAATATATGACTACCGTGGACTTAAAGGATTCTTTTCTCCACATTCCGATTCACAGAGATCATCATCAGTTCCTCAGGTGCGCCTTCCTAGACAGGCATTACCAGTTTGTGGCTCTTCCCTTCGTGTTAGCCACGGCGCCAAGAATCTTTACAAAGGTTCTAGGGTCCCTTCTGGTGGTTCTAAGGCCGCGGGGCATAGCGGTGGCCCCTTACCTAGACGACATTCTGATCCAGGCGTCAACTTTTCAAATCGCCAAGTCCCATACGGACATTGTTCTGGCCATTCTGAGGTCTCACGGGTGGAAAGTGAACAGAGAAAAGAGTTCTCTCTCTCCTCTCACAAGAGTTTTCTTCCTAGGAACTCTGATAGATTCAGTAGAAATGAAAATTTTTCTGACAGAGGTCAGGATATCAAAGCTTCTAACTTCCTGCCGTGCTCTTCATTCCACTTCTCGGCCGTCAGTGGCTCAGTGTATGGAAATGATCGGCCTAATGGTAGCGGCAATGGACATAGTTCCGTTTGCCCGCCTACATCTCAGACCACTGCAACTTTGCATGCTCAACCAGTGGAATGGGGACTACACAGATTTGTCTCCTCTGTTAAATCTGGATCAAGAGACCAGGGATTCTCTTCTCTGGTGGTTATCTCGGGTCCATCTGTCCAGGGGAATGAGTTTCCGCAGGCCAGAGTGGACTATAGTGACGACAGATGCCAGCCTTCTGGGCTGGGGCGCAGTCTGGAACTCCCTAAAGGCTCAGGGTTTGTGGACTCAGGAGGAAGCCTTCCTTCCGATAAAAATTCTGGAACTAAGAGCGATATTCAATGCTCTTCAGGCTTGGCCTCAACTAGCTGCGGTCAGATTTCAGTCGGACAATATCACGACTGTAGCCTATATCAACCATCAGGGGGGGACAAGGAGTCCCCTGACAATGATGGAGGTTTCCAAGATAATTCTATGGGCAGAGGTTCACTCTTGCCATCTCTCAGTTATCCATATCCCAGGAGTAGAGAGCTGGGAGGCGGACTTTCTAAGTCGGCAGACTTTTCATCCGGGGGAGTGGGTGCTCCATCCGGAGGTATTTGCCCAGCTGATTCAACTATGGGGCAAACCAGAACTGGATCTGATGGCGTCTCGTCAGAACGCCAAGCTTCCTTGTTACGGGTCCTGGTCAAGGGATCCCCAGGCAGCGCTGATAGATGCTCTAGCAGTGCCCTGGTCCTTCAGTCTGGCTTATGTGTTTCCACCATTTCCTCTCCTCCCTCGTCTGATTGCCAAGATCAAGCAGGAGAGAGCTTCAGTGATTTTGATAGCACCTGCGTGGCCACGCAGGACTTGATCTACTCCAAGGTCCATTCAAACATCCAAATCTAATTTCTCTGCGTCTGACTGCTTGGAGATTGAACGCTTGATTTTATAAAGACGTGGTTTCTCCGAGTCGGTCATTGATACCTTGATTCAGGCTCGAAAGCCTGTCACCAGGAAAATCTATCATAAGATATGGTGTAAATATCTTCATTAGTGTGAATCCAAGGGTTACTCATGGAGTAAGGTCAGGATTCCTAGGATATTATCATTTCTCCAAGAAGGATTGGAAAAGGGTTTATCAGCTAGTTCCTTAAAGGGACAGATTTCTGCTCTGTCTATTCTTTTGCACAAGCGTCTGGCAGATGTTCCAGACGTTCAGGCGTTTTGTCAGGCTTTAGTTAGAATCAAGCCTGTGTTTAAACCTGTTGCTCTGCCATGGAGTTTAAATTTAGTTCTTAAAGTTCTTCAAGGGGTTCCGTTTGAACCTTTGCATTCCATAGATATCAAGCTTTTATCTTGGAAAGTTCTGTTTTTAGTTGCTATCTCTTTGGCTCGAAGAGTTTCAGAGTTATCTGCCTTACAGTGTGATTCCCCTTATCTGATCTTCCATGCAGATAAGGTAGTTTTGCGTACCAAACCTGGGTTTCTTCCTAAGGTAGTATCTAATAAGAATATCAATCAGGAAATTGTTGCTCCGTCTCTGTGTCCTAATCCTTCTTCAAAGAAGGAACGTCTGTTACACAATCTTGACGTGGTTCGTGCTTTAAAGTTTTATTTACAAGCTACTAAGGATTTTCTTCAAACATCTGCATTGTTTGTTGTCTACTCTGGAAGGAGGAGAGGCCAAAAGGCTTCGCAACTTCTCTTTCTTTTTGACTGAGAAGCATAATCCGGTTAGCTTATGAGACTGCTGGCCAGCAGCCTCCTGAAAGAATTACAGCTCATTCTACTAGAGCGGTAGCTTCCACATGGCTTTTAAACATGAGGCCTCTGTTGAACAGATTTGTAAGGCGGCGACTTGGTCTGCGCTTCATACTTTTTCTAAATTCTACAAATTTGATACTTTTGCTTCCTCTGAGGCTATTTTTGGGAGAAAGATCTTACAGGCAGTGGTGCCTTCCGTTTAAGTTCCTGCCTTGTCCCTCCCTTCATCCGTGTCTTAAAGCTTTGGTATTGGTATCCCACAAGTAATGGATGAACCCGTGGACTGGATATACCTTACAAGATGGACAACAAAACAAAATTTATGCTTACCTGATAAATTTCTTTCTCTTGTGGTGTATCCAGTCCACGGCCCGCCCTGTCACTTTTAGGCAGGTGTTTTTTATTTTTAAAACTACAGTCACCACTGCACCCTATAGTTTCTTCTTTTTCTTACTTGTCTTCGGTCGAATGACTGGAGGTGGGGGTTAGGAGAGGAGCTATATAGACAGCTCTGCTGTGGGTGTCCTCTTTGCAACTTCCTGTTGGGAAGGAGAATATCCCACAAGTAATGGATGAACCCGTGGACTGGATACACCACAAGAGAGAAATTTATCAGGTAAGCATAAATTTTGTTTTGTTGTCCAACATACACCTAAGGAATGGCTGGTTTAAATTAAATACTATAGCTACATGAGACAGAGGGGAGAGAGAGACACAGAAGGGAGAGAGGGAAGAGAGAGAGACACAGAGAGAGAGAGACAGAGAGGGAAGAGAGAGAGAGAGAGGTAGACAGGGGGAAGAGAGAGACAGAGAGGGGAGAGAGAGAGACAGAGAGGGGGGAGAGACAGAAAGGGGAGAGAGACAGAGGGGAGAGAGAGACCGGGTAGAGACACATAGGGGAGAGAGAGACAGAGAGGGGAGAGAGAGACGGGGGAGAGAGACACACAAAGGGGGGGGGAGAGAGACAGGGGAGAGAGAGAGACACACACAGAGGGGGGAGAGAGGGGGAGAGAGAGAGACAGAGGGGGAGAGAGAGACGGGGGAGAGAGACACACAAAGGGGGAGAGAGAGACAGGGGAGGGAAAGAGACAGAGGGGAGAGAGAGAGACACACACAGAGGGGGGAGAGAGGGGGAGAGAGAGAGACAGAGGGGGCGAGAGAGAGAAAGAGGGGAGAGAGAGTGAAAGAGGGGAGAGAGCGACAAAGGGGAGAGAGAGAGAGCGACAAAGGGGAGAGAGAGACACACAGAGGGGAGAGAGAGACAGAGAAGGGAGAGAGAGACGGGGGAGAGAGACACACAAAGGGGGGGAGAGAGACAGGGGAGAGAGAGAGACACACACAGAGGGGGGAGAGAGGGGGAGAGAGAGACAGAGGGGGAGAGAGAGACGGGGGAGAGAGACACACAAAGGGGGAGAGAGAGACAGGGGAGGGAAAGAGACAGAGGGGAGAGAGAGAGACACACACAGAGGGGGGAGAGAGACAGGGGAGGGAAAGAGACAGAGGGGAGAGAGAGAGACACACACAGAGGGGGGAGAGAGGGGGAGAGAGAGAGACAGAGGGGGCGAGAGAGAGAAAGAGGGGAGAGAGAGTGAAAGAGGGGAGAGAGCGACAAAGGGGAGAGAGAGAGAGCGACAAAGGGGAGAGAGAGAGAGCGACAGAGGGGGGGGGGGAAGAGACAGATGGGAGTGAGACAGAAGGGGGAGAGAGGGAACACTGAAATGAAGGAGGCACCACTAAATGTTTAAGTAATATTTTAAGTGACTATCAAATGCTAATAGTCTACAATGTATTTTAAATATCTGAAACAGAACAGCACATATGTATGGGCGCATTAATACATTATTATCTGTTCTCTACATCAGGGTTGTCCAACATACACCTAAGGAATCACTGGTTTAAATGTAATACAATAGCTACAGGAGCCATGGAAAATATTTTCTATAACTAATTCTAAACTGCTTGGTTTCATTTTTCATTACCATGCTTTTGGTCTAGCTTACTCTGGTCAAATAACAACTCTTCTTACTATTATGCTGTTTGTATTGATAATGTTGTGAGAAAACACTGTTGCAGAGCTACAGAAAGTTCATAAGTTCAGTAAGAGAGTGAGACTATATACTAGTGTGCAGTACAGAGGCAAGCTGCTAAGGTAACATTAATAAGTCAGTAAGAGAGTGATACTATAAACTAGTGTGCAGTACAGAGGCAAGCTGCTAAGGTAACATATAAGTTCAGTAAGAAAGTGAGTCTATAAACTAGTGTGGAGTACAGAGGCAAGCTGCTAAGGTAACAATAAGCTCAGTAAGAGAGTGAGACTATATACTAGTGTGCAGTACAGAGGCAAGCTGCTTAAGTAGTGGGTGTAAAAGAGTAAAAAAACACTAAACGGCATTCATTAAATTATAATTTTCACTAACAGAATCCCTTTCAGCAAAATTTAAGGTTGCAGCACTTCAATAAAATGTGACTAAAACACTGCTCACTGCATCTCTTCCTGCCCTGTAAGGAAGTGACAGCGGCACATTCCACTGCACTTGGAGGGGAAGTACAGAACTCTCTTTTTCACTGAAGCAAAGCTGGCGGCTGCACAGGGCAGCAACAAAATAAATGAAAGTTGTTTTTTTTTCCCGTTTTTGTTTTGTTTTATATGATTTAACATCCAGCTCCAACCCTAAGTTCCCCTGACTGATGCCTCTCACTGGATTGGGTCAGCCCCAAAGAGGCCTGCCTCAAATAAGCACTTATGGATTGTAAGCTTGAGAGCCATTCTACCTGCAGGCCACTTTGTGTTTAAAGTGAACTACTACTGATTGTGCTCAAGGGCGGGGCATTTCTCTCCTTTTGTATAACTGAATTATCGCACCTACAACTGTTATTTACCCCTACTGTACTTGTTTGTATATTACTGTTTCCCTGTAATGTTTTTTATTCTTTGTATAGCGCTGCGTAATCTGCTGGCGCTTTATAAATAAATGATAATAATAATGGGCCATGCACTGATCTTAACCACTTTCATCCAGTAGGTGGCCCAGCATGTTGTGTAATGGAGGGCAGCAGTCCAGCTTGTGCCTCTCCATTGCACAACATGTAGCTGTGGGGGGGGAAATTTGCCAATTTATTTTTTATTTTTTTATTTTTTTTAAGCCAATAAATTTTTTTTTATTTTGTCCGTATGAGAGGTGAAGCCATACCTCACCTGCCTCTAGTGACTGCACGTCCCATATATATGTATTGGATACATGTCTGCTGTATTGAATAAGTAGCTGTATAGTAAATTAAAAATATCTAACCAAATTATTTCAAAATAAATACATTTGTCTTTGTTTTCCAGAAAATCTAATGAGCCTTACAGGGAAGATAAGTTTTAAGATGAGGGTTCTAAACTAGATGCTATGAGTTGACATATAGATGCATCTTAGATTTTGAGCCCATGTCTTGGACACTGTTGAGACATGTATTAATAAAGAACTATAATGCTCATGTATATCTATGATATAAGATGTGACTAGGAAATAAAATATGTACCAGTATGTCAAATGAACTGATATACATAATAAGTTAGATAGACATATATATATTTTATTGATCGATACTGCTAGTCCCTCATAAAAATGCAACTTAAGAGGCATCTTCTAAAATGTTATGATAAATATATCATGTTTGGTATTGAGATGGTCAGACAAAGTAGCACTATATGGTCCCATGTGTATTGATCAAGTGATTTGTTGATGCTGGATATTGTATAGTGTATTTTATAAACATTTTCTTTTAGATATTAAACTGTAGCAGTATTGATGGCAAGACTACATTTCTGGTTGTCTGCTGCCATCTAGTGGTTGATGCAAGAATTTCAACCAAAGGGAATTATAGTATCAAATAACCATATGCTCCCAGTAAGCCAATCAAATGTTCAGCTCGAAAGGCCTATCACAGACAAGCTTTGTTAAGGGCCTATCAAAAGATAGCACCGTGGGGCGTATCCAAAAAGGTTCACTAATGATTAGAATAAAAAGGGGTGGGGTGTATCACGTGATATAACCTCTTGCAAGGGGATAGAAGGGGGTCTTTGCTTGCTACAATATAGACTGATAACCTTGCTGGCCTGTTGGAAACAAAGTCTCTATAAGCAAAAATTGGGCTAGCTTCCTTATCCATATTGCAAAATACCTCTTAATTTATGAGGTGAACTGGATTTATCTGAAAAAGCAGAAACCTCAATTTGGTGGATCTGGTAACATATAAAAGGTTATTTCATACTTTTATATTTAAATCAAAGGTATTTTGTTGCTACAGTTAGATTGCAGATGGTAATTTAAAGAGCACAATTGGTATTTTAAATTTTTATCCATAGTCCTGTGTAGTTTTAACTAGTCACATTAATGCTAAATAATTTTACTTGCTAGATAAAGTTATTTTGTATTTTATATCTTTAAGTCAGGCTTATTATTGCAGTTACATTTCTTTGGTGTATTAAGTTATTTGTAGCTATTGTGATATATTTTAAATTTTGTTTTTTGGTGGCTAAATAAGAGGTTATTTCAGCTCAGATAAATTGGCATATCAATTGGATGTTAAAGTATTTTGTTATATTTTTTAACTAAGCGTTGTTAGGCTAATAGTCCATATTCTGATATTTGGAGTGAACTAAGCTGGGTAATTATAGACTGTGCTGGGATTCTCATGCATGGTGTTTATTGTAAGTAGGTGCAGACTGTAGATTTAAACAGGTGTAACAGCTCACCCACAACAGGAATTTCCCTTGTGCTGTAGTGCTGGGATAAAGCAAACACAAAGACAGGCACTACATGTGCAGATCATTTAGAGTACAATTAAATTAGCTTTAGTAGTAAGCCAAATGGGTACTCACATTTAGGCTGAGCACACTAATGTGCTGGTAGGAGCAGGCTGGCAGATTGGGGAAAGGTGTGTCAGCTCACCCCATATGAAGAACTCCAAAATAGGCTGTATTTCAGGAGCATACAGATATAAATGGTTGATCTCCCATGTATTGATCAGATTAGCAGGCAGGTAAGGTATATCCACTCAGAAAGTTTTTTTCCCATAAAAAGTGTAATATTTATTAAAAACAGAATAAAAAACAGCAATGCATAAAAAGAAGGTGGATAAGGGGTATTCCAATGACCCCCTAAAATTGCAACGTTTTTCTCGGCTTAAAACGCCGTTTCCTCAGGCATATGTTAACCTTACCATTCAACCTGCATTATATATCTGCAGATTTCTAGATTTCTGCCCCTTTTATCAGCTTTTATCTTTGTGCGCACGGTGTCCAGCTGTTCACTTTGAGCCTCGTGGAAGCATAAGAGGGGACCAGACCGGGAAGTGGTGAGACATCCCTAGCACAGCTTTAAAGGGGTTTGAGGAGATTAAAGGAGAATTTATAGCTTTTAGCTATGGAGGACTCTATATCTGACAGTCAGGATGATGTTGGCCCTGCTCCTTTGATTCAAATAAATGTATGTTTTGCCAATTAGTTGTTGTTATCTGACTTGTAAGTTGTAATTCTAAAACAATAAAAAAAACTATTATTAAAAAAAAAAGTATGTTTTGCAAAATGAGCACAGTGTCCCCCCAGCTCAATTGTGTAATGCTTGCCTTACTACTGTCCTGCAGTCTCATTCTAGGATGCATAGTACCCAGATGCCTGGGACACTGTCTCCAGGCCTACCTAATGTGGTGAATTCTGCGGCTTTACAGATATCTGTAAGCCCTGATATGCCTTTACTGCAACAAATTATTTCACCAGCAGTACCCTGCAAATTATCTCTTCTCTAGACTTTGCTACCCAATTACAATAGTCAGTTACCGCTGCTAAGAGGAAAGTTAAACATGGCTGAGTTTAGGTCCAATAGGCCTCTTGAGTCTGCTGCAAGCATCATGCTCAACTTTCTGATGGGGGAAGATTTCTTATCTAGCTAGGAAGAACTGTCCTCCTCTAACTCCTCCGGGGTGAAGTTTTAGGAGTAAAAGGATATTAATTTCAGATTTAAAATTGAACACATGAGGTTCTTACTGGAAGAGGTTTTGTCTAAACCAGCTGATGAAAAAACAGGTTCACAAGCTGGATAGGGGTTTAGGCCTAAGATAAAGACCACTAAAGTGTTTCCAGTACCTTCTTTGGTGGCGGACATTATCTCCAAGGAATGGGAGAAGCCTGGGGTCCCCTTCTCCCAATTTCAAGAAAATGTTTCCTGTCCCATATAACCATTTAGAAGCGTGGAATACGGTTCCTAAAGTGGACAGTGCTATTTCCACTCTGGCAAAACGCACTACTATTTCATTTGAGGATAGTGCTTCTTTTAAAGATCCTATGGATAGGAAATTAGAGGGATACATTAGAAAGTTTTGTTTCTTCAAGTCTGCTTACTTTTCCAACCTGCTGTAGGTATTGCAGCGGTGGCAAGAGCTGCCAACATTTGGTGTGATTCCTTATCTGAATTGATTTCGGTGGAGTCTCCATTGAAAGATTATTATTATTATTATTATCATCATTTATTTGTATAGCGCAGCCAAACTCTGTAGCGCTGGGTACAATGATAGGGGTATACAATGACAAAGATTTGTGATAAAATACAAAACATAACAAAACTAAACAAATCTAGTACAGGAGGAAGAGGGCCCTACTCCGGAGAGCTCAGTGTCTATAGGTTTAGGGTGCAGAGACACAAGGTTGGGGTAGCTTGTTACATCGGTTGTAGTTGCAGCAGTAAGTCAGGCAGTTCATGTATTAGTTTGGCTCGGATGAGGGATGGAGGAGAGATGGTATGCCTCTCTGAATAGGTGAGTTTTCAAGGAGCGTCTGAAGCTATACAAGGTTGGAGACAGTCTTATGGAGCGAGGTAGAGAGTTCCAGAGGACAGGAGCAGCACGTGCAAAGTCTTGGAGGCGGGAGTGGGACGTAGAGATAACAGGAGTGTAGAGACGTATATCAGAGGTTGATCGAAGAGAACGGGATGGGGAATATTTCACGATGAGAGAGGAAATATAGTTAGACTGTTGAGTGATTTGTAAGTTAGGGTTAATACTTTAAATTGTATTCTGTAGTGTATGGGGAGCCAGTGTAGAGACTGGCAGAGCGGAGCATCTGATGTAGATCGGCGACTTAGGTGGATGAGTCTAGCAGAAGCATTCATAATAGATTGGAGGGAGGAGAGGCGGTGTTTTGGAAGGCCATTTAGGAGTAAATTGCAGTAATCAATGCGTGACAAAATGAGGGAATGAATAAGTATTTATGTAGTTTTTTGAGTAAGGAAGGGACGAATTCTGGAAATGTTGCATAGGTGTGAATGGCAGGATTTGGTAAGCGCTTGTATATGTGGGTTGAATGTGAGTTCTGAGTCTAGTGTGACCCCAAGACAGCGGACCTGGGGTGAGGTGTTGAGACTAGAGTCTCCAACCATCAGAGAAATGTCAGGTGTTGGATGTCTCGAAGAAGCAGCTCAGTTTTGGACAGATTGAGTTGGCGGTAGTGTGAAGACATCCAAGAGGAAATTGCAGAGAGGCAATCAGAAATCTGGTTGTGTAAAGAGGGAGAGATATCAGGAGAGGAAAGATAGATTTGGGTATCATCTGCATATAAGTGGTACTGGAATCCAAAGGAAGCTATAAGTTTTCCAAGGCAGGATGTATAGAGAGAAAAGCAAGGGGCCCAAGACAGAGCCTTGCGGTACTCCCAACTGAGAGAGGCATAGGATCACAAGATATGGTGTTAAAGGAAACTGAAAATGAGCGGTTTGAGAGATATGAGGCAAACCAGGAGAGGGCTGTGTCTCGTATGCCAAATGAATGTGTATTTTTAGGAGGAGAGGATGGTCAACTGTGTCAAAAGCTGCGGACAGGTCAAGAAGAATTAGTAAGGAGTAATGGCCTTTTGCTTTAGCTGATAACAGGTAATTTGTTACTTTAGCAAGAACGGTTTCTGTTGAGTGTTTAAGGCAGAAACCAGATTGTAGTGGATCAAGTAAGGAGTTAGTTTTGAGAAATTGAGTTAGCCGATTATAGACTAGTCATTCCAATAATTTTTAAGCAAAGGGAAGTAAGGAGACCGGTTGATAGTTAGAAGGCGTGGAGGGATCAAACTTTTTTAGGATTGGTATGATTGATGCATGCTTGAATGTGTCAGGAAATGTGCCAGCAGTGAGAGATTAGTTAAAGAGATGAGTTAGGGTAAGGGTTAGTGAAGCAGAGAGAGAGGGAATAAGTTGTGAAGGAATAGGGCCAAGTGGGCAGGTTGTGAGATGAGCCAAGGATAGGAGTGCAGAGACTTCTTCCTCTGTTACAGCAGGGAAGTAGCATAGAGTTTTGTTAATAGAAGGGGTGGGTAGGATTGCTGGGTTTGATGGGTGTGAGGTGCAGATCTCTTTTCTAATGGTGTCAATTTTATTTTTGAAGTGATCAGCAATAATTTGAGCAGTGAGGTTGGTAGTGGGTGGGGGTGCAGGCAGACGTAGAAGAGAGTTGATGTTTCTGGGGTTGGATGCATGAGATGACACAAGGGAGAATAAATAGACTTGTTTGGCCAGGCTGAGCGCAGAGTTGTAGGACTTAAGGGTGAATTTATAATGCTGGAAATTGGCACAGGTGCATGATTTCCTCCACTGCCATTCAGCAGCCCGTGAGCATCGCTGAAGATATCTGGTCTATTTGGTGCGCCACGGTTGCCGTTGAATGATTGATGTACGTCGAAGAGTGGAGGGTGCAGTTTTGTCAAGTGTTGATTTTAGTGCCGAATTATACTGTAGAGTCACAAGATTTGGACAAGAGGGGATGAAATGTCAGAGAGCAGAGGACTCAGTTGAGTGGAAAAGTCTGTGAGATTCAAGTCATTTAAAGAGATGGTAAGGGATAGAAGTTTAGAGGCAGCAGGCATGTTAGGCTTATCAAGGGGTATGTTGAAGTCCCCTAAGATGATATATTCAGGACCGCATTAGGGCCCTAAAGACGACCAATTACTTTATTTGTGATCATCCAAGTTATTCACCTCAATGCTAAGACCTCTGATTTTGCTGTACTTGCCTGAAGAGCTCTCTGGTTAAAGCCGGACAGGGTTTCCAAGTCGAGGCTTCTATCTCTGGACTTTAAGGGTAAGACCTTATTTGGACTATAATTAGACTATCATTTCTACTGTCACTGGTGGTAAGGAGGTCTTCCTACCTCAGGACAGGAAGGCTAAATCTAAGGGATGTCTTGAGGTAATTTACGTTCCTTTTGTCAGAACAGGACTCAGAGGAACTCGGCCTCTTCTAAAGCGGATCCACCCAGAAGTACCTGGAAACCAAACCCGGTGTGGAGCAAAAACAAGCAGTCTAAGAAATCGACGCCTGCCATCAAGTTAACATGAGGGGTTGGCCACTGACCTAGGGTCAGGTCAAGTAGGGGGAAGATTATCTCAATTCCAGAAAGTTTGGACTCATTTTGTTCAGGACCCTTGGGTTCTGGACGTTATCTCCCAAGGATACAGAATAGGTTTTTCGCTCTCGCTCTCCAAGGGGTAGGTTCCTCCTAACAAGGGTTTCAGGGAGGCCAGAGAAAAGGACGGCCTATCTATGCTGCCTGGAGGACCTAGTATCCATGGGGGTTATCATCCCAGTTCCCCAGGCAGAGAGGGGAAAGGGATTTTATTGAAATCTATAGCTATTTAAAGGGTTCCTTACATCAAAATAGAAACCATCAGGTCCATTCTTTCCCCTCATCCTAGTTCATGACCATCATAAATCTGAAGGATGCGTATCTACACATCCCCATAGGTCATCAATAACTTAGTTTTGCCTTTTTAGACAATCACTTCCAGTTCATAGCCCTTGAATTTGGCTTACCTACGGCTCCGATGATCTTTACAAAGGTCCTAGGGGCTCTCCTTGCAATAATCAAACTGCAAGGGCTTGCTGTGGCACCTTACTTGGATGACATCTTCACACAGAGATGCTACTTTGGTATCTCCGGACACATGGCTGGAAGGTAAATCTGAAAAATAGCTCACTTGTTCCCTAAACAAGAGTGAACTTCCTTGGGATCATAATAGGTTCCATCAACATGCATTTATCTCACAGACCAGCACATGGAGAAGCTTTAGTCCGCCTGCCGTCTACTTTAAACCATTCCTCTGCCTTCAGTGGCTCAATACATGGAGGTGGTAGGTCTTATGGTTGCGGCTTTGGGTGCTATTCCTTTTGCTCTCTTTCATCTGAAACCTCTACAGTTATGTATGCTCAGGCAATGGAATGGGATTAAATCAGACCTGTCTCAGAAAATATCCCTTGACTCAGTGACGAGAGAATCTCTCTCCTGGTGGTGGTCTCAGGAGACTGTAAGCCAAGGTATGTGCTTTCTTCACCCATCCTGGGAGATTTTAACAGATGCGAGCTTGACAGGCTGGGGTGCAGTGTGGCGTTCCATGAGAGCTCAGGGGATCTGGCTTCCAGAGGAAGCAATTCTACTTATCAACATTCTGGAACTAAGGACCATTTTCAATGCTCTACAGTCGTTATGCCCATTTTATTCAATTCCAATCTGACAACATCCCAAAGGTAGCCTATGTCAACCACCAGGGTTAAACTCGCAGTTCTCTGGCAGTGACAGAGACGTCTAGTATTTGTCAGTGGGCAGAGACATATCAATGTCAGATTTAAGCCATCCACATTCCAGGGGTGAACAATTGGGAAGCGGATTTTCTAAGCCGACAGACTCTCCACTTAGGGGATTTGTCTCTAAATCAGGACGTTTTCTGCGAGATCTCCCGCAGGTGGGGGTGCCCGGAGATAGATCTGATGGCTTCCCGTCTCAATGACAAACTGTCAAGATACAGATCGATGTCCAGAGATCCTCAAGCGAAGTTGGTGGAGGCTTTAGCAGTTCCATGGCACTTCAATCTAATATATTTTTTTTCTCCAATTGTTCTTCCTCAAGTTATAACTCGAATCAAACAGGAGGGAATTCCAGAGATCCTGCTAGCTTCAGCGTGGCCAACCCGGACTTGGTATGTGGATCTAGTAAAAATGTCATCTGCTCCACCATGGTGGTTACCTCAGAGGCCGGACCTTCTGGCGCAGGTTTTTTCCTCTACCAAAATCTAGATTCTCTGAAGCTGACTGCATGGGGATTGAACCCATAGTCTTGTCTTGGAGAGGATTCTCTGAGACGGTTATTGATACCTTGTTTCAGGCTAAGAAGCCTATTACCAAGCGAATTTACCACAAAGTGTGGAGAACTTATCTGCAGATTCTTCAGGATGGTTTGGAGAAGGGCTTGTCGGATAGTTCTCTTAAGGGCCAGATTTCTGTTCTTTCTGTTTTGTTACATAAAAGTTGGCTTGTTTGCCAGATGTTCAGTCCTATGTTCAGGCTATTTCTAAGGTTATATTAAAACCTATTCCTCCATTTGAGCCTATGCATTCTGTTGATATCAAACTTCTAACTTGGAAGGTTGTGTTTTTGTTAGCAATCTCTTTGTCTCATAGAGTTTCTAAATTGTCTGCCCTTTAATGTGAACCTCCTTGCCTAGTTTTTCATGCTGGTAACGCTTTTCTGCGAACCAGGATGGGTTTCTTACCTAAGGTTGTTTCAACTTACATTATTAATCAGGAGATTGTGTTTCGTCTCTTTGTCCCAACTCTTCTTTTCCTAAGGAGAGGCTTTTGCAAAATCTAGACGTAGAGCGCTGAAGTTCTATCTTCATGCTACCAAGAAATTTTGTCAATCATCTTCCTTATTTGTCCTGTATTCTGGTAAGCGCAAATGTCAGGCCACTGCTGTTTCTATTTCCATTTGGATCAGAAGTCTAATTCCCAGGGCATATTTACAAACGGACCAGCAGCCTCCATCCAGGATTACAGCACATTCTACCCGTGCCGTTTCTTCCTATGCTTACCTGAAAAATGCTTTTCTTTCTTGGCAGTGAGAGTCCACGTACCTGCCCTGTATCATTGTAGTGGAGGCATTTTTTTGCACCTTCTCTACTTTTCCTTATCCTCAGCTTGAACTACTGAGAGGGTAGGGGCAGTGGTATGGAAATGTAAAGCTTTGTTGGGGGTGTCTTTGACTTCTCCTAGTGGACAAGCGGAGTATTTCCCATAGGTAATGAATGAATTTGTGGACTCTCACTGTAGAGAAATAAAATAATTTATCAGGTAAGCCTAAATTATGTTTTTATATGCATAGTATTGAAGTTATTCCCCACCTCCCTCTATATTTCACTACATTCCAGTGCTGGCCTGTTTCCCACATGTGCAGCAACTCTGCTTTTTATACCTGTAGTATAACCTAGATTACATAATGGAGCATCCATGATTAAAGTGAGGTGCATGAAATTGTGTTTTGTGTCCCTTTAAGTAATATAAATAAATTGGAAAGTAGTTTACAATTGCATGTTCTACCTGAATCATGAAATAAATATTCTGGACTTTATGTTCCTTTTATGCTTAAACATATACAGGTAGCTCTCAGTTTACGCCGGGGTTAGGTTCCAGGAGGAATGGTTGTAAATCGAAACTGTTGTAAATTGAAACCCAATTTATAATGTAAGTCAATGGGAAGTGAGGGAGTTCGGTTCCAGGCCCCTGTAAAAAAATTGTTATAAGTAACACCTAATACATTATTTTTAAAGCTTTGTAATGAAGACTTTAAATGCTAAACAGCATCATAAACCTAATTAAATAATCACACAGACTGTATCATCAAACTAAGTTTAATGAACAAAAACGTTTTTTTACTTGCATTTTTCTGCAATCAGTTCTCTGCATTGTTAGCATATTAGATAATATTGGGTCTGCACCTATTCTATGCATTTCAGTCTGCAGTGATTAATAAGCAGTTAGGCACCCTCACCTTAAGCTGCTGGACAGGAAGATAATAGGGAAGTGCCTGCTAAATTTTGCTCGATAGATCTGGTCTGATCTGTGTACACAGATCAATTTAAGGCTGTTAAGTTGCATAACTTTGCTGCAAAAATTGGACAGCTCCACCTACTGGCTATTTTAATTAGTGCATTGATTTCCAAAGCTTTTCAATAGCAGTCACATGACTGAAAATAAAGGTTATTATTCTGAAACGGCGCAAACTGAACCGGCGTAAACCAAGGGCCACCTGTATAGTTAAACATTTTTTATGGTTTTAAAGAATGTTACCCAAATGCTGAATCACTTGAAAGTAATGCACTGTAGCTATAAAAAGCTGACTAGAGAATATCACGTGAACATCTCTCTCTCTCTCTCTATATATATATATATATATATATATATAAAATAAAAAGATATTTACCTCAAAATGTCCTCAGTAGCCACTTACCACTGTAAAGGGACTTACAACATCCATTTAGGGTGCATGTCCCAGGACTTGCAATGGAGTGTGCATCTGGTCATTTCATTTCCTTCCTCAGTTTAAGTAAGTTTACTATGAAATGCTAATTGGCTGCTGCATACTTTTTAATCCACCATACAGATAACAGTAGCTGAAAGAAATAAAACTGCTCACAGAGCACTTACTCAGGTGAGCTGCAGAAATTTTGGGGTAATATATATTCCTTTACTCCACAGAAATGCTAGTGTTTTTTCTAGTTGACTTTTTACAGGTAAGCTACATCACTTTCAAGTGATTAGCATATGGATAGCTTCTAGATTGTAAGTTCTAGATTGTAAATTCCCACAGGAATAGGGCCCTCAATTCCTCCTATATTTCTTTGATAAATTTTGTCCTGTCTCTTAAAAACGTATTATCGTTGTACTTTTAACTTTTGTACCCAAAGACAGCACTGCAGAATTTGTTGGTGCTTTATAAAATATAATAATAATAATAATATGGATAACATAATTAATTGTGGTTTGTACCCTGAGGATATCACCTTATGCCCTGATAAAGGGACAGGATCCTGTGAAACTTGAACCAGAGGAATCTGTTGAATTTCTTGAGAAAGAAGTAAAAAAAAAAAACAGTTTTGCCAATGTACAAGACGAATAGGGTGAACAGTGGGTTAAAATGTAAATCAAACATTATTTTGCCATACAATGGCAATAATATGAGAATTGTAATGCATCATACAGTTATCAAATTCCCAATCATAGTGTTAGGGCTGAGGGTCTTTCTGAAGGAAACATAACACCCACAGAGACTATCTAAATAAAGAGATCATAATCTTAGATGAGGGCAAACCATGACTTTATGTCCTCAAGTGAGAGACTATTGTAGTAGGGTGAAAGGGGATTTAAGCCAGATGTTAACAGATCTGACTAGACTGGAGGAAGCTGTGAAGGAACAGAACACAGTTTCAGCCATCTATAACAGTTGTTTTTTATTTACAAGGAAATTGTGGGATTTCAGAGTATTTTGTAAAAGGTAGCAAAGACAGGAAAGGCCTGACATATTTGAGGTCTTAGTTATCCAGTGTGCAAAGACGGGTATCTGTAGTCTGTATGGCGATAGTGAAATGAAAAAAGAATGGTCCAACCATGAGAAGCAGACAGCCATGTCTAAATTATCTCTTCCTTTTGTGTAGTCAATGTCAGCTGAAAGTCAACTTGAAACAAGTAACTGAAGTGGTGTTAAAAGAGGGATTAATTGTTTTTTTTTTTCTTTAATCATTTAAAAAAAAAAAAAAGTTTAAAGATTAAAAAAAAAGGAAAAGAAGAAAAAAGTCGAAAACAATTTAGATGTTTTACCCATCTTAAGCCAAAGGCTCTTAATTATATAGCACATATGTACATTTGTTATAATCACTTCATTAAAGCTCTATAGCATATATCAAATCTTAAAATTATGAGGATGAAAGGAGAAAAGAAAAAAAAAGTGTGGAAAAACATAATTTATGCTTACCTGATTAATTAATTTCATGGTGGTGAGAGTCCATGATCCATTACTCCGGGAAATTACTTTTCCCTACGACTAGGAGGAGGCATTCCCAAACCCCAAGAGCTCTATAAACCCCTCCCTCCTTACAGTTACCTCAGTCTAACATATAGCCAAAAAAAAGAAAAGGAGCAAAAAATAAAAGGAGCAGGGAAAACAAATGTGCGCAATAAAAAAAAACACAGGGTAGGGTCTCGTGGACACCCACCACCATGAAAGAAATTAATTTATCAGGTTAGTATAAATTATGCTTTGTATCACACAGGTGGTGAGAGTCCACCATCCATTATTCCTGGGAACTAATACCCAAGCTGTGGAGTCCACGAGTAATAAGACACAAAGAGTGGGATTTAAAAAAATATATTTCTTCTTAAAAGGGAAGAGTCCACAGCTGCATTCATTACTTTTGGGAAATACAGAACCTGGCGACCAGGAGGAGGCAAAGACACCCCAGCCAAAGGCTTAAATACCTTCCCCACTTCCCTCATCCCCCAGTCATTCTTTGCCTTTCGTCACAGGAGGTTGGCAGAGAAGTGTCAGAAGTTTTCGATAGTCTCTTATGGAGGATTGTACTCTTCGCAATGGGACTGGAGTTTTAAGTAATCCTGTCAGCATCTCAGTGAGAGCATGGATGAAAGAGTCCGGAGATGCAGGGAGAGTTTTCCTGTGAATCCATCCCGACTCATATTAACAGCTCCTTGGTAATCAGCGTTGACGAGTTTCGCTGCCTACCTTTCTTCACTCAAGTCCATGTCAGAAGCAAGGCTACTATCTGTCACACTTGAAGGGCCGTGTTCCTGTTCCACAGCGTAGATTCCAGTAAGATCGTTTAATTTTATTTCAATATGAGATGAATTGTTAAAGAAACAAGTTAGGGTCCCAGTGGGACTTCTTTTATCTTAAATGTGGAATCATGGGTTAATATCTCCTGAGGGGGGTTATTGAACAGGGGGGACTTTAATCATGTTTGTTATGTGGTTCTATCTGCAATGTGTAGCTATACTTAGGCTCACAGTCTTTATGGAACATAACAGCCTTCTTTTAATGGTGCGATCTCTCAAGATTTGCGCGCCCATTTTGTGACTGGCATGGTGCACCTCGTGACGGGTGCGGTTACTTTGTTTTTTTCACTTCCATGTGCTGAGTGCGACAGAGAGAGTCTAGCTTGTGGGTTGTCTGGTTCACAGGAGGTGGTGAATGCCCCAGCCATTGGGGGTGTCAAAGTGTGCCAGTTAGTTTTGTCTTTTTGTAATCCCAAGATTATGGAGGATTCTGATATACGCGACACGGATGCCTCCGATACGGAGGATGTGTCTTGTTCCCTTGGTAGAATGACTGGGGGATGAGGGAAGTGGGGGAGGTATTTAAGCCTTTGGCTGTGGTGTCTTTGCCTTCTCCTGGTGGCCAGGTTCTGTATTTCCAAAAAGTAATGAATGCAGCTGTGGACTCTTCCCTTAAGAAGAAAATGAAATTATCAGGTAAGCATAATTTATGGGGGGGGGGGTTCCACTGAAAAACTAAATCCACAAGAACCCAAAAAGGCTTTTCTTTAAATGCACTTAAACTTTGATAACCAGGCAAAAAAAATCAATCTGAGACAACTGCCTGAAGGACTTTCCAACTAAAAGCTGTCTCAGAAGAAGCAAAAATAAAATAATGGTCTTCTTTGCATACTTTTACTAAATTCTACTAAGTAGCTTCCATGCAAATTTGGTCAACTGAAGACTCATTCTTGAAAGCCCAAGAATTTGCAACTGATCTTGTAGAATGAGCAGTAATCCGTTTGGTGAAGGCTGACCTGCCTCCAAGTAGTCCCTATAAATTAAAAGTTTAAACCAAGAGTCAAAAGAAAAAGCTTACCGTCCTTTCCTAGAGCCAGAAAAGTCAATAAACAATCTAGACATTTGTTTGAAATCCTTGGTAGCATCAATATAATACTTCAATTCTCTAAAAACATCCAAATTATGCAAATATATCTCTGAAGCATTCGTGGGATTAGGTTACAAAGAACTGCCAAAGACATGTTTTTAACATTAATTTTAATAATATTAAATACAGCATAACAAATAAAGGAATTAGAAAACTGCTCTGAAATGATTCTTTGAAAGGATTCTAACTTCCTTTCTAAAGGGTCCTTAAAAGAAGTACTGTCTTCCAAAGGGATAGTAGTACGCTTAGCCGGAGTAGAAAGGCCCCATCTGCTTTAGGAATCGTCTCCCTCAAATCAATATTAAAGGCAGATAAGGTGTATAACTTCTTAAACCTTGCAGAAGGATTAAAAGAATTGGCTTAGTCCATTCCATAGACAATATTTCAGAAACAGCATCTGGAATAGGAAAAACCTCAGGGGTTTTAACAACAGTCTTATAGACTGAATCTAAATGTTTAAAAGACTTATCCTCAGAACCCTTAGAGTCTTTAACCTCTAAAGCAGTGTTTCCCAACCGCAGTCCTCAAGTACCCCTAACAGGCCTGGTTTTCATTATAGCTGAACCAGTGCACACATTAAGAGGATGCAAAAGACAAGTCCCTGTGAACACTATGGAAGGTTTGTGACAACATTTCTGATTAGGTGAAAAAGAGAGTCACAAACAATACCCCATATAAATCCCTCTGACAAACACTGTACTCTGAGGATAAAATGGTCAGCCAAAACATAGACTGAAAACCCCTCTCTATGAAGAATCAAATGCACATCTTCATTCTTCGACCACCTCCAGTGGAGGCAAAGACAAGACTTAGGTACCTGTGAGGTAGAAGGGGTTTTATAGAGCTCTTGGGGTCTGGGAATCTTTGCCTCCTCCTAGAGGTAGGGAAGAGTAATGGATCGTGGATTCTACCCACTTGTATGAAAGAAAAAGAAAATTGAATCATCTCATCATATTGAGTGTGAAAGGAAAATATAAAGGAGTGAATTATCTCATATCAAGTGTAAAAGGAAAAAAGTGAATACTCTCATATCAACTGTAAAGGGGGGAAAAGTGAATCATCTCATCATATCAAGTGAGAGAAAAAAATTTGTTTTTTTCTCTCTACTCTCCCTCTAAGTCTTCATTAAATATCCATTACCCTCTTTACCTTGCTTCCAGTATATATTCAGAATTAGTAAATGGCCACAATATTTGTTCCTGAATAACTTTTGATAATTAAATTAATAATTTAGATAATTAAATAATATAAATCTCCCATTTCTCAAAATATTGCTTAACTCACTTTTTAAGGTCTTCTTTAGCATCAAATTGTTCTATGATCAATTGTTCATATATCATTCTTTTCAATTCTTTAACTGTTGGAGCTTTTTTCTTTGTTCCAGTATTTGCATTTTAACCTTCTGGACAATAAAAAGCTCTCAAATTTTTTTTTTTCCACAGCCTTTAAAGCTTGAGAGGCCTTAAAATAACTTCCACTCTATTCAAGAACTTTGATCATAGGAAAAGTCCAAATAAAATGAATATTAGAATCAAAATATTGACTTTTTTAAACACATTAAATTCATCTAACTTTTATTTCCGATCTATTTTTGGTATTAACTAGATCGGATGTAATAGTTTGATATGTGCATCTCTTGAATTTGCAGGTAGGGTGGATCAATATATCTTTTTAATACTTATTTCTATCATACCATTATCTATTTCTCCAAACAGCAAATTCCTCCATTTATACCTAATCAGGTTGACAGACCTACCTCCATCAATCTGATTACTTTTGTATATAATGTCTCATCTTAATATAAGAATATCTATGTTTATCTGGTATAGAATATTTTTCCTGTAATTGTCGCATTCTAGAAACTCTATAAACTCTTTTATCACTTAGATTAAATACGTGACCTATTTCTGTTCTCATACCTATCAATCCTTAAAAGTTGTTGAGGTTATTCCTGGGAGATCAAAGGATTGCCCTGTAGGGGTAAAAACCTAGCAACTTGATGATCTATTTTCAAACAAACCTTAAGAGGTTCATAATATATATATATATATATATATATATATATATATACACACAGTTACACACATAAAAAAAAGTCCAGCACTCGCTCACAAGCTCACAGCTAAGAATAAAAGCAAAACTGGAAGAGTTAGTTACCGCATTTGGCCAAATGGGACACGCTCAGGCACCACGTCAAGGTCTCTTCCTAGTGCCTGAGTCCCTAATACAGCCACACAACTGCAGCAACACACACAAATGCAGGCTAATAAACAAACTGGGAACAAGTCAGGGTTCACAGACTTATGTAATCACTCCAGGCGTAAGCAAAGTTAAGAAGTGGAACAGCACATCCAGAATGGACCGGGTACACATCCCATGACCCACAACCAGGCTCAGCTTTGGTTGCTATTGCACTCACATAAAGCTACATCCACTTGCAGGGTCACAGGCAGTTAACCCCGGGCCTGCCTAGGTGCAGGAATCAAAGGGTGAATTACAGAAACAAACACAGTTACACACATAAAATATATATATATATATGTATATATACATAGAAAAAGTTCAGAACGCACTCCTGACTATACGGCAAATGCCCTGGGTGCACCAAAATTATATACAGTAGAAGCAAAGAAGAGCACTCCCTGGGACTTATGAATTAACCTTTACCAACGTTGCCGCTACTATAATAAAGTTATGAACCCCTAAACCTAAGTCTAACCCTAACACCCCCTTAAGTTAAATATAATTTAAATTAAACGAAATAAATTTACTATAATGAAAAAAATTATTCCTATTTAAAACTAAATACTTACCTATAAAATAAGCCATAAGATAGCTACAATATAACTAATAGTTACATTGTAGCTATTTTAGGATTTATATTTATTTTATAGGCAACTTTGTATTTATTTTAACTAGGTACAATAGCTATTAAATAGTTAATAACTATTTAATAGCTACCTAGTTAAAATAATTACAAAATTACCTGTAAAATAAATACTAACCTAAGTTACAATTACACCTAACACTACACTATCAATAAATGAATTAAATAAATTAACTTCAATTATCTAAACTAAAATACAATTAATTAAACTAAACTATAGTACAAAAAAAACAAAACAGTAAATTACAGAAAATAAATTTTTTTTAAAAGAAGTTTAAACTAATTACACCTAATCTAAGCCCCCTAATAAAATAAAAAAGCCCCCAAAATAATAAAATGCCCTACCCTATCCTAAATTACAAAGTAATCAGCTCTTTTACCAGCCCTTAAAAGGGCTTTTTGCTGGGCATTGCCCCAAAGTAATCAGTTCTTTTACCTGTAAATAAAAATACAATACCCCCCCAACATTAAAACCCACCACCCACATACCCCTACTCTAAAACCCACCCAAACCCCCCTTAAAAAAATCTAACACTAACCCCCTACCTTGAGTCGTCTTCACTCAGCCGAGCCGAATTCTTCATCCAAGTGGGGCAGAAGAGGTCCTCCATCCGGTTGAAGTCTTCATCCAAGCGGGGCAGAAGAGGTCTTCCATCTGATTGAAGTGTTCATCCAAGCGGCATCTTCTATCTTCATCCATCCGGAGCGGCAGCATCAGCCAATCAGATTGAAGTTCAATCCGATTGGCTGATCCAATCAGCCAATCGGATTGACCTCGCATTCTATTGGCCATTCCGATCAGCCAATAGAATGCGAGGTCAATCTGATTGGCTGATTGAATCAGCCAATCAGATTTTTCCTACCTTAATTCCGATTGGCTGATAGAATACTATCAGCAAATCGGAATTCGAGAGACGCCATCTTGGATGACGTCATTTAAAGGAACCGTCATTCATCGCTCAGTCGTCTGCCAGGATGGATGTTCCGTGTCGGAGGTCTTCAGGATGCTGCCACTCCGCTCCAGATGGATGAAGATAGAAGATGCCGCTTGGATGAACACTTCAGTCGGATGGAAGACCTCTTCTGCCCCGCTTGGATGAAGACTTCAATCGGATGGAGGACCTCTTCTGCCCTGCTTGGATGAAGAATTCGGCTCGAGTAGGGGTATGTGGGTGGTGGGTTGTAATGTTGGGGGGTATTGTATTTTTATTTACAGGTAAAAGAGCTGATTACTTTGGGGCAATGCCCCGCAAAAAGCCCTTTTAAGGGCTGGTAAAAGAGCTGATTACTTTGTAATTTAGGATAGGGCATTTTATTATTGGGGGGGGGGTTATTTTATTAGGGGGCTTAGATTAGGTGTAATTAGTTTAAACTTCTTGTAATTTTTTTTTATTTTCTGTAATTTGGTGTTTGTTTTTTTTTGTATTATAGTTTAATTTATTTAATTGTATTTTAGTTTAGATAATTGTAGTTAATTTATTTAATTCATTTATTGATAGTGTAGTGTTAGGTGTAATTGTAACTTAGGTTAGTATTTATTTTACAGGTAATTTTGTAATTATTTTAACTAGGTAACTATTAAATAGTTATTAACTATTTAATAGCTATTGTACCTAGATAAAAAAAATACAAAGTTGCCTGTAAAATAAATATAAATCCTAAAATAGCTACAATGTAACTATTAGTTATATTGTAGCTATATTAGGGTTTATTTTATAGGTAAGTATTTAGTTTTAAATAGGAATATTTTTTTTCATTATAGTAAATTTATTTCATTTAATTTAAATTATATTTAACTTAGGGGGGTGTTAGGGTTAGACTTAGGTTTAGGGGTTCATAACTTTATTATAGTAGCAGCGACGTTGGGGTCGGGAGATTAGGAGTTAATAATTGTAGGTAGGTGGCGGCGATGTTAGGGAGGGCAGATTAGGGGTTAATACAATTTATTATAGTGTTTGCGAGGTGGGAGTGCGGCGGTTTAGGGGTTAATACATTTATTATAGTGGCGGCGATGTCCAGTCGGCAGATTAGGGGTTAATAAGTGTAGGTAGGTGGCAGCGAGGTTGGGGGCGGCAGATTAAGGGTTAATAAATATAATATAGGTGTCGGCGATGTTAGGGACAGCAGATTAGGGGTTCATAGCTATAATGTAGGTTGCGGCGGTGTCCGGAGCGGCAGATTAGGGGTTAATAGTATAATGCAGGTGTCAGTGATAGCGGGAGATTAGGGGTTAATAAGTGTAAGGTTAGGGGTGTTTAGACTCGGGGTTCATGTTAGGGTGTTAGGTGTAGACTTAGAAAGTATTTTCCCATAGGAAACAATGGGGCTGCGTTAGGAACTGAACGCTGCTTTTTTGCAGGTGTTAGTTTTTTGTTACAGCCAGCTCAGCCCCATTGTTTCCTATGGGGAAATCGTGCACGAGCAAGTTTTTCCAACTTACCGCTACTGTAGGCAACGCTGGTATTGAAAGTTGAAGTGGAGCTAAATTTGTCTCAACGCTCCCTTTTCTGAGGCTAACGCAGCCATTCAGACAACTCGTAATACCAGCGTTGTCTTAAGGGTGCGCTGGAAACAAAAGGCTCGTTAGCACCGCGGGACTTTACCGACAAAACTCGTAATCTAGGCGATTGTCTGTAAACTGTCTTTTCGTTTGTAAACGGTTTTATACCATTTATTATAATTTTGTGTTTTATCTTTTATTAAGCCATAGAATTAAAGATTTTTCAATGATTTGACAGTTTGTTTGTTTTTTAACATTAACGGGTTTTGCATAAATACCATCATATCATCAACATATGAGACATTTACTTTTCACCTACCAATTTCTGTACCCGCCCCAGAGTCTCTAATTTTAATATCTAAAGGTTCTATTGCTAAGTCAAACAGCAAATGACAAAGAGGACAGTCCTGTTTAGTTCCCCTTTGCAATATAGACATTTCTGTAAGGTACCCATTTGGGCATTAGTTGCTCTATATAAACTTTGAATAACTTAAAAAAAATTCCTTTCTATCCAACATTTCCTAAGAGGCAAAAAAATAGTCCCATAATATTTTGTCAAAAACCTTCTCGGCATCCAAACTAAACAGGCTTCTAAAAACAGGATTTATGCTTACCTGATAAATCTATTTCTTTCCAGATATGGTGAGTCCACGGCTTCATCAATTACTGTTGGGAAATCCACTCCTGGCCAGCAGGAGGAGGCATAGAGCACCACAGAAAAGCTGTTAAGTATCACTTCCCTTCCCACAATCCCCAGTCATTCAACTAAAGTGAAATGGAGAAAAAAGGAGTAACACAAGGTGTAGAGGTGCCTGAGATTTAGTAAAAAAAATAACTCTTGAAATAAGGGGCGGAGCAGTGGACTCACCATATCGGGAAAGAAATAGATTTATCAGGTAAGCATAAATCCTGTTTTCTTTCCTACGATATGGTGAGTCCACAGATGAATAGGGAGGGACAAGACAGGCAGACCTAAACAGAAGGCACCACCGCTTGAATAACCTTTCTCCCAAAAGAAGCCTCAGCCGAGGCAGAAGAATCAAATTTCAAGTTGCAGTCTTGCAAAACCGATCCATAGAAGCTTCATCTTTGAAAATCCAAGAAGAAGAGATAGCCCTCGTGTACTGAGCCATAATTCTCCCAGGAGACTGCAGCCCCTCAGTCTGAAAAACAAACAAAAATACACTTCTCAACCAGAGAAAAGAGAAGTAGCAGTAGCTTTCTGATACAGAGAAAACAAACAAAAAACAGAAGAAAAAATATTAAGTACGCACAACATCCAAATTGTGCACACACGTTCCTTAACATATAAGAATTAGGACATGGAGAGGGAACAACAAATTCCCCCCAAAAAATTCCACTTAGGATAAATAACCGCCTTATCCGAAAAAAGATAAAGCGAATAACACTGCAAAGCCGAGAGTACCTTAACTCTCCGAGCAGAAGATATTATTTAAAATTTATGGAATGCCATGGTTCAAACTGAGCCTGCTTAACCCCTTCGCTAACGAGGATGTGCCAGGAACGTCCTACAAACAAATACCCTTAAGGACCAAGGACGTTCCTGGCAGGTCCTCTGGGGTTTAAAGCGGTGGAAGCGGTGGAAGTGTAAGGTATTGCAGTGATGCCTCAATATTGAGGCATCACTGCAATACCTTTTTTAATCCACCAATGCAGAGAGGGCCACTCTGGGTGGGACCGCTACACTATGGAACATATACATATGATGAGGGTGATCTGAGCGCAGGAGCCGCTCAAACAGTATTGCAGTGATGCCTCGTTGTTGAGGCATCCTGCAATACTGTTCCTGACTGCTGGGCTCCATTTTGGCTCCACGTGGAGCCCAGCAGTCAGGCAGAGCATCAGAAGCCATCGGTCAGCCTTCTGATGCTCAGTAAGTGTGCTAAGTGTCTTGGTAGGTCGAGGCACTTAGTAAAGTATAGTAATAAATTTAAAAAAAAACAATAAAAATATATATTTTTAATAAATTAGCCCCCTCCTCCCTCCCCCATGTGGCTTCAAAGATGGCGATGCCCAATGCATCATGGGGCTTCTGGGGGTGTCCCTAGCCTGCCTCATCATATGGGTCAGGCTGGGGTCATCCAATCTGAGCTTGCTCTATAATTTAATTTATAATAATAAAATATCCCATTTGTCTGATCATGTCAATATTAGTAAATATTGCCACTGATCAGTGTGGATCTCCCTCCCTCTCCTCACTTGCGTTTTTGTTGGAGAAATAGAGAGATCTGTGTTGAGAGAGATTTATTTAGTTATATTAGTTTAAAAATTTAAAAACCCAAAGGTTCTTTTCAGAGCCATTATCCCCTAGCTTGCCAGTGATCACTACAAATCACTGGCTCTTGCACAAAAGCACTTTTTTGCTCTCTGCATTTTTTTAGGGGTTCATTTTTTTTAGTAATTTTTTGTGAGACCCAAAGGCACTTATCAGAGCCATTTAGTTAATTTAAATTTTATGTTGATTTTTTTTTTAGTAATTAACCCCTAGCTTGCCAGTGATCACTATAAATCACTGGCTCTTGCACAAAAGCACTTTTTTGCTCTATGCATTTTTTAGGCGTTCATTTTTTTTTAGTAATTTTTTGTGAGACCCAAAGGCTCTTATCAGAGCCATTTAGTTAATTTAAATTTTGTGTTGATTTTTTTTTTAGTAATTTTTTTTCTCTGTGACAGATACATATAAATCATGTCACAGAGAACATATAGTGCTGAGGAGGCATATGCCATACTTGTGTCAGCGTCAGACGCCTCTATGTCGGACTCAGACTCCAATTTTGACCCTGCCATATGCTCAGATACATCATTAGATACAGTCTCAACTGATAGTTATGTATCTGTGGCTGCCACCCCCCTGCTAGCCCCCCCTGCCAGAAGGAGACGTGTTGCTCCAGCTGCCATTGCTTCTGAAGGGTGGGTAATGCCTCATCTCCAGAGGCCAGATATCCCACCATTCACAGCAAATCCAGGCATAAATGTGGATGCGGCCGGATTTAGCCCCCAGCAGTTTATGGAGGTGTTTCTGGGCGAGGATGTATTAGGGAACATTGTCGCCCAAACTAATTTATATGCCCATCAGTTCCGTGCTGCAAAGCCTGACAGTTATTTGGCAAAGCAGCAATGGGCCCCCGTCGATGTGCCAGAATTAAAAAAATTCTGGGCATTGACTATGCTGATGGGCATCATAAAGAAACCCTCCGTTCGCTCCTACTGGAGCAGTAGCCCCATCTGTTTTACCCCCATTTTCTCCGAAAGTATGTCGAGGAAGAGGTATGAAATGATTCTGCATTTCATGCACTTCAGCGACAACAGCCTGTGCCCCCC
Source organism: Bombina bombina (assembly GCF_027579735.1). Lineage (NCBI taxonomy): Eukaryota > Metazoa > Chordata > Amphibia > Anura > Bombinatoridae > Bombina > Bombina bombina. Next base: position 690,921,316 of record NC_069502.1, read on the forward strand.
TAGGGAGCATCCCCAGTTTGACAGGCTGTATAAAATCCACCCACTGATTACTCACTTTACTGCCAGGTTTGCAGAGGCGTATACACCTGGAAGGAATATATGTGTGGATAAATCCCTGATGAAGTATAAGGGAAGGCTGGGATTCAAGCAGTATATTCCTTCCAAGCACTCCAGATATAGAGTAAAGGTGTATAAGCTCTGTGAGAGTGGGTATATTCATGCCTTCCGGGTGTTTGAGGGAAAGGATAGCCACCTTGACCCTCCAGGTTGCCCAGAACATATGGGAACCACTGGCAAGATTGTCTGGGACCTGATATTACCCCTAATGAACAAAGGGTACCACTTGTATTTGGATAATTTTTATACAAATGTCCTTTTGTTCAAGCTACTGTATTGCTTTGATACAGTAGCTTGCGGTACAATTAAAAAGAACCGCACAGGTTTCCCAGGACAACTTACACGCACCCAGCTACAAAGGGGGGAGACCTCAGCTCTGCGCCAAGAGGAGCGGTTGGCAGTACAGTGACAAGAAGGATGTGTACCTTCTTACCACCATCCACAATGAGAGGACTGGGGAGGTCTCTGTACGTGGCAGAGCAGAGAGCATAAGGAAGCCAGTGTGCATCAAGGCTTATAACCGGCATATGGGTGGGGTTGATATGGCAGATCAGCTGCTGCAGCCCTACCTAATTATGCGGAGGACAACTGCCTGGTACAAAAAGGTTGCAATTTACTTAATGCAGATTGCAACCCACAACGCTTTTTTGTTGTTCAAAAAAGCAAACCTCGGAATGAAACTGACTTTTTTACAGGTTTAGCTCCAGATCATTTCGGGGATTTTGTACCAAGATGCACCTGCTCCCCGGGCGGTGATGGGAGAGAGCAGAGTTGGGGCTACTCATTTTATTTTTAAAATCCCCCCTACTGCCGCAAAGCAGAAACCTCAAATAAATGCAGAGTCTGTACCAAGAGGTGGCAGAGAAGGGACACCACCTTTTACTGTCCTGATTGCCCAGGACAGCCTGGACTCTGCATTGGGGACTGCTTCAAGCGGTATCACACACTAGTAAATTTTTTTATTTTTTTTACCTTTGCCGTTGTGTTTTTTTTTTTTTTTGGGGGGGGGGTTTGGTTACGTTTACTGTTACTGAGTTTGTTTGTTTTTGTTTTTACTGTTACTGTGCCAGAGTTTTACATTTCACTGTTTTATTTTTTATAAGTTCTAAAATTGGTGCTGTATTTTACCAAAACCCCTGTCAAACCTATGCATGGGGGGCATGGGTGTACTCAGGGGGTCTTGCAGAAAACAACCTGGAGTGTTTTCTTGCAATAACTTACAACAAGCTCTCCTAAATCATAGTAAAAAAGCAATGTGTGTGTAAAAATGAAAATTGAAAAATTACAACTATACACATTCTCCATTTTTTTAACTAAAACGGTTGCATCAAAGGCATATACAATACCTTGGGGTATCAACGTTTCAAATATATACACTTTTATGGCAATAAATAAAACTGGGGTATGCAATAGGCCCCAAACTAAAAATAGGCCTATCAGAAGAAATACTCTCACTTTCAACTCAAATTACAAGTCATACAATTGTAACTGAACCTTCCCAAAATCCTGGCAAACCTATGCATGGGGGGCATAGGTGTACTCAGGAGGTCTTGCAGAAAACAACCTGGAGTGTTTTTTTGCAATAACTTACAACAGTTTCTCCTAAATCATAGTCAAAAAGCAATGTGTGTTTAAAAATGAAAATTGAAAAATTACCACCATACACTTTCTCCATTTTTTTGGCTAAAACAGTTGCATAAAAGGCATCAAAGCACTCCATATATAATACCTTGGGGTGTCAACTTTTCAAATATATGCACATTTATGGAAAGCAAATAAATTGGGGTATGTAAAAAGACCCCCAAAAAGACAATAGGAAAGAAAATATGTTAAATATGAAAAAAAAATCACAAACGCATGTCAGACATTTGGCATTGCATTCTCCAAACAAGCCAACAAACCTATACATAGGTGGTATCACTGTACTCAGGAGATGTTGGTGAACACATATTGGGGTCTTCTTTGGCAGTAACACATAACAGGACCTGAGAATCCATGTCTAAAGCACAATGTGTGTGAAAAATAACACAAACAAATGACTACCCAAAAGTTTGACAAAGACTGGTGGTTGAATTAGTGCATGGAAAGTGTTAAAATACCAGCATTTGAAATACCCTAGGGTGTCTACTTTTCAAAAATATATGGTTTTTTGGGGGTAAATTCTATTGGCCAGCTTCAGAAATGTCCCAAATAGGACATGGGTGCATGATGACAGATATGAAAATTCCAAGTTGAAAAACTGGAATGCGCCCCCTAAAAATAAGGGCTTTTAGCCCCCAGAGAACCCGACACACCTATACATGAATTATTTTCATTAATATAACTAATATTTTAGTTAAGTGAAGGCTTTAGATGATAAAATTGAATTCCTTAAAATTGTGTTAATGTTGTAAGAGGGATCCTTAACTTTTTCTATCAGTATCTTATTCATCTGGTAATCTATCTAAACCCAGAGTTTTCTGCATACATGGGCCTAGATTTGGAGTTTTGTCGGTAACGACCCGAAAAACTAACGCCGGCTTTTTTCTGGCCGCACCATAAAAATAACTCTGGTATCGAGAGTCCACATAAAGGCTGCGTTAGGCTCCAAAAAAGGAGTGTAGAGCATTTTTAACGCAGCTTCAACTCTCGATACCATAGTTGCTTACGGACGCGGCCAGCCTCAAAAATGTGCTCGTGCACGATTCCCCCATAGGAAACAATTGGGCTGTTTGAGCTGAAAAAAAAACCAAACACCTGCAAAAAAGCCGCGTTCAGCTCCTAACGCAGCCCCATTGTTTGCTATGCGGTAACCCTTCCTACGTCTGCACTTAACACTCTAACATGTACCCCGAGTCTAAACACCCCTAACCTTACACTTATTAACCCCTAATCTGCCGCCCCCGCTATCGCTGACCCCTGCATATTATTATTAACCCCTAATCTGCCGCTCCGTAAACCGCCGCTACTTACATTATCCCTATGTACCCCTAATCTGCTGCCCTAACATCGCCGACCCCTATATTATATTTATTAACCCCTAATCTGCCCCCCACAACGTCGCCTCCACCTGCCTACACTTATTAACCCCTAATCTGCCGACCGGACCTGAGCGCTACTATAATAAAGTTATTAACCCCTAATCCGCCTCACTAACCCTATCATAAATAGTATTAACCCCTAATCTGCCCTCCCTAACATCGCCAACACCTAACTTCAATTATTAACCCCTAATCTGCCGACCGAATCTCGCCGCTATTCTAATAAATGTATTAACCCCTAAAGCTAAGTCTAACCCTAATACTAACACCCCCCTAAGTTAAATATAATTTAAATCTAACAAAATTAATTAACTCTTATTAAATAAATTATTCCTATTTAAAGCTAAATACTTACCTGTAAAATAAATCCTAATATAGCTACAATATAAATTATAATTATATTATAGCTATTTTAGGATTTATATTTATTTTACAGGTAACTTTGTATTTATTTTAACCAGGTACAATAGCTATTAAATAGTTAAGAACTATTTAATAGCTAAAATAGTTAAAATAATTACAAATTTACCTGTAAAAGAAATCCTAACCTAAGTTACAAATAAACCTAACACTAGACTATCAATAAATTAATTAAATACAATTGCTACAAATAAATACAATTAAATAAACTAGCTAAAGTACAAAAAATAAAAAAGAACTAAGTTACAAAAAATAAAAAAATATTTACAAACATAAGAAAAATATTACAACAATTTTAAACTAATTACACCTACTCTAAGCCCCCTAATAAAATAACAAAGCCCCCCAAAATAAAAAAATGCCCTACCCTATTCTAAATTACTAAAGTTCAAAGCTCTTTTACCTTACCAGCCCTGAACAGGGCCCTTTGCGGGGCATGCCCCAAGAAATACAGCTCTTTTGCCTGTAAAAAAAAACATACAATACCCAGGCCCCCCAACATTACAACCCACCACCCACATACCCCTAATCTAACCCAAACCCCCCTTAAATAAACCTAACACTAAGCCCCTGAAGATCATCCTACCTTGTCTTCACCATACCAGGTTCACCGATCGGTCCAGAAGAGCTCCTCCGATGTCCTGATCCAAGCCCAAGCGGGGGGCTGAAGAGGTCCATAATCCGGCTGAAGTCTTCATCCAAGCGGGCCAGAAGAGGTCTTCCATCCGATTGAAGTCTTCATCCAAGTGGCATCCATCCGGAGCGAAGCGGCAGCATCCTGAAGACCTCCACCGCGGAACATCCATCCTGGCCGACGACTGAACGACGAATGACGGTTCCTTTAAATGACGTCATCCAAGATGGCGTCCCTCGAATTCCGATTGGCTGATAGGATTCTATCAGCCAATCGGAATTAAGGTAGGAATATTCTGATTGGCTGATGGAATCAGCCAATCAGAATCAAGTTCAATCCGATTGGCTGATCCAATCAGCCAATCAGATTGAGCTTGCATTCTATTGGCTGATCGGAACAGCCAATAGAATGCGAGCTCAATCTGATTGGCTGATCGGATCAGCCAATCGGATTGAACTTGATTCTGATTGGCTGATTCCATCAGCCAATCAGAATATTTACCTTAATTCCGATTGGCTGATAGAATCCTATCAGCCAATCGGAATTCGAGGGACGCCATCTTGGATGACGTCATTTAAAGGAACCGTCATTCGTCGTTCAGTCGTCGGCCAGGATGGATGTTCCGCGGTGGAGGTCTTCAGGATGCTGCCGCTTCGCTCCGGATGGATGCCGCTTGGATGAAGACTTCAATCGGATGGAAGACCTCTTCTGGCCCGCTTGGATGAAGACTTCAGCCGGATCATGGACCTCTTCAGCCCCCGCTTGGGCTTGGATCAGGACATCGGAGGAGCTCTTCTGGACCGATCGGTGAACCTGGTATGGTGAAGACAAGGTAGGATGATCTTCAGGGGCTTAGTGTTAGGTTTATTTAAGGGGGGTTTGGGTTAGATTAGGGGTATGTGGGTGGTGGGTTGTAATGTTGGGGGGGGTATTGTATGTTTTTTTTTACAGGCAAAAGAGCTGTATTTCTTGGGGCATGCCCCGCAAAGGGCCCTGTTCAGGGCTGGTAAGGTAAAAGAGCTTTGAACTTTAGTAATTTAGAATAGGGTAGGGCATTTTTTTATTTTGGGGGGCTTTGTTATTTTATTAGGGGGCTTAGAGTAGGTGTAATTAGTTTAAAATTGTTGTAATATTTTTCTTATGTTTGTAAATATTTTTTTATTTTTTGTAACTTAGTTCTTTTTTATTTTTTGTACTTTAGCTAGTTTATTTAATTGTATTTATTTGTAGCAATTGTATTTAATTAATTTATTGATAGTCTAGTGTTAGGTTTATTTGTAACTTAGGTTAGGATTTCTTTTACAGGTAAATTTGTAATTATTTTAACTTTTTAGCTATTAAATAGTTCTTAACTATTTAATAGCTATTGTACCTGGTTAAAATAAATACAAAGTTACCTGTAAAATAAATATAAATCCTAAAATAGCTATAATATAATTATAATTTATATTGTAGCTATATTAGGATTTATTTTACAGGTAAGTATTTAGCTTTAAATAGGAATAATTTATTTAATAAGAGTTAATTAATTTGTTAGATTTAAATTATATTTAACTTAGGGGGGTGTTAGTATTAGGGTTAGACTTAGCTTTAGGGGTTAATACATTTATTAGAATAGCGGCGAGATTCGGTCGGCAGATTAGGGGTTAATAATTGAAGTTAGGTGTTGGCGATGTTAGGGAGGGCAGATTAGGGGTTAATACTATTTATGATAGGGTTAGTGAGGCGGATTAGGGGTTAATAACTTTATTATAGTAGCGCTCAGGTCGGTCGGCAGATTAGGGGTTAATAAGTGTAGGCAGGTGGAGGCGACGTTGTGGGGGGCAGATTAGGGGTTAATAAATATAATATAGGGGTCGGCGATGTTAGGGCAGCAGATTAGGGGTACATAGGGATAATGTAAGTAGCGGCGGTTTACGGAGCGCGCAGATTAGGGGTTAATAATAATATGCAGGGGTCAGCGATAGCGGGGGCGGCAGATTAGGGGTTAATAAGTGTAAGGTTAGGGGTGTTTAGACTCGGGGTACATGTTAGAGTGTTAAGTGCAGACGTAGGAAGGGTTACCGCATAGCAAACAATGGGGCTGCGTTAGGAGCTGAACGCGGCTTTTTTGCAGGTGTTTGGTTTTTTTCAGCTCAAACAGCCCAATTGTTTCCTATGGGGGAATCGTGCACGAGCACATTTTTGAGGCTGGCCGCGTCCGTAAGCAACTATGGTATCGAGAGTTGAAGCTGCGTTAAAAATGCTCTACTCCTTTTTTGGAGCCTAACGCAGCCTTTATGTGGACTCTCGATACCAGAGTTTTTTTATGGTGCGGCCAGAAAAAAGCCGGCGTTAGTTTTTCGGGTCGTTACCGACAAAACTCCAAATCTAGGCCCATGTATGCAGAAAACTCTGGGTTTAGATAGATTACCAGATGAATAAGACTGATAGAAAAAGTTAAGGATCCCTCTTACAACATTAACACAATTTTAAGGAATTCAATTTATATCTAAAGCCTCATTAACTAAAATATTTTATATTAATGAAAATAATTCATGTATAGGTGTGTCGGGTTCTCTGGGGGCTAAAAGCCCTTATTTTTAGGGGGCGCATTCCAGTTTTTCAACTTGGAATTTTCATATCTGTCATCATGCACCCATGTCCTTTTGGGACATTCTGAAGCTGGCCAATAGAATTTACCCCCAAAAAACCATATATTTTTGAAAAGTAGACACCCTAGGGTATTTCAAATGCTGGTATTTTAACACTTTCATGCACTAATTCAACCACCAGTCTTTGTCAAACTTTTGGGTAGTCATTTGTTTGTGTTATTTTTCACACACATTGTGCTTTAGACATGGATTCTCAGGTCCTGTTATGTGTTACTGCCAAAGAAGACCCCAATATGTGTTCACCAACATCTCCTGAGTACAGTGATACCTATGTATAGGTTTGTTGGCTTGTTTGGAGAATGCAATGCCAAATGTCTGACATGCGTTTGTGATTTTTTTTTCATATTTAACATATTTTCTTTCCTATTGTCTTTTTGGGGGTCTTTTACATACCCCAATTTATTGCTTTCCATAAATGTGCATATATTTGAAAAGTTGACACCCCAAGGTATTATATATGGAGTGCTTTGATGCCTTTTATGCAACTGTTTTAGCCAAAAAAATGGAGAAAGTGTATGGTGGTAATTTTTCAATTTTCATTTTTAAACACAATTGCTTTTTGACTATGATTTAGGAGAAATGTTGTAAGTTATTGCAAAAAAAACACTCCAGGTTGTTTTCTGCAAGACTCCTGAGTACACCTATGCCCCCATGCATAGGTTTGCCAGGATTTTGGGAAGGTTCAGTTACATTGTATGACTTGTAATTTGAGTTGAAGTGAGAGTATTTCTTCTGATAGGCCTATTTTTAGTTTGGGCCTATTGCATACCCCAGTTTTATTTATTGCCATAAAAGTGTATATATTTGAAACGTTGATACCCCAAGGTATTGTATATGCCTTTGATGCAACCGTTTTAGTTAAAAAAATGGAGAATGTGTATAGTTGTAATTTTTCAATTTTCATTTTTACACACACATTGCTTTTTTACTATGATTTAGGAGAGCTTGTTGTAAGTTATTGCAAGAAAACATCCAGGTTGTTTTCTGCAAGACCCCTGAGTACACCCATGCCCCCCATGCATAGGTTTGACAGGGGTTTTGGTAAAATACAGCACCAATTTTAGAACTTATAAAAAATAAAACAGTGAAATGTAAAACTTGGCACAGTAACAGTAAAAACAAAAACAAACAAACTCAGTAACAGTAAACGTAACCAAACCCCCCCCCCAAAAAAAAAAAAAAACACAACGGCAAAGGTAAAAAAATAAAAAAATTTACTAGTGTGTGATACCGCTTGAAGCAGTCCCCAATGCAGAGTCCAGGCTGTCCTGGGCAATCAGGACAGTAAAAGGTGGTGTCCCTTCTCTGCCACCTCTTGGTACAGACTCTGCATTTATTTGAGGTTTCTGCTTTGCGGCAGTAGGGGGGATTTTAAAAATAAAATGAGTAGCCCCAACTCTGCTCTCTCCCATCACCGCCCGGGGAGCAGGTGCATCTTGGTACAAAATCCCCGAAATGATCTGGAGCTAAACCTGTAAAAAAGTCAGTTTCATTCCGAGGTTTGCTTTTTTGAACAACAAAAAAGCGTTGTGGGTTGCAATCTGCATTAAGTAAATTGCAACCTTTTTGTACCAGGCAGTTGTCCTCCGCATAATTAGGTAGGGCTGCAGCAGCTGATCTGCCATATCAACCCCACCATATGCCGGTTATAAGCCTTGATGCACACTGGCTTCCTTATGCTCTCTGCTCTGCCACGTACAGAGACCTCCCCAGTCCTCTCATTGTGGATGGTGGTAAGAAGGTACACATCCTTCTTGTCACTGTACTGCCAACCGCTCCTCTTGGCGCAGAGCTGAGGTCTCCCCCCTTTGTAGCTGGGTGCGTGTAAGTTGTCCTGGGAAACCTGTGCGGTTCTTTTTAATTGTACCGCAAGCTACTGTATCAAAGCAATACAGTAGCTTGAACAAAAGGACATTTGTATAAAAATTATCCAAATACAAGTGGTACCCTTTGTTCATTAGGGGTAATATCAGGTCCCAGACAATCTTGCCAGTGGTTCCCATATGTTCTGGGCAACCTGGAGGGTCAAGGTGGCTATCCTTTCCCTCAAACACCCGGAAGGCATGAATATACCCACTCTACAGAGCTTATACACCTTTACTCTATATCTGGAGTGCTTGGAAGGAATATACTGCTTGAATCCCAGCCTTCCCTTATACTTCATCAGGGATTTATACACATATATTCCTTCCAGGTGTATACGCCTCTGCAAACCTGGCAGTAAAGTGAGTAATCAGTGGGTGGATTTTATACAGCCTGTCAAACTGGGGATGCTCCCTAGGGGGGCACAGGCTGTTGTCGCTGAAGTGCATGAAATGCAGAATCATTTCATACCTCTTCCTCGACATACTTTCGGAGAAAATGGGGGTAAAACAGATGGGGCTACTGCTCCAGTAGGAGCGAACGGAGGGTTTCTTTATGATGCCCATCAGCATAGTCAATGCCCAGAATTTTTTTAATTCTGGCACATCGACGGGGGCCCATTGCTGCTTTGCCAAATAACTGTCAGGCTTTGCAGCACGGAACTGATGGGCATATAAATTAGTTTGGGCGACAATGTTCCCTAATACATCCTCGCCCAGAAACACCTCCATAAACTGCTGGGGGCTAAATCCGGCCGCATCCACATTTATGCCTGGATTTGCTGTGAATGGTGGGATATCTGGCCTCTGGAGATGAGGCATTACCCACCCTTCAGCAGCAATGGCAGCTGGAGCAACACGTCTCCTCTGGCAGGGGGGCTAGCAGGGGGGTGGCAGCCACAGATACATAACTATCAGTTGAGACTGTATCTAATGATGTATCTGAGCATATGGCAGGGTCAAAATTGGAGTCTGAGTCCGACATAGAGGCGTCTGACGCTGACACAAGTATGGCATATGCCTCCTCAGCACTATATGTTCTCTGTGACATGATTTATATGTATCTGTCACAGAGAAAAAAATTACTAAAAAAAAATCAACACAAAATTTAAATTAACTAAATGGCTCTGATAAGAGCCTTTGGGTCTCACAAAAAATTACTAAAAAAAAATGAACGCCTAAAAAATGCATAGAGCAAAAAAGTGCTTTTGTGCAAGAGCCAGTGATTTATAGTGATCACTGGCAAGCTAGGGTTAATTACTAAAAAAAAAATCACACAAAATTTAAATTAACTAAATGGCTCTGATAAGTGCCTTTGGGTCTCACAAAAAATTACTAAAAAAAATGAACCCCTAAAAAAATGCAGAGAGCAAAAAAGTGCTTTTGTGCAAGAGCCAGTGATTTGTAGTGATCACTGGCAAGCTAGGGGATAATGGCTCTGAAAAGAACCTTTGGGTTTTTAAATTTTTAAACTAATATAACTAAATAAATCTCTCTCAACACAGATCTCTCTATTTTCCAACAAAACGCAAGTGAGGAGAGGGAGGGAGATCCACACTGATCAGTGGCAAATTTACTAATATTGACATGATCAGACAAATGGGATATTTTATTATTATAAATTAAATTATAGAGCAAGCTCAGATTGGATGACCCCAGCCTGACCCATATGATGAGGCAGGCTAGGGACACCCCCAGAAGCCCCATGATGCATTGGGCATCGCCATCTTTGAAGCCACATGGGGGGGGAGGAGGGGGCTAATTTATTAAAAATATATATTTTTATTGTTTTTTTTTAAATTTATTACTATACTTTACTAAGTGCCTCGACCTACCAAGACACTTAGCACACTTACTGAGCATCAGAAGGCTGACCGATGGCTTCTGATGCTCTGCCTGACTGCTGGGCTCCACGTGGAGCCAAAATGGAGCCCAGCAGTCAGGAACAGTATTGCAGGATGCCTCAACAACGAGGCATCACTGCAATACTGTTTGAGCGGCTCCTGCGCTCAGATCACCCTCATCATATGTATATGTTCCATAGTGTAGCGGTCCCACCCAGAGTGGCCCTCTCTGCATTGGTGGATTAAAAAAGGTATTGCAGTGATGCTCAATATTGAGGCATCACTGCAATACCTTACACTTCCACCGCTTCCAGCTTTAAACCCAGAGGACCTGCCAGGAACGTCCTTGGTCCTTAAGGGTATTTGTTTGTAGGACGTTCCTGGCACATCCTCGTTAGCGAAGGGGTTAAGCAGGCTCAGTTTGAACCATGGCATTCCATAAATTTTAAATAATATCTTCTGCTCGGAGAGTTAAGGTACTCTCGGCTTTGCAGTGTTATTCGCTTTATCTTTTTTCGGATAAGGCGGTTATTTATCCTAAGTGGAATTTTTTGGGGGGAATTTGTTGTTTCTCCATGTCCTAATTCTTATATGTTAAGGAACGTGTGTGCACAATTTGGATGTTGTGCGTACTTAATATTTTTTCTTCTGTTTTTTGTTTGTTTTCTCTGTATCAGAAAGCTACTACTTCTCTTTTCTCTGGTTGAGAAGTGTATTTTTGTTTGTTTTTCAGACTGAGGGGCTGCAGTCTCCTGGGAGAATTATGGCTCAGTACACGAGGGCTATCTCTTCTTCTTGGATTTTCAAAGATGAAGCTTCTATGGATCGGTTTTGCAAGACTGCAACTTGAAATTTGATTCTTCTGCCTCGGCTGAGGCTTCTTTTGGGAGAAAGGTTATTCAAGCGGTGGTGCCTTCTGTTTAGGTCTGCCTGTCTTGTCCCTCCCTATTCATCTGTGGACTCACCATATCGTAGGAAAGAAAACAGGATTTATGCTTACCTGATAAATCTATTTCTTTCCCGATATGGTGAGTCCACTGCTCCGCCCCTTATTTCAAGAGTTATTTTTTTTACTAAATCTCAGGCACCTCTACACCTTGTGTTACTCCTTTTTTCTCCATTTCACTTTAGTTGAATGACTGGGGATTGTGGGAAGGGAAGTGATACTTAACAGCTTTTCTGTGGTGCTCTATGCCTCCTCCTGCTGGCCAGGAGTGGATTTCCCAACAGTAATTGATGAAGCCGTGGACTCACCATATCTGGAAAGAAATAGATTTATCAGGTAAGCATAAATCCTGTTTTTAGAAGCCTGTTTAGTTTGGATGCCGAGAAGGTTTTTGACAAAATATTATGGGACTATTTTTTTGCCTCTTAGGAAATGTTGGATAGAAAGGAATTTTTTTTAAGTTATTCAAAGTTTATATAGAGCAACTAATGCCCAAATGGGTACCTTACAGAAATGTCTATATTGCAAAGGGGAACTAAACAGGACTGTCCTCTTTGTCATTTGCTGTTTGACTTAGCAATAGAACCTTTAGATATTAAAATTAGAGACTCTGGGGCGGGTACAGAAATTGGTAGGTGAAAAGTAAATGTCTCATATGTTGATGATATGATGGTATTTATGCAAAACCGTTAATGTTAAAAAACAAACAAACTGTCAAATCATTGAAAAATCTTTAATTCTATGGCTTAATAAAAGATAAAACACAAAATTATAATAAATGGTATAAAACCGTTTACAAACGAAAAGACAGTTTACAGACAATCGCCTAGATTACGAGTTTTGTCGGTAAAGTCCCGCGGTGCTAACGAGCCTTTTGTTTCCAGCGCACCTTAAGACAACGCTGGTATTACGAGTTGTCTGAATGGCTGCGTTAGCCTCAGAAAAGGGAGCGTTGAGACAAATTTAGCTCCACTTCAACTTTCAATACCAGCGTTGCCTACAGTAGCGGTAAGTTGGAAAAACTTGCTCGTGCACGATTTCCCCATAGGAAACAATGGGGCTGAGCTGGCTGTAACAAAAAACTAACACCTGCAAAAAGCAGCGTTCAGTTCCTAACGCAGCCCCATTGTTTCCTATGGGAAAATACTTTCTAAGTCTACACCTAACACCCTAACATGAACCCCGAGTCTAAACACCCCTAACCTTACACTTATTAACCCCTAATCTCCCGCTATCACTGACACCTGCATTATACTATTAACCCCTAATCTGCCGCTCCGGACACCGCCGCAACCTACATTATAGCTATGAACCCCTAATCTGCTGTCCCTAACATCGCCGACACCTATATTATATTTATTAACCCTTAATCTGCCGCCCCCAACCTCGCTGCCACCTACCTACACTTATTAACCCTAATCTGCCGACTGGACATCGCCGCCACTATAATAAATGTATTAACCCCTAAACCGCCGCACTCCCACCTCGCAAACACTATAATAAATTGTATTAACCCCTAATCTGCCCTCCCTAACATCGCCGCCACCTACCTACAATTATTAACTCCTAATCTCCCGACCCCAACGTTGCCGCTACTATAATAAAGTTATGAACCCCTAAACCTAAGTCTAACCCTAACACCCCCTTAAGTTAAATATAATTTAAATTAAACGAAATAAATTTACTATAATGAAAAAAATTATTCCTATTTAAAACTAAATACTTACCTATAAAATAAGCCATAAGATAGCTACAATATAACTAATAGTTACATTGTAGCTATTTTAGGATTTATATTTATTTTATAGGCAACTTTGTATTTATTTTAACTAGGTACAATAGCTATTAAATAGTTAATAACTATTTAATAGCTACCTAGTTAAAATAATTACAAAATTACCTGTAAAATAAATACTAACCTAAGTTACAATTACACCTAACACTACACTATCAATAAATGAATTAAATAAATTAACTTCAATTATCTAAACTAAAATACAATTAATTAAACTAAACTATAGTACAAAAAAAACAAAACAGTAAATTACAGAAAATAAATTTTTTTTAAAAGAAGTTTAAACTAATTACACCTAATCTAAGCCCCCTAATAAAATAAAAAAGCCCCCAAAATAATAAAATGCCCTACCCTATCCTAAATTACAAAGTAATCAGCTCTTTTACCAGCCCTTAAAAGGGCTTTTTGCTGGGCATTGCCCCAAAGTAATCAGTTCTTTTACCTGTAAATAAAAATACAATACCCCCCCAACATTAAAACCCACCACCCACATACCCCTACTCTAAAACCCACCCAAACCCCCCTTAAAAAAATCTAACACTAACCCCCTACCTTGAGTCGTCTTCACTCAGCCGAGCCGAATTCTTCATCCAAGTGGGGCAGAAGAGGTCCTCCATCCGGTTGAAGTCTTCATCCAAGCGGGGCAGAAGAGGTCTTCCATCTGATTGAAGTGTTCATCCAAGCGGCATCTTCTATCTTCATCCATCCGGAGCGGCAGCATCAGCCAATCAGATTGAAGTTCAATCCGATTGGCTGATCCAATCAGCCAATCGGATTGACCTCGCATTCTATTGGCCATTCCGATCAGCCAATAGAATGCGAGGTCAATCTGATTGGCTGATTGAATCAGCCAATCAGATTTTTCCTACCTTAATTCCGATTGGCTGATAGAATACTATCAGCAAATCGGAATTCGAGAGACGCCATCTTGGATGACGTCATTTAAAGGAACCGTCATTCATCGCTCAGTCGTCTGCCAGGATGGATGTTCCGTGTCGGAGGTCTTCAGGATGCTGCCACTCCGCTCCAGATGGATGAAGATAGAAGATGCCGCTTGGATGAACACTTCAGTCGGATGGAAGACCTCTTCTGCCCCGCTTGGATGAAGACTTCAATCGGATGGAGGACCTCTTCTGCCCTGCTTGGATGAAGAATTCGGCTCGAGTAGGGGTATGTGGGTGGTGGGTTGTAATGTTGGGGGGTATTGTATTTTTATTTACAGGTAAAAGAGCTGATTACTTTGGGGCAATGCCCCGCAAAAAGCCCTTTTAAGGGCTGGTAAAAGAGCTGATTACTTTGTAATTTAGGATAGGGCATTTTATTATTGGGGGGGGGGTTATTTTATTAGGGGGCTTAGATTAGGTGTAATTAGTTTAAACTTCTTGTAATTTTTTTTTATTTTCTGTAATTTGGTGTTTGTTTTTTTTTGTATTATAGTTTAATTTATTTAATTGTATTTTAGTTTAGATAATTGTAGTTAATTTATTTAATTCATTTATTGATAGTGTAGTGTTAGGTGTAATTGTAACTTAGGTTAGTATTTATTTTACAGGTAATTTTGTAATTATTTTAACTAGGTAACTATTAAATAGTTATTAACTATTTAATAGCTATTGTACCTAGATAAAAAAAATACAAAGTTGCCTGTAAAATAAATATAAATCCTAAAATAGCTACAATGTAACTATTAGTTATATTGTAGCTATATTAGGGTTTATTTTATAGGTAAGTATTTAGTTTTAAATAGGAATATTTTTTTTCATTATAGTAAATTTATTTCATTTAATTTAAATTATATTTAACTTAGGGGGGTGTTAGGGTTAGACTTAGGTTTAGGGGTTCATAACTTTATTATAGTAGCAGCGACGTTGGGGTCGGGAGATTAGGAGTTAATAATTGTAGGTAGGTGGCGGCGATGTTAGGGAGGGCAGATTAGGGGTTAATACAATTTATTATAGTGTTTGCGAGGTGGGAGTGCGGCGGTTTAGGGGTTAATACATTTATTATAGTGGCGGCGATGTCCAGTCGGCAGATTAGGGGTTAATAAGTGTAGGTAGGTGGCAGCGAGGTTGGGGGCGGCAGATTAAGGGTTAATAAATATAATATAGGTGTCGGCGATGTTAGGGACAGCAGATTAGGGGTTCATAGCTATAATGTAGGTTGCGGCGGTGTCCGGAGCGGCAGATTAGGGGTTAATAGTATAATGCAGGTGTCAGTGATAGCGGGAGATTAGGGGTTAATAAGTGTAAGGTTAGGGGTGTTTAGACTCGGGGTTCATGTTAGGGTGTTAGGTGTAGACTTAGAAAGTATTTTCCCATAGGAAACAATGGGGCTGCGTTAGGAACTGAACGCTGCTTTTTTGCAGGTGTTAGTTTTTTGTTACAGCCAGCTCAGCCCCATTGTTTCCTATGGGGAAATCGTGCACGAGCAAGTTTTTCCAACTTACCGCTACTGTAGGCAACGCTGGTATTGAAAGTTGAAGTGGAGCTAAATTTGTCTCAACGCTCCCTTTTCTGAGGCTAACGCAGCCATTCAGACAACTCGTAATACCAGCGTTGTCTTAAGGGTGCGCTGGAAACAAAAGGCTCGTTAGCACCGCGGGACTTTACCGACAAAACTCGTAATCTAGGCGATTGTCTGTAAACTGTCTTTTCGTTTGTAAACGGTTTTATACCATTTATTATAATTTTGTGTTTTATCTTTTATTAAGCCATAGAATTAAAGATTTTTCAATGATTTGACAGTTTGTTTGTTTTTTAACATTAACGGGTTTTGCATAAATACCATCATATCATCAACATATGAGACATTTACTTTTCACCTACCAATTTCTGTACCCGCCCCAGAGTCTCTAATTTTAATATCTAAAGGTTCTATTGCTAAGTCAAACAGCAAATGACAAAGAGGACAGTCCTGTTTAGTTCCCCTTTGCAATATAGACATTTCTGTAAGGTACCCATTTGGGCATTAGTTGCTCTATATAAACTTTGAATAACTTAAAAAAAATTCCTTTCTATCCAACATTTCCTAAGAGGCAAAAAAATAGTCCCATAATATTTTGTCAAAAACCTTCTCGGCATCCAAACTAAACAGGCTTCTAAAAACAGGATTTATGCTTACCTGATAAATCTATTTCTTTCCAGATATGGTGAGTCCACGGCTTCATCAATTACTGTTGGGAAATCCACTCCTGGCCAGCAGGAGGAGGCATAGAGCACCACAGAAAAGCTGTTAAGTATCACTTCCCTTCCCACAATCCCCAGTCATTCAACTAAAGTGAAATGGAGAAAAAAGGAGTAACACAAGGTGTAGAGGTGCCTGAGATTTAGTAAAAAAAATAACTCTTGAAATAAGGGGCGGAGCAGTGGACTCACCATATCGGGAAAGAAATAGATTTATCAGGTAAGCATAAATCCTGTTTTCTTTCCTACGATATGGTGAGTCCACAGATGAATAGGGAGGGACAAGACAGGCAGACCTAAACAGAAGGCACCACCGCTTGAATAACCTTTCTCCCAAAAGAAGCCTCAGCCGAGGCAGAAGAATCAAATTTCAAGTTGCAGTCTTGCAAAACCGATCCATAGAAGCTTCATCTTTGAAAATCCAAGAAGAAGAGATAGCCCTCGTGTACTGAGCCATAATTCTCCCAGGAGACTGCAGCCCCTCAGTCTGAAAAACAAACAAAAATACACTTCTCAACCAGAGAAAAGAGAAGTAGCAGTAGCTTTCTGATACAGAGAAAACAAACAAAAAACAGAAGAAAAAATATTAAGTACGCACAACATCCAAATTGTGCACACACGTTCCTTAACATATAAGAATTAGGACATGGAGAGGGAACAACAAATTCCCCCCAAAAAATTCCACTTAGGATAAATAACCGCCTTATCCGAAAAAAGATAAAGCGAATAACACTGCAAAGCCGAGAGTACCTTAACTCTCCGAGCAGAAGATATTATTTAAAATTTATGGAATGCCATGGTTCAAACTGAGCCTGCTTAACCCCTTCGCTAACGAGGATGTGCCAGGAACGTCCTACAAACAAATACCCTTAAGGACCAAGGACGTTCCTGGCAGGTCCTCTGGGGTTTAAAGCGGTGGAAGCGGTGGAAGTGTAAGGTATTGCAGTGATGCCTCAATATTGAGGCATCACTGCAATACCTTTTTTAATCCACCAATGCAGAGAGGGCCACTCTGGGTGGGACCGCTACACTATGGAACATATACATATGATGAGGGTGATCTGAGCGCAGGAGCCGCTCAAACAGTATTGCAGTGATGCCTCGTTGTTGAGGCATCCTGCAATACTGTTCCTGACTGCTGGGCTCCATTTTGGCTCCACGTGGAGCCCAGCAGTCAGGCAGAGCATCAGAAGCCATCGGTCAGCCTTCTGATGCTCAGTAAGTGTGCTAAGTGTCTTGGTAGGTCGAGGCACTTAGTAAAGTATAGTAATAAATTTAAAAAAAAACAATAAAAATATATATTTTTAATAAATTAGCCCCCTCCTCCCTCCCCCATGTGGCTTCAAAGATGGCGATGCCCAATGCATCATGGGGCTTCTGGGGGTGTCCCTAGCCTGCCTCATCATATGGGTCAGGCTGGGGTCATCCAATCTGAGCTTGCTCTATAATTTAATTTATAATAATAAAATATCCCATTTGTCTGATCATGTCAATATTAGTAAATATTGCCACTGATCAGTGTGGATCTCCCTCCCTCTCCTCACTTGCGTTTTTGTTGGAGAAATAGAGAGATCTGTGTTGAGAGAGATTTATTTAGTTATATTAGTTTAAAAATTTAAAAACCCAAAGGTTCTTTTCAGAGCCATTATCCCCTAGCTTGCCAGTGATCACTACAAATCACTGGCTCTTGCACAAAAGCACTTTTTTGCTCTCTGCATTTTTTTAGGGGTTCATTTTTTTTAGTAATTTTTTGTGAGACCCAAAGGCACTTATCAGAGCCATTTAGTTAATTTAAATTTTGTGTTGATTTTTTTTTTAGTAATTAACCCCTAGCTTGCCAGTGATCACTATAAATCACTGGCTCTTGCACAAAAGCACTTTTTTGCTCTATGCATTTTTTAGGCGTTCATTTTTTTTTAGTAATTTTTTGTGAGACCCAAAGGCTCTTATCAGAGCCATTTAGTTAATTTAAATTTTGTGTTGATTTTTTTTTTAGTAATTTTTTTTCTCTGTGACAGATACATATAAATCATGTCACAGAGAACATATAGTGCTGAGGAGGCATATGCCATACTTGTGTCAGCGTCAGACGCCTCTATGTCGGACTCAGACTCCAATTTTGACCCTGCCATATGCTCAGATACATCATTAGATACAGTCTCAACTGATAGTTATGTATCTGTGGCTGCCACCCCCCTGCTAGCCCCCCTGCCAGAAGGAGACGTGTTGCTCCAGCTGCCATTGCTGCTGAAGGGTGGGTAATGCCTCATCTCCAGAGGCCAGATATCCCACCATTCACAGCAAATCCAGGCATAAATGTGGATGCGGCCGGATTTAGCCCCCAGCAGTTTATGGAGGTGTTTCTGGGCGAGGATGTATTAGGGAACATTGTCGCCCAAACTAATTTATATGCCCATCAGTTCCGTGCTGCAAAGCCTGACAGTTATTTGGCAAAGCAGCAATGGGCCCCCGTCGATGTGCCAGAATTAAAAAAATTCTGGGCATTGACTATGCTGATGGGCATCATAAAGAAACCCTCCGTTCGCTCCTACTGGAGCAGTAGCCCCATCTGTTTTACCCCCATTTTCTCCGAAAGTATGTCGAGGAAGAGGTATGAAATGATTCTGCATTTCATGCACTTCAGCGACAACAGCCTGTGCCCCCCTAGGGAGCATCCCCAGTTTGACAGGCTGTATAAAATCCACCCACTGATTACTCACTTTACTGCCAGGTTTGCAGAGGCGTATACACCTGGAAGGAATATATGTGTGGATAAATCCCTGATGAAGTATAAGGGAAGGCTGGGATTCAAGCAGTATATTCCTTCCAAGCACTCCAGATATAGAGTAAAGGTGTATAAGCTCTGTGAGAGTGGGTATATTCATGCCTTCCGGGTGTTTGAGGGAAAGGATAGCCACCTTGACCCTCCAGGTTGCCCAGAACATATGGGAACCACTGGCAAGATTGTCTGGGACCTGATATTACCCCTAATGAACAAAGGGTACCACTTGTATTTGGATAATTTTTATACAAATGTCCTTTTGTTCAAGCTACTGTATTGCTTTGATACAGTAGCTTGCGGTACAATTAAAAAGAACCGCACAGGTTTCCCAGGACAACTTACACGCACCCAGCTACAAAGGGGGGAGACCTCAGCTCTGCGCCAAGAGGAGCGGTTGGCAGTACAGTGACAAGAAGGATGTGTACCTTCTTACCACCATCCACAATGAGAGGACTGGGGAGGTCTCTGTACGTGGCAGAGCAGAGAGCATAAGGAAGCCAGTGTGCATCAAGGCTTATAACCGGCATATGGGTGGGGTTGATATGGCAGATCAGCTGCTGCAGCCCTACCTAATTATGCGGAGGACAACTGCCTGGTACAAAAAGGTTGCAATTTACTTAATGCAGATTGCAACCCACAACGCTTTTTTGTTGTTCAAAAAAGCAAACCTCGGAATGAAACTGACTTTTTTACAGGTTTAGCTCCAGATCATTTCGGGGATTTTGTACCAAGATGCACCTGCTCCCCGGGCGGTGATGGGAGAGAGCAGAGTTGGGGCTACTCATTTTATTTTTAAAATCCCCCCTACTGCCGCAAAGCAGAAACCTCAAATAAATGCAGAGTCTGTACCAAGAGGTGGCAGAGAAGGGACACCACCTTTTACTGTCCTGATTGCCCAGGACAGCCTGGACTCTGCATTGGGGACTGCTTCAAGCGGTATCACACACTAGTAAATTTTTTTATTTTTTTTACCTTTGCCGTTGTGTTTTTTTTTTTTTTTGGGGGGGGGGTTTGGTTACGTTTACTGTTACTGAGTTTGTTTGTTTTTGTTTTTACTGTTACTGTGCCAGAGTTTTACATTTCACTGTTTTATTTTTTATAAGTTCTAAAATTGGTGCTGTATTTTACCAAAACCCCTGTCAAACCTATGCATGGGGGGCATGGGTGTACTCAGGGGGTCTTGCAGAAAACAACCTGGAGTGTTTTCTTGCAATAACTTACAACAAGCTCTCCTAAATCATAGTAAAAAAGCAATGTGTGTGTAAAAATGAAAATTGAAAAATTACAACTATACACATTCTCCATTTTTTTAACTAAAACGGTTGCATCAAAGGCATATACAATACCTTGGGGTATCAACGTTTCAAATATATACACTTTTATGGCAATAAATAAAACTGGGGTATGCAATAGGCCCCAAACTAAAAATAGGCCTATCAGAAGAAATACTCTCACTTTCAACTCAAATTACAAGTCATACAATTGTAACTGAACCTTCCCAAAATCCTGGCAAACCTATGCATGGGGGGCATAGGTGTACTCAGGAGGTCTTGCAGAAAACAACCTGGAGTGTTTTTTTGCAATAACTTACAACAGTTTCTCCTAAATCATAGTCAAAAAGCAATGTGTGTTTAAAAATGAAAATTGAAAAATTACCACCATACACTTTCTCCATTTTTTTGGCTAAAACAGTTGCATAAAAGGCATCAAAGCACTCCATATATAATACCTTGGGGTGTCAACTTTTCAAATATATGCACATTTATGGAAAGCAAATAAATTGGGGTATGTAAAAAGACCCCCAAAAAGACAATAGGAAAGAAAATATGTTAAATATGAAAAAAAAATCACAAACG
The DNA here is from genome assembly GCF_027579735.1 of Bombina bombina. Taxonomy (NCBI): domain Eukaryota; kingdom Metazoa; phylum Chordata; class Amphibia; order Anura; family Bombinatoridae; genus Bombina; species Bombina bombina. The sequence goes on from NC_069502.1 coordinate 690,942,428, forward strand.
CATGTCAGACATTTGGCATTGCATTCTCCAAACAAGCCAACAAACCTATACATAGGTGGTATCACTGTACTCAGGAGATGTTGGTGAACACATATTGGGGTCTTCTTTGGCAGTAACACATAACAGGACCTGAGAATCCATGTCTAAAGCACAATGTGTGTGAAAAATAACACAAACAAATGACTACCCAAAAGTTTGACAAAGACTGGTGGTTGAATTAGTGCATGGAAAGTGTTAAAATACCAGCATTTGAAATACCCTAGGGTGTCTACTTTTCAAAAATATATGGTTTTTTGGGGGTAAATTCTATTGGCCAGCTTCAGAAATGTCCCAAATAGGACATGGGTGCATGATGACAGATATGAAAATTCCAAGTTGAAAAACTGGAATGCGCCCCCTAAAAATAAGGGCTTTTAGCCCCCAGAGAACCCGACACACCTATACATGAATTATTTTCATTAATATAACTAATATTTTAGTTAAGTGAAGGCTTTAGATGATAAAATTGAATTCCTTAAAATTGTGTTAATGTTGTAAGAGGGATCCTTAACTTTTTCTATCAGTATCTTATTCATCTGGTAATCTATCTAAACCCAGAGTTTTCTGCATACATGGGCCTAGATTTGGAGTTTTGTCGGTAACGACCCGAAAAACTAACGCCGGCTTTTTTCTGGCCGCACCATAAAAATAACTCTGGTATCGAGAGTCCACATAAAGGCTGCGTTAGGCTCCAAAAAAGGAGTGTAGAGCATTTTTAACGCAGCTTCAACTCTCGATACCATAGTTGCTTACGGACGCGGCCAGCCTCAAAAATGTGCTCGTGCACGATTCCCCCATAGGAAACAATTGGGCTGTTTGAGCTGAAAAAAAAACCAAACACCTGCAAAAAAGCCGCGTTCAGCTCCTAACGCAGCCCCATTGTTTGCTATGCGGTAACCCTTCCTACGTCTGCACTTAACACTCTAACATGTACCCCGAGTCTAAACACCCCTAACCTTACACTTATTAACCCCTAATCTGCCGCCCCCGCTATCGCTGACCCCTGCATATTATTATTAACCCCTAATCTGCCGCTCCGTAAACCGCCGCTACTTACATTATCCCTATGTACCCCTAATCTGCTGCCCTAACATCGCCGACCCCTATATTATATTTATTAACCCCTAATCTGCCCCCCACAACGTCGCCTCCACCTGCCTACACTTATTAACCCCTAATCTGCCGACCGGACCTGAGCGCTACTATAATAAAGTTATTAACCCCTAATCCGCCTCACTAACCCTATCATAAATAGTATTAACCCCTAATCTGCCCTCCCTAACATCGCCAACACCTAACTTCAATTATTAACCCCTAATCTGCCGACCGAATCTCGCCGCTATTCTAATAAATGTATTAACCCCTAAAGCTAAGTCTAACCCTAATACTAACACCCCCCTAAGTTAAATATAATTTAAATCTAACAAAATTAATTAACTCTTATTAAATAAATTATTCCTATTTAAAGCTAAATACTTACCTGTAAAATAAATCCTAATATAGCTACAATATAAATTATAATTATATTATAGCTATTTTAGGATTTATATTTATTTTACAGGTAACTTTGTATTTATTTTAACCAGGTACAATAGCTATTAAATAGTTAAGAACTATTTAATAGCTAAAATAGTTAAAATAATTACAAATTTACCTGTAAAAGAAATCCTAACCTAAGTTACAAATAAACCTAACACTAGACTATCAATAAATTAATTAAATACAATTGCTACAAATAAATACAATTAAATAAACTAGCTAAAGTACAAAAAATAAAAAAGAACTAAGTTACAAAAAATAAAAAAATATTTACAAACATAAGAAAAATATTACAACAATTTTAAACTAATTACACCTACTCTAAGCCCCCTAATAAAATAACAAAGCCCCCCAAAATAAAAAAATGCCCTACCCTATTCTAAATTACTAAAGTTCAAAGCTCTTTTACCTTACCAGCCCTGAACAGGGCCCTTTGCGGGGCATGCCCCAAGAAATACAGCTCTTTTGCCTGTAAAAAAAAACATACAATACCCAGGCCCCCCAACATTACAACCCACCACCCACATACCCCTAATCTAACCCAAACCCCCCTTAAATAAACCTAACACTAAGCCCCTGAAGATCATCCTACCTTGTCTTCACCATACCAGGTTCACCGATCGGTCCAGAAGAGCTCCTCCGATGTCCTGATCCAAGCCCAAGCGGGGGGCTGAAGAGGTCCATAATCCGGCTGAAGTCTTCATCCAAGCGGGCCAGAAGAGGTCTTCCATCCGATTGAAGTCTTCATCCAAGTGGCATCCATCCGGAGCGAAGCGGCAGCATCCTGAAGACCTCCACCGCGGAACATCCATCCTGGCCGACGACTGAACGACGAATGACGGTTCCTTTAAATGACGTCATCCAAGATGGCGTCCCTCGAATTCCGATTGGCTGATAGGATTCTATCAGCCAATCGGAATTAAGGTAGGAATATTCTGATTGGCTGATGGAATCAGCCAATCAGAATCAAGTTCAATCCGATTGGCTGATCCAATCAGCCAATCAGATTGAGCTTGCATTCTATTGGCTGATCGGAACAGCCAATAGAATGCGAGTTCAATCTGATTGGCTGATTAGGGGTACATAAGGATAACGTAGGTGGCGGTCGGCAGATTAGGAGTTAAAAAAAATGTTTTGAGTGTCGGCGATGTGGGGGGACCTCGGTTTAGGGGTACATAGGTAGTTTATGGGTGTTAGTGTACTTTAGAGTACAGTAGTTAAGAGCTTTATAAACCGGCGTTAGCCCAGAAAGCTCTTAACTACTGACTTTTTTCCTGCGGCTGGAGTTTTGTCGTTAGATGTCTAATGCTCACTTCAGACACGACTCTAAATACCGGAGTTATAAAAATCCCATTGAAAAGATAGGATACGCAATTTACGTAAGGGGATCTGCGGTATGGAAAAGTCGCGGCTGGAAAGTGAGCGTTAGACCCTATTTTGAGTGACTCCAAATACCGGCGGTAGCCTAAAACCAGCGTTAGGAGCCTCTAACGCTGGTTTTCACGGCTACCGCCAAACTCTAAATCTAGGCCATAATTCTTTAATAGCTTTTCCAACTCTTGTATTTCAAGATCCTTATTCAATATACATTTTTCCTCCTCGCTAATGCCTGGTCAAATCTTGATAATATTCCATAAACGCTTTTCTAATTCCACTATTATGTGTTATTATCTGTGTTCCATCTTTATTATTATTTATTATTAGACTTCCTCTGCAATTTAATGTGATAAGCCATTAATTTCCCAGCCTTATTCCCAAATCTATAAAACATTCCCAGTTGTTTACTATTCATAATAAGGGTTTGTTTTAAATAAGTATCTCTTATTTTATATTGTTTTTCCTCTCTGATGAGTTTAAATATCTCTTTATATGCATATACGTTTATTTACTATTCCATTTTGTTACTTTTATTAAAACTTAAAGCAAAAGCGGTTATTTTTACCTTCATTGCCACCTTTGCAGTTTCCAAAAAAAAGTTTAGGGTTATTACCCTGTTTATTGAAATTTGCAAATTCTTCCCATTTAGCAAATTTGGCATTATTGAAAAGATAACCTGATAAAAAAACAAAATATTATACCTTCTATAAGATACGACGAGTCCACGGATTCATCCTTTACTTGTGGGATATTATCCTCCTGCTAACATGAAGTGGCAAAGAGCACCACAGCAGAGCTGTCTATATAGCTCCTCCCTTGACTCCACCCCCAGTCATTCTCTTTGCCTACTCTAAGTAATAGGAAGGGTAAAGTGAAAGAGGTGATAAAATGTTAGTTTTTATTTTCTTCAAGCAAGACTTTTTATTTTAAATGGTCATTTTAATTTTGAATCTGAAATATTTTAAATCGGATAAAGATAAATTCTGGATGTTATACTTTGTTAACTATGTGAGTCCAATCTCAGTAATACTGGAAGAGGAACCCTAATTACTCTGTATATAAAGCACCTGTATATTCCAAGGGCAGCACCTTTCAATTTTAAATTGCTTGAGAAAGACGAGTTCATCGTTGAAGCGCGTAGAGCCATTTTATAGAGCTAATTTATATGTTTTAATAAATGTTTGTTTTGCAACAAATATTTGTTTGCTGCCTGTTGAAATTGCAACACTATCACTACAGCCATCGTGCGAGAAGCTGGATTCCAAGTATCTTGGAGTGAGTATACTGCACATTATTTACACTGTTGTATATAACATATTTCAGTGAAAGTTTTATCATCTGAAGTTACGCAAACACCTGGGGGGACTAGACAGAAGCTCCACCCCCTATTGATCATCTGCCCTTATATTTGAGGAAGTTGGACTCTGAAATTTTCGGGGTAAGTATACTGCAGTAATTATTTAGTGTTGATCTGCACAAACCAAAGTTGAGCTTTCTCTTCCCCAGTTTAAATTGGGAATTACGGTAAATTGGAGTATCGAATCAGAACATCACAGGATCTGAACGGGATGATGTTCATTGCCGCTACCATCAGCCCATTACCTTCATGCACTGAGCCACTGATGGCTGAGGAGAGGACTGATGTGCTAGGTAGAATCGAAAATCTTTGATTTCCTGACTTGTCAGAAAAATTTTCATTGATGAGGAAACTATTATGGTTCCAAAGAAAAACTACCCTTGTAGTTGGAGCTAAGGAACTCTTTCCCAAATTCACCTTCCAGCTGTGAGACCGCAGGAAAGATAACAATGTTTCCGTGAGTGATCTTACTTGTTGAAAGGAGGGCGCCTGAACCAGAATGTCGTCCAGATAAGGTGCCACTGCAATGCCCCGCAAGGAGCACCGCCAGTCGGGATCCCAAAAACCTTTGAGAAATTTCTGGGAGCTGTGGCAAGGCCAAATGGAAGAACCACAAACTGAAGAGTTTGTCTAGAAAATCAAAACTTAGAAACTTGTGATGGTCCCTGTGATGGGAACATGCAAGTATTCGTCCTTTAAATCCTCTGGACGAAAGAAAGAATGGAACAATAGATTCCATCTTGAAGGACGGCAATTTGAGGAACTTGTTTAGACTCTTGAAATCTAAAATTGGAATAGAACCCCAGACCCCGTTCCTGCATCAGAACAGGAACTAACACTCCCAGGTCGGAGAGGTCCCAAACACAGTGTAAGAAAGTCTCTCTTTTAGTCTGGTCTACAGATAATCTTGAAAGCAGAAACCTGCCCCTGGGAGGAAAATTCTTGAACTCTAGTTTGTATCCCTGTAACACTATGTCCAACACCCAGGGATCCTGAATATCTCAAACCCATGCCTGAGTGAAGAAAGAACGACTGCCCCCCACAAGATCCGGTCCCGGGGCAAGCCCTTCCTGCTGTTTTTGATTCAATAGCAGGCTTTTTAGATCGTTTTCCCTTGTTCCAAGACTAATTGGACCTCCAGGAAGGCTTAGACTGCTCCTGCTTGGAAAAGGGAGTCCCTTAAAACTTTGAAAGGAATGAAAATTACTCTGACGTCCCTTATGTTTATTTCTCTTATCCTAAGGGAGGAATGTCAGAAATTATTTCCGTCAAACCAGCCCAAACAAGGTCTTTCCCTCGTAAGGCATCGCCAAAAGTTTAGACTTAGATGACACATCCGCAGACCAAGATTTTAACCATAAAACTCTGCGGGCCAGTACGGCAACACCGGAAATCTTAGCTACTGGCTTAATAACCTTTAGGGAAGTATCTGTGATAAAGGAGTTGGCCAACTTAAGGGCCTTTATCCTATCCTGAATTTCTTTGAGAGGAGTGTCTGTCCGAATAAAATCAGACAACGCATCAAACCAGTATGCTGCCGCACTGGTGACAGTAGCAATACCAATGGCATGGAGTCATTGTAAACCCCGAACAACCCCTCTAACTTCTTATTATAGGTAATGGAGAAAAAAAGGGGTACCCAGTCTCTCTCATTCCTAGTAAAAATCACTGTAGCCCTATAAGGTACAAGGAATACTTCCGCCATGGAGGGCACGTTAAAAAACTTGTTTAGGATTGACTATGACCGTAGTATCAGATCGTCCAGGGTAGCTAAAACCTCCTTAAGTAGAAAATGGAGGTGCCCTGGCTTAAATCTGAAGAATAACACTCCAGCATCAGAGGAAGGGATTACACTGTCTGATTCTGAGATCTAAATCTCAGGAGATACCGAAATATCCTCTTCTTCAAACTTATGAGAGGGAAGTTCGGAATAGATCCAGTCGAGACAGAAACCATACACACTTGGGAGTTGGGAGGAAAAGCATGGCAATGTATTACTAATAATAAAACAATTTGGGGACACCAGACACCAGAGGAGAAAATTGCAGAATATTTTGAGCATTGTCAAAAATAAACTCCCAAACAATATTGGCTCATAAATAAAATAAATAAATCTTGTGTTCCTCAACACATGAGGAACATACAAGGACTGGCCGACTATATAATAATTTAAACCAAGGAGATAGAAATTAAAACTTTGATATATATACTTCTAACAGAAATAAATAAGACAAATAGAACATTTCTCTAAAATTTTATATAGAAAACAACGTTACTGTTTCTTTAAATTTTAAAAGGTAACTGATTATTTTGATGAACTGCAAAAACGGAACTGTTTTATTCTTTGAAGTGAAACCACGTAATTGCTTTATTTTTGTGGGTGGGAGGGAAGGGATATTTAACAGCTTTGCTGTGGTGCTCTTTGCCGCCTCCTGCTGGGCAGGAGTGATATTCCCAACAGTAATTAATGATGATCTGTGGACTCATCGTGTCATTAGAAAGATATATACTTACCCATAGACACTTGTCCACTTATTAACAGACAGCCAAACCAGTATTGAAACATATGAGCAGAGGTAATGGAATAGGAGTATAACGTTGATCTGTAAAGGGAGGCAGAAGAAGAGTCCCTGTGACCGAATTTGCAGAGAGCCTATGAGGCGGAAACATATCATGGGGCAATACTCCAATCACATCCCCCTGACAAGCACTGTACTCTGAGGGGAATTGGGCTTTAATATGCTCTAAAGTGCCTTTCACTAAAGAAATCAAGCACATCATCATGCTTCAACCACCTCCAACAGAGGCAAAGTAAAAATAAAGGTATTTGTGAGTTGGGAGGGGTTTTATAGGCTTTTTGAGTTCCTCCTGGTAGGGATGAATATCCTATAAGTAACAGGTCGTGGACTCTCGCCACCTATATGAAAGAAAACTGATTTTATATTCCTTAGAAATGATTTCCAGTGCCCAGGGTCTGATATGGATTTTGCCAAATCTCCCCAAAAAGTCTCAATCTGCCCCAACAAGAACACAGAAATAAGTAGCTTGTCAGCTGAAAAGACATATGAAAGCCATCAAGCTGCCTATCCATGGGGTCTTTGGAAGAGGTACTAGGTGAATAATGGTACACTTCACTAACGTGGAATGGTCTCCAATACCTCTAGGGTAACAGCAGGTAAAGTAAATATGGCTTTAAATATAGTTGAAGGAACAAAGAATGCCCAAAATAGAATCAGGAACAGGTAAGGAGGTAGGCTGTTTAGGTGCAGGCTTTAAAAACAAAATGTATGCTTACCTGATAAATTTCTTTATTTGCGGATATGGAGAGTCCATGTAGTCATTCAATTACTAGTGGGAATATTACTCCTGGCCAACAGGAGGATGCAAGGAGCACCACAGCAAAGCTGTTAAGTGTCACTCCCCTACCCATAATCCCCAGTCATTCGACCGAAGGGAAATGGAAAAGGAATAACACAAAGGTGTGTGTAGAGATGCCTGAGGTTTAGTCAAAAATAACTATCTTAATAAAGGGTGGGGACTCTCCATATCCGGAAAGAAATTTATCAGGTAAGCATAAATTTTGTTTTCTTTCCTATGATATGGAGAGTCCACAACGTCATTCAATTACTAGTGGGAACCAATACCCAAGCTAGAGGACACAGAATGAACTGGGAGGGAGAACAAGACAGGCAGACCTAAACAGAAGGCACCACCGCTTGAAGAACCTTTCTCCCAAAAGAGGCCTCAGCAGAGGCAAAAGTATCAAATTTTTAAAATTTAGAAAAAGTATGTAGAGGACCAAGTTGCAGCCTTGCAAATCTGTTCCACAGAAGCTTACTTTTTGAAAGCCTAAGAAGAGGAGACAGCCCTAGTAGAATGAGCTGTAATTCTCTCAGGAGGCTGCTGTCCAGCAGTCTCATAAGCAAAACGAATCATACTTTTCAACTAGAGGGAAAGAGAAGTAGCCTTTTGACCTTTATGCTTTCCTGAGAAATAAATAAACAGGGCAGAAGACTGGCGAAAATCCTTAGTCACCAGTAGGTAGAATTTTAGAGCACGCACAACATCCAAGTTGTGCAACAGACGTTCTTTATGAGAAGGAATGGGAGAGAGAGAAGGAACAACAATTTCCTGATTAATATTTCTATCCGAAACCACTTAAGGAAGAAACCCCAATTTAGTACGAAGAACCGCCTTATCCGCATGAAAGATAAGGTAAGGCGAATCACACTGCAAAGCCGAGTTCCGAAACTCTCCGAGCAGAAGAGATAGCAATAAGAAACAAATCTTCCAAGATAGCAACTTAATATCTATGGAATGCTGCATTGGCTCAAACGGAGCCTTGCTGCAAAACTTTAAGAACAAGATTAAGGCTCCAAGGAGGAGCAACAGGTTTAAACACATGCCTCACTCTGAACAGGGCCTTACAAAAAGATTGAACATCTGACACATCTGATAGATAATGCAGAAATCTGACCTTTCAAAGAACTGACAACCCTTTCTCCAGACCTTCCTGGAGAAAAGACAAAATCCTAGAAATCTTGACCCTACTCCAAGAGTAGCCTTTGGTTCACACCAATAAAAGTATTTACGCCATACCTTATAGTAAATTTTACGAGTAACAGGCTTGCGAGCCTGGATCATGGTCTCAATGACCGACTCAGAAAATCCACGCTTAGACAGAACTAAGCGTTTCAATCTCCAAGCTTCAGAGAAACGAGATATGGATGGAGGAATGGACCCTTAGTTAGAAGGTCCTTCTTCAGAGGCAACCTCCAAGGTGGCCGAGATGACATCTTCACTAGGTCTGCATACCAGATCCTGTGAGGCCATGCAGGAGCTATTAGAATTACAGATGCTCTCTCCTGTTTGATACTAGCAATAACGGAGGAAACAGGTATGCTAGACCGAAATCCCAAGGAACCGTCAGAGCATCTATCAGAGCGGTCTGAGGATCTCTTGACTTTAAACCGTACCTTGGAAGCTTGGCGTTCTGCCGAGACGCCATCAGATCCAACTCCAGCACCCCCAATTGAGGTTTAACCTGAAGAACACCTCCGAATGGAGAGCCCACTCCCCAGGATGAAATGTCTGTCTGCTCAGGAAATCCGATTCCCAGTTGTCCACTCCAGGAATGTGGATGGCAGATGGACAAAAATTGTGAGCTTCCGCCCACTGAATAATCTGTGCCACCTCCTTCATAGCTAAGGAACTCCGAGTTCCTCCCTGGTGGTTGATGTAAGCCACTGAGGTGATGTTGTCCGACTGAAACCTGATAAACCAGACTAAAGACAATTGAGGCCAAGCCATCAGAGCATAGTCCCTGCGCCTTTAACGAGTCCCAGACTGCTCCCCAGCCTAACAGGCTGGCGTCCGTGGTCACAATCACCCAGGAAGGTCTCTGGAAGCATGTGCCCTGAGACAGATTGTCCTGAGAAAGCCACCACTGGAGAGAGTCTCTTGTCGACTGGTCTAGATCTATCCTCTTAAACAGATCTAAATGGTCTCCGTTCCATTGTCTGAGCATGTATAATTGCAGAGCTCTCAAATGGAATCGAGTAAAGGGAATGATGTCCATGGAATCGACCATCAGACCAATTACCTCCATACATTGAGCCACTGATGGCCGAACAGTAGACTGAAGAGAGAGGCAAGAGGAGAGAATTTTGGATTTTCTGACCTCAGTCAGACAAATTTTCATAGATAGGAAATCTATTATGGTCCCTAAGAAAACCACCATTGTATCTTGAACAAGGGAACTCTTTTCCAGATTCACTTTCCAACCGTGGGAACGTAGAAAAGACAACAAGATCTCTGTATGAGAGTTTGCTTGTTGAAAAGATGGCGCCTGAACCAATATGTCGTCCAGGTATGGCGTGTCAAGGTATTTGAAATATTATTAAATAATATATAGAAGTATATTTGTCTTTATTTAGTAAGTCTGTGGATGTGCACACTGTTTGTAGAACAAAGGATTGTTTCTGGGAGATCTCACACACTCAATATGCTAAATTATGCAATTGTATAATTTAGCAAGGAACTGAAAATTAACACAGTTTCAGAAACCATCTGTATGATTGCCTGGGAACCAATGTTAAATTACAGCATTCTGATACCTAGAACAGGATACATGCCCATATATGGGTTTCCTCCAAGGGAGATGCCGATCCGTCTGAAGAGATGTGAAAAATGCAAGCATTTTTCAAAAGGGACTGGTAATTAGCACAGATTTGTTTGAGTGGCTCATGCTGTGTGGTTACTAACCCTGGAATATACAAGATGTGGTGAATAAGAGACATTGTGTCTAGGGGAGGACAGCATACAGTGAAGGCACATGGCTTACATTATGATTTCATGCAACTGTACTTAGATTTTAAATAAAAATAAATACATTTTTGCAAAGGGAATAATACTAGTTTCATATGTGTTTGGAAAAATTCAAATAACCCAGATATGTATATATATGGGACTGAGACATTTTATATTAAATGAATGATTGCTATGTTGAGTAATGACTACATCAAATACATATGAATGCTTGGATCATTTCTAATAATTATTTCTATTTTTATTGCAGACAACCATTGGTCATGGGCATCAATCTATGCACTTAGAAAGAGATGGAATGCCTGCATGAAATGAAATAAGTCATATCATATGAATGTGCAATAAATGTTTATAAAGTTCTAAATATATCTCTTAAAATATAGTGAGATGAAGATATGGAAGTTACTTTGATGAAATATAAATTTTCTGTTAGACCAAATAAAATATAAATTATTTTAATATAATGTTAGATATATTTGATGTTTCATATCAAAATGATCAGAGAGGTGGCGTGATCCTACCCCATATAAAATGAATATTGTGAGAGATCAATACAAGAAATTAAGGCAGTTATTACATAGTTTACAGCAATATTTCACTGTCTAAAAATGTTGGTTAAATGAATTTGTATGTATTGTCATGCTGAATTGTTTTGTCTGGATACCTGCTGCCACCTAAGGGCCAATACTGGTAGGACAGTTAAGAGAATTTAACTGTCCAAAAGATACGTTGCCATGGTAAACATGTTTCAACTCTAAGGGCGGACCAGGGACCAGCACGAGGGCCAATCCGAAACAAGGTTTCCGTTTTGGGGCGTTTCCAATTCACCAGTGAGGAGAACCCATATAAAGTGATTGCGAACATAAAGAGAGGAGATTTTGCGGAGCTAAACTTGAAAACTGGTTCCTGCTGGGCGTGAAAAAGACCATTTTATTTTGGCAAAGCTGATCTACCACTTTCTCATTGACTGCAAATTATACTTTTTGGAATTCTGAGGTGAAACAATTCCTATTAAGGAATATTGGATATCAACTGCTCTTTACCCTGGTAACGTATTCAAGGTTATTGGCAAGACTATTAGTTAAGTTCTAAGTCACTGCAGTTTAAAGTACAGTTAAAAGATTTAAAGAAGCAGTGTGTTTTTCAAGTTCATATTTTATAAGCCTAGGTATTGTTTAAATTTGTATCTGGTAGACTAAGTGATTTATCTATGAAAGTTCTGGTGTTTTAAGTCAATATTGTATTAGGATAAATTGCAGTTAAATAGCAGAATATATATATTATCCTATTGTTTAAGAGCACAGTTTAGAATTGTATTGCTTGGATGTTAAAGGCTATTTATAAATAAGGTTGGTTCTAAAGATAAGCGTGTATAAACTTTGCATAGCATATTTAAATAGTTTTCAAGCGCATATAAATTTATTTCATATTCCTTTTATTGCAAATATATTTCAAAAATGTTCATGGATATTAACTAAATAAAAGAGTTCAGGTATTTATATTAATTTTATTGTTTCTAGTAGATCAGGGGTGTCCAAACTTTGCTCTCCAGAGGTTTTGGAACTACATTTCCCATGATGCTCAGCTAGATAAAATGCTGGCTGAGCATCATTGGAAATGTAGTTCCAAAACCTCTGGAGAGCAAAGTTTGGACACCCCTGTAAGTAGATGCATGTTGATTAAGGGTTTCTATTTTTAAGGAAAATTATTGTTTGTATTGTGTCATAACCCTGCCATAAGCTGATATATTATTTGGATAGCACTACTAAGATTTTCATAAATATACTGACAGACGCCACTGCAATTCCCTAGACCCTGCCAAGAGAGCCCCCAGAACCTTTGAGAAAATTGTGGGAGCTGTGGCAAGTCCAAACGGAAGAGCCACAAACTGAAAATGTTTGTCTAGAAAGGCGAATCACAGGAATTTGTGATGATCCCTGAGGATGGGAACATGAAGATACATGTCCTTCAGGTCTATGGTCATCATGAACTGACCCTCTTGGGCTAAAGGAAGAATGGAACGAATGGTTTCCATTTTGAATGACAGTACCCTGAGAAACTTGTTGAGGCACTTTAGGTCTAAAATGGGTTAAATAGTTCCCTCTTTTATGGGAACCACAAACATATTTGAATAGAATCCTAGACCCTGTTCCCTTACTGAAACTGGAACAATCATTCCCAGGGACGAAAGGTCCTGAACGCAGTTCAAGAATTCCTCTCTTTTTACCTGGTCTGCAGATAATCTTGAGAGGTGGAATCTGCCCCTGGGAGGGAAAGTTTTGAATTCTATTTTGTAACCCTGAGTCCAAGGATCTGGGACATCTCGTCTCCACCCTTGACCAAACAGGGAAAGTCTGCCCCCCACTTGATCCGATCCCGGACCGGAAGCCGACCCTTCATGCTGACAGACTCAGCTGAGGGTTTCTTTGATAGAAGACTTGGACTGCTCTTGCTTGGAAGAGGAGGACTTTTGACCTTTGAAGTTATGAAAGGGATGAAAATTACTTTGAAGTCCTTTGAGTCTGTTCTTGTCTTGCAGTAGAAAAGACCCTTTTCCACCCATAATATCAGAAATTATTTCTGCCAGATCAGGTCCGAACAAGATCTTACCCTTTTAAGGAAGCGCCAAAAGCTTGGACTTAGAGGTAACATCAGCTGACCAAGATTTTAGCCACAATGCCCTACGGACTAGGACAGAGAAGCCAGACATATTGGCTCCCAGTCTAATAACTTGCATGTTAGCATCAGAAATAAAGGAATTGGCTAGTTTGAGAGCCTTAATCCTATCTTGTATCTCCTCCAACGGAGTCTCTACTAAAATTAATTCAGACAAGGCGTTGCACCAATAAGATGCCGCACTTGCTACTGTGGCAAGACAAACTGCAGGTTGCCATTGAAGACCTTAATGAACATACATCTTCAAATACGCTTCCAGCTTTTTGTCCATGGGATCCTTAAAGGAGCAGCTATCCTCTATCTATAGGGATCGTAGTTCTCTTAGCCAGAGTAGAAATAGCCCCTTCTACTTTAGGCACCATGCGCCAAGAATCTTTAATGGAGTCAGCAACAGGAAACATCTTTTTAAATACAGGAGACAGGGAGAAGGAAATCTCCGTCACATGGTCTTCTTATGGTTGGCAACGACAGAAGTATTGGGGTCGTCCAAAGTAGCCAATACCTCCTTTAACAGTACACAAAGGTTTTCAAGCTTAAATCTGAAGTTTACTTCTTCAGTATCAGATGAAGGAATAATACTGTCCAAATCTGAGATATCACCCTCAGAGACTACCGACATATCCTCTTTATCAGACTTATGAGGGAGGGCAACCTGCGTAGCAGTAGGTGGAACAGAAACCTTACTATCTGAATGTCTAATTATCCTCTCACGTTTTTCCAGCATAGGAAAAGTAGATAATGCTGCAGATACCGCAGAAGATACCTGTGCAGCAAAATCTGCAGGCAAATAAACTCCTCCAGGAGGCTGAGAGGAAATGCAGGGCACTGTATGTGACGTCATAAAGGCTTGGGAAGTTTGAGGAGAAAGCTGTGGCATTGCCTGAACAGCATCATCCTGAAAGACATTGGGCTCAGATGGCAAGTGTTCTAGCTAAGCATGCAGCACAGAATTGCATAGGCAAAACAATTTGTGCCTCATGGCATAACAAGCATTTGTCAAAAGACATAGTCTTGGTCCATGTCCATAATACTAAATAAAAAAATTCCCCAAATTGTAGAATTTTTTTAAATACATGGTCACTTTTTTTTTTTTTATACCACAGCCGCTTAGGTTATGCAAAAATTATTTAAAATAATAAAACCAATCAGGCCCCCTTACACAAACGCTCAAGCAGTCTATCAGTTAGCCTGTTCTAGCTAAGCAAGCAAAGAAAACCAACTGCCAAATTTTAAGTTTATACATAAATCCCTGTATAAAACATAAGTCACACAACTGCCAAATTTTAGCCCAAAGAGGAAAAACGTCCCAATAAAGGGAAGATTAACCCCTAGTCTCAACATACATAATGTGCCTGCCCACTGCCAAAGAAAATCCTGTATAGAGGATTTTAAATATGTCCCCATCTTCTCCATATGACATTCCAAGACCTAGAAGACAAAAGCACTTACCTGCAGTCTAACTGTCCGGCAGGAAGACAGCTCACAAGGCGTGAAAGGACACATACTCCTTACAGAGACCTGTAGGAAAAGAAAGAACAGAGTAACCAACTCTGGCTTTCTGTACCATGGGAAGCAATGTGTTAGAAAACAAAGCAAGGACTACCTCACAACTTCCTAACTGCTAAAAAGCCACCACTACTCTACTGAAGAGATTGACGTGGACTCAGCTAAACCCAAATCCTTGCTTTCAGGGAAAAGTACCTGAAAAAGGAATTCATTTCTTCAGACACCAAACTTCACCTCCTCCATTGACAGAGGCAAAGAGAATGACTAGGGATTATGTGTAGGGGAGTTACACATTAACAGCTTTGCTGTGGTGCTCTTTGCCATCGTCCTGCTGGTCAGGAGTGATATTCCCACTTGTAATTGAATGACATTGTGGACTCTCCATATCTTAGGAAAGAAAATGTATCAAAAATGTAAGCAGAAGCCTCAGGAGGCGTGGGATCCTCTATTACCTCTAAAGGAGTGTTTTTCAACCAGTGTGCCACGGCACACTAGTGTGCCGTGAGAGATCCTCAGGTGTGCCGCGGCAGACTGAGAACAGTGTGACATATTTTTTAAATTTTGCTTGTTTTGATGTGACAGGCTCATCAGGCAGACAGGCAAGCATCATTTACAACCATGACATATTGACATTCATTCACAGACAATCATTATGATGTATAATATATGCTGTATTATTCTACAATGTGTGATTTTGTAAAATTTTGGGATGGTGGTGTGCCGCAGGATTTTTTAATGTAAAAAAGTGTGCCACGGCAAAAAAAATGTTGAAAATCACTGCTCTAAAGTATGCAGTACTTACTTTAACAAGGCATGGGGGGATCCTAAGAACCAGACAAGGAGGAGCTGTTAGAGTCTGACATCACCTTAGATCTCTCAGGGGAACTATACAGGTCACTAATCATAGGAGACTCTGGGGAAACTTATCTAGAAAAGTACAAACTGCAGCTAGTACCTGCCTTAGCTTTGGTAGGGGGGAGGCATAACCACAACCAGTTGTTACACAGTAGATTGGATATTATCCCTAAGATATGGGGCTAGGTCAGTAGTATTTCCTGAATGACTGTCAGAAGGAACCACAGCACCTGTCTAGAATATACAATATGCTCAGTACAAGTGTCACACAGCAACAATTACAGTTTTGCAGATAATACACAGAGAAGGAAAGCAAGCATGGTTCCCAGATCTGCCATCAATCCTGCAGGACCTAAAGATGCCTCATTTAAATCCAAAACAGAAGAATGGGAGAGAGGAAAGTGTAATAAACACAGTAAGGTACAGAGTAACTGAATACAGCAACCCACAAAGTCTCAAAACACAAGCACGCCGGTAAAAATTCTTCCAAAAAAGTTATACATTTTCTGCAGAAAATACACAGAACTCAGAAATGAAAATAGTTTATTATAAAAAGTGATTTTGGTGCTCTAAAGTGTGTTAATTGGCCACACCACCTTTAGAAAAGCCGGAATACCAATATAGAAGGCATATTAGATTGCCACTGCACATGTCCATGCTGTTTCCCTAGTTTTAACAACTTCCTACCCAAGTGCCGTTTTATGAAGAAAAAGCAAAATCTAAATTAAACAAACGTGGCTAATGTTGCAGCCTGTTAAAAGCTGATCAGACTGCTATGTGCTGGTTCCGGCCTAATCAAAGGGTCTGTATCTTAAAATTACTAGATTGTAAGAAATAGTGCCAAAATGTTTCTAAAATAATAAATACCCCCATGCTATTTGAACCTACACTATAGTGTATCTAGCCACTGGTATGTGGAAGGTAGTCCTGCTGCCACCGTCCTCTACCCTGCACCACCTGAGAGCAGACTGCATTTAGTAGAAGGGCAAATATGAGAATGAAGAGCAGCACACGTGGGGGATTGGCAGATCATTTTCTATTTTACTTGGGAAGCCAGTGACAACTTCACACTATAAGAAGCTGCTCAGCTGGCTTCTTTCATCCCCTCAGAGCAGTTAGTGAATCTCTATCAAATTTCTATACAGGTATACCTCACTTTACAGCGATTCGCTAATACAGCGCTTTGTGGAGCTGAAGTAAAACCTCCAAGGATTTTGAAACAGTGCTGTACTCATTGTGAGATTGCTAAAAAAGTGAATGGCACCATTTTGTTATGCTTAGTTCACTCTGTTATTAGCATTGCAGTGCAATCTATGTCTCAGTGCTATAGTCTGGCAAATTGTACTACAGTAATTGTCACTATTTTACAGGTGCAGTATTTATTGAATACTAATTGAATACTTGCTGTGCTAGTGTTAAACTAAACATAGCACTATTTCACCCCTAATATATGTTAGTTCAAACATGTTTTCAGGATTTTAAACACTGAAAAGAAAGCTAAAACTGCCTTGTTTCACTTTAAGGCGGTTTTCACTTTACAGCGGGGCTCCGGTCCCTAACCCGCTGTATGAGCGGGGTATACCTGTATATTATAACTTTACAATGTAAAGATCACAGCACTTCAGAAGTTCACCTCACTTCTATGGAGGCAAATGAAAAACGTCTCCTCCTGGTGGCCAGGGAATGAACAGCACACATGATGATATTTGCAGACTTTCATAGGAAAATGTTAAGTAAAAGTGAAACTTGTATACTATGTCAGATTTTTGTTTTATAGAAAAGTCAGTTTCCATATTACATATTTTATTAATTTTTAATATTGTTTCCATTTTTAAATTTTCAAACAAAATGATTTCCAGTTTAGAAAAACGATACACTGACAACATAATTCCTTCTTTAGTATAATACAGTTATACAAATAGTCTAAATACAATGTTGTGTTCAGGGTGATGGCAAATAAGATTTAACTGTACATAAGGAAAGAAAAAAAATATTTTAAGCATATTTAAAAACCATAGAAATGTCTATACAAAACAAGCAAAATGTAATAAATCTTAAATTTAAAGTATTGCAACAGTCCCACAGTTTTTTTTGTTTGTTTTTTTTTAAACAAAAATGTCTTTGCACAGTTCCTCACAATGCCCCATTAATAGCTAAAACAAGACTTTCTTTTTTTTAAATAATTTTGCTTCTTTTCTTTATGAAATGGACGCCTGAAATGTTAAACAGAAATACTATTTGCACAGTCCAATAAAAAAAATCATCTGGATGGAGTAAAACTTTGAAGGAAATATACCTACCAACTTCCAAATCATTTGTATAAAATACATTGCACATTATTTTACTCGGTTGTTTCAAAAGTAAAAAAAGGTATATTTACAAAATATTTTGCAAAATAAACTTATAAAGAAAATGGACGCTTTAGGCTTGAAGAGATAGTTCTTATATGGATGTATTTTAGTAATAATAATTCCGTGACCTCAGTGCTCCTTCCGTAGCTGTAAGCCAGAAAGTAATCAAAGCTATTATTTTAAGAAATGAATTTACAGTATGATTTCTCTATCTAGTTCAAACATCTGTGATATAAAACAGTATGTTACAAAGGTGAATGAAAAAGAAAGTACTTTGTACATCATAAAAAGATAAAACAATATGAAGTCTAATCCCAGCACTGATGGAGATAGCAAGTGCTTGAAAGTTTGAAAAACAGTCTTATTAAACCAATAATAAAAATAATTAAAACAATGTAATTCAAAACAGCACCATGCACAATAGGTTGTAGTGTGATTCAACACTAAAAAATAGCACCAGTAATCTTACAAAAAAAAAAAATAAAAAAAAAAATCAAAACTGTTCTAGAAGCTGACGTAGATAGGGAGCCTTTGACAATTCCCGACCAACTCTGGAAAGCTTGAAAAGTACTGGACAGTTGAGGGAAACACATTGGATTTGTTGATCGCTGCAACCTGTGCAATTCTTGCATAACTAAAATCAAAAGAAAAAAAATATATATATTACTTTGTTGTTAATTACTTAAAGGGACAATTAACCCAAATTTTTTCTTTCATGATTCAGATAGAGCATGCAATTTTAAGCAACTTTCTAATTTACTCCTATTATCAATTTGTCTTCATTCTCTTGCTATCTTTATCTGAAAGGCAAGAATGTAAGTTTAGAAGCCGGCCCATTTTTGGTTCACAACCTGGGTTTTCCTTGCTGATTTGACAGCACCAATAAACAAGTGCTGTCTAGTGTACTAAACCAAAAATCGTCTAGCTCCTTAGCTTAGATGCCTTATTTCTCAAATAAAGAAAGCAAGAGAACAAAAAAAAATTGATACTAGGAGTAAATTAGAAAGTTGCTTAAAATCGCATGCTCTATCTGAATAATGAAAGTAAAAAATTGGGGTTAGTGTCCCTTTAAAGCTACACACATTGTGCAAAAAAGGAACACATTTATATATTTTTTCATGTTCCACCTAAAATGTATTAAAAAAAATAAAAGGATATATATATATATATATATATATATATATATATATATATATATACACACATACATACACACACACACACACACACACATATATATGTATATTGAGGGTACAGCCCTACGATTACCTGGGTAAAACTGACATTACCCAAGTGGCTGTGGGTAAAGCCTGATGTATGATCATAAATCCCCTCAGAGTGCGGAGTCACTGCATCAAACATATGGCATGCACTGTAATTTGCCATCTTCACTATCTTTTTTGCCCCCACCTGGGGGGTTTAAGGGGGGGTGAAGCCCCCGTTGTAAACCTCTTTCCCAAGGTTCACTTGGGGTGGATGCCAGTGGTTCGGCAGTGCGCCTACCTTGAACCCACCAGGTGGAGGCAAAAAAAAAAAAAAAAAATAGTGTAGAGTGTAGGGAATTACAGAACATTGGGCTTTACCCACAGCCACTTGGGTAATGTCAGTTTTACTTTACCTGTAACATATATATATATATATATATATAGGGAATTTATAAAACCATTTATGCTTACCAGATACATTTCTTTATTTCATGATAGTGAAAGCTCACGAGTCATCACATGTGGGGATATTCCCCTCCTGACACACCAGATCTTTAAAGCCCTCCCACTTCCAATGATCCTCAGTCATACATATAGCCAAGTAGAAGAGGAAAACAGGAAAGATCAAGTGGGACAAAGAAGTACAAAAACAAGTATTGCTGGCACCTAAACAAAAGGAAAGGGCAGGGCTCATGGACTTTCACCATCATGAAAGAAATTAATTTTTCAGATAAGCATCAATTTTGTTTTCTTTCGTCAGATGGTGAAAGTCCACAAGTCATCATATGTGGAAATCAATAACCAAGTTGTGGAATCCACAAGACCATCGTAAATGGGGGATGGGGAGACAAACAGTGAAGGAAGGACGTTACTATTCAGGCACTATGGCTTGCAGTACTTTTCAGCCAGAGGCAGCCTCAAAAGAAGCATACACATCAAGTGATAAAACTTAAGACCAAGTAAGCTGCCTTACAAATATGATCAAAAGAAGCCTCAATATGAAACACCCTATCAAGCAGCAACTGGTCTAGTGGAATGAGCAGTAATTCCCTCAGGGGGAGTTTTCCCGGCAATCAATTAAGCCTGGCAAATTAAAGCTTTAAGCCAAGCTGCTAAAGAAACAGCTGTAGCTTTCTGACCTGAATTGCATTAACTCAAAAGGAGTAGTTGGAAAACCCCTCAAAACCAGATAATTATTCCAAGGAGGAGAAACTTGAGGAATAAATGGTTTAATTTTGATCAGAGGCTTAGAGCTTTATCTAAGCCTTCCTGCAGGAACACAAGAACTCTAGGAATTCTAAAAGAATTACATTTGTAACTGTTATGTCTAAGCACTGGGGCAATCACAAACTAGGTCTCACAGTAGTAAAAAAATAGATATTTACACACGAGAATGCAGTATAATCACTGTTCTCATAACAATCGAAAATTCTCACACTTGTGCGGTAGCCCTATATCCTTTGGATTGTGACGTCCCACTTTTTCTAGATAATAACACTGCTTGAAAACAGAACAACAGAGTGAAATTCCAGTATAACATTTCTTAAAGGCATTTCTCTTAAGGGCATATATTTTTTATGTGATATATGTGATATGTATGCATATTGGATAATGTATATATGTTGTCTAAAAAGCAAACTTTTACTAATACATTAATTGATTAATTATTTGTGCATGGAATCATGAAAAGTTTCCAATCCCTAACAGTAACCTTCGCAAGAACACAAAAAAAGGTTTTCCAGATTTAATGATAAATACATATGGTAACAGGTTTCCTGGCCAGAATCAGGGTATCAATAACCTTGTCAGAAAAACCTCTCTGAGACAGAATTAAGTGTTCAATCTCCATGATGTCAAATTCAGAGTTTTTAGGTCTTGAGAAAAGAAAGGGCCTTGACAGAAAAGATTGTTTCTTAGAGGAAGCCTCCAAGGCGGGCACAGGGACATCTGCACCAAATTCTGCAAGGCGATGCTGGAATAATCATAATTGCTGAGGCTTGTTCCTGCTTGACTCTGCCTATCACTCTGGAAGATAGCAACACAAACTGAGGAACATTGTAAATCATGTTGAACATTCAGGGACCAAGGCATCTATCAGATTCCTCCAAGGGTCCTGAGACCTGGCACAATACTGAGGCACTTTGTTATTTAAATAAGAAGCCACGAGATCTATCTCTAGCAGACCCCAACATCTCATAATTTGCTCAAGAACGTCCTGATTCAGAGACCGTTCCCCTGGGTTAAGAGACTGGGAGACTGAAAAAGTCTGCATCCCAATTGTTCACCCCCAGAACATGGGGAGCAGAAATCCTGAAAACATAGTGCACTGTTCAAATGATGATGTGGGAAACTTCCCTCATTGCTAAGGAACTGCTCCCTGAAGATTGCATGGAGTTCCAGAATATTTATTGGTAACCTTGCTTTCTGCACTCTGAGACTCTCCACACTGCACCCCAACCTAACAGGTTGGCATCTGTGGAGATCAAAGAAAGAAGGCTCCTTTAACCAAAGATGGGTAAGTCTGCCACCAAGTCAAGGACTTTCTTTAATTTTTTGGAAGATTTATTTTCCAACCATGAAGTAACTAAAGAAGCATCTGAGTGTGAGACACAGCCAGATGATAAGAATGTCATCCAAGTAAGGAACTACAGAACTTCCTTGAGCTCGAACTACAGAGCTCCC
Organism: Bombina bombina; assembly: GCF_027579735.1. Lineage (NCBI taxonomy): Eukaryota > Metazoa > Chordata > Amphibia > Anura > Bombinatoridae > Bombina > Bombina bombina. The sequence goes on from NC_069502.1 coordinate 690,964,342, forward strand.
AGTACTTTTGTAAACACTCTGGGAGCTGTAGCCAGAACGAAAGGGAGGGCCACAAACTGATAATGCTTGTCTAGAAAAGCAACTTTCAGAAACTTGACATGATCCCTGTGAATAGGTATATGCAAACAAACCTCTTTTAAATCTATGGTAGATATAAACTAACCATCCTGCACTAAAGGAAGTAAAATGCAAATTGTCTCCATCTTGAAAGTAGGAATTTTTAGTAATTTGTTACATATTTTGAGATCCAAAACAAGGTGAAATGTACCCTTCTTTTTTGGCAATATAAAGAGATTTGAATAAAACCCCTGGTTTAATTCTGTAGTTGGAACTGGAGTAATCACTCCCATTAATTCCAGATCTTTTACACAAGCCAAGAAAGCTTGGGCATTTAAAGGATCTCTAGGTACTCAAGACAGAAAGGATCTTCCCTGAGGAGGCCTTGAATTAAAGTTTATTCGATACCCCTGGAAAGTTATTTGCAATACCAATGGATCCTGAACAGATCTCTCCCAAGCCTGCCGAAAGAGACTAAATCTGCAACCCATCATTGACAGATCTGGAAAGGGGCTGCACCTTCATGAGTTCTTGAGAGCCTGGTTAGACTTCTTAGACTGTTTGTTTTTCGACCAAGAAGAGTTAGACTTCCAGGAGGAACTGGAGTAACCAGTAGGATTGTGCATTCGGATCCTTCGTTAATATTCAAATGCAGAAGCAATCGCTATTAAGCTCTTTTCAGAGCAGGATTGATTCTGGTGCAAGATCATCCGTTGAGATCTGTGCACATTTATTAACACATAGCATTTATACCTATGTGCTCAATGGCAACCTCCAGCCTGCAAGCCTCCGGGTTTCCCACTTAAGACCCACCCACCAACACATTTCGTCACGCGTGTGACTTCGTCAGGGTGAGGGGCGTGTCCTGCTTACGTCTCCTAATGTATTGCTAAGAGGTAGATTTTATCGTACCGTTCATTTTTCAAATGCAACTTTCAAATTTGCAGTTCTTCAAATTGTTTGGCTAGTGTCATCTTTATCATACATAATGTTTATAATAATATCTGGGACTGAACTGGGATTGACATCCTTACTTTTACAATGGTTGTTTTATCATATTCCCATATTAAACAATCCTTAATAGTCAATTTCACTCTTAATAAAATAAAACAATTTACTGCTGGATTCCTATTTTATATATAGATATTGCTCCAATTACAGGCTTTATTTAGCTGCTGTTTAGTTTGTTAATTATTTAATTCTTATTTATTAACTAAATCATGATTCTTCATGTGCACACAAATATTTTTGATCCATGAAAACTGTATTCTGTTCAATGTTGTAACTGCCCCCTGTTTAAGAGGATAGTTTTAATTCCATCTAGTTCCTTCTTAATTTGTAAGGATGTATGTTATTATGTTATGGAATCATTAACACTATATAATTATAAATAGAAATATTGTATTTAAGAAAGCTATTAAATGAGAAATCTTCATTAAAGGGACATGGAACTCAAACATTTTCTTTCATGATTTAAGTAGAACATACAATTTTAAACAACTTGCAGTTTACTTATATTATCAAATTTGTTTCATTCTCTTGGTATCATTTGTTGAAGGAGCAGCAATGCTACTGGTTTCTAACCAAACTAATGGGTGAGACAATGACAATAGTTTTATATATATATATATATATATATATATATATATATATATATATATACATACACACACACACACACATATATATATATATATATATATATATATATATATATATATATATATATATACACACACACATATATATATATATATATATATATATATATATATATATATATATATATATATACACACACACATATATATATATATATATATATATATATTCAGCCTCCAATCAGCAGCTAGAACCTAGGTTCTCTGCTGCTCCTGATCTTACCTAGATAAACCTTTCAGCAAAAGATAACAAGAGGAAGCAAATTCAATAATTGAAGTAAATTGGAAAGTTGTTTAACATTGTATGCTCTGTCTAAATCATGAATATCTAATTATGACTTCACAGTCCATTTGGGCTCACTGTATTTAGTCGATATGTCCACTGGCTTTCTATCTGCAGTAATAACTTACTATAGTCACCACGCCTAATGTTACTCTTTATTTGGTCAATTGCAAAAAACTAATATTATACTTATTATTAGGGTGGAATGTATTCCTATGGTTAGCAACTGGTACTGGATGTTTCCATTTAATATCCCTTAAATGTTCCAACATTCATACTCCCAATTCACGTCTCATTTGACCCACGTAAATTAAATCACATTTGCAGATGGCCACATAGACCACAAATTTAGATCTACAGTTTAGAAAGTGATTTTAAACATTTCTACTGTTTTAGCATGTATGAATTCTTTTAAAGGGGGCATTTTCTGACATGCTTTACAATTTCCACATTTGAATGATCCTATTGGTCTTTTAAGCCAAGTAGCTTGTTGTGGTTTTGAAAAGTGACTTTTGGAGACCAGATCTTTAATGTTTTCAAATCTCCTGTGTGTGATTTATGGTCTGGGAGTTATTACTTCTTGCAGATCTGGATCATTGCCTAATAAGGTCCGGTATTTTGATAAGATCTTCCTCACATTGGCAGTTTGATCATCAAAGTTGCCTATTAGTCTTATTGGTTCAGTTTTATGCTCACATTTCTTTTGTTGATACAGGATATCATATCTATCCACCTTCATGGCTATTTTGTATGCTCTTTTTAGGCATCTTTTAGAATAGCCTCTGGATAGAAATCTTCTTTTTAATAATTTTGCTTCTCTTATGAAAGATTCCATATCACTGCAGTTTCTATGTAAAAGGAAAAATTGCCCTATTGGGATACCCCTCTTCAATGTATCAGGATGATGACTGTCCCAGTGTAATATTATTAGTTGCCATCTCCTTTCTATATACTGTGGTACTGATTTTACCATCTTGATCTTTGTTTATTTCAAGATCTAGAAAGGTAATTTGCATTGAATCTATATGGTAGGTAGTGTTATTCAACCACTTCATAAATTCTCTACATTGTTCTATAGATCCTAACCACAATATTAAAACATCTATGAATCTTATCCAAAGATCTATAATAGGGAAAAATGTATTGTCATAACACTAAAAATCAAGTGGCTTTTAAGCGACGAGATATGTAAAAAAGTGTGCTAAAACACACCCTGAATGTGCCGTTGTACATCGCTAGACTAAGCAGCTACGGCCACTAACGGCACATCGGTCTCCTTCAATAAGGTGATGTTTGCACCTCTAAACCAATAGCCGTGCTGTCAACTGACTGTGTTCTGTATGCACACATGGAATACTAATAGCCAGGGCGCTATAAAGGTGCAGGTACTTACCTCTTAGCACCATTGTCCACTGTGCTTACCTCAGCTGCAGCAACATGCTTACAAGCCTATCCTAGGAAGTGTGAGCATAATGCCAAGGACCTAAATCAATTACAGCATCTCAACTCAGGGGATTTGGTGGACACATTTCACCTGGGAGGCCTGTGACATTTCTCACTGAGAAAAGACCTTTTACTGCCTGGCTGATAACTCTTTGTCTGCCCCTCTCAACAACAGGTTACTGAGGAGGAGGACCGGGCCTCAGGTCGGTTAGAGGATCCCTCTTCAAACAATAAGTAGATCTTGCACTTCCCTCCTCATCAAGGAAGCAAACGAAAATGACTGAGGATCATGGTAAGTAGGAGGGATTTAGAGCTCTGGTGTGTTGAGGTATCTTTTGCCTCCTCCTTGTGGTCAGGAGGGGCATATTCCCATATGTGATGACTCATGGACTTTCTGTGCTGAATAAATTAACTTTTGCCATGGGTATGGTCTCTATCAGCCAGTACCCAATGGGAACCTAGGTATCAGTTGTATACAGACATGCACTTATTTGGTGCTCCCTTCATAAACATTTTGAGTACTATGTCCCCTTAAAACCTTTCAAACAAATTTGGTAGATTTTTCAAAACCTAACTAGTGCTGACAGAACTAGTAATGACAGAATGAAAATAAAAAATATCTTAATTGGACATTCTAGTCTAAACTACAGCAAAGCTTTTTTTTACTAAACTCATTTTTTTTTCTTTCATGATTCAGATAGAGCATGCAATTTTAAGCAACTTTGTTATTTACTCCTATTATCAATTTTTGTTTGTTATCTTGCTATCTTTATTTGAAAAGTAGGAATCTAAGCTTAGGAGCCAGCCCATTTTTTATTTATAACCCTGGGTAGCACTTCCTGATTGGTTGCTACATTTAGCCACAATCAGCAAGCGCTACCCATGCATTGCTGACATTCTGCCAGTCCCACTTCCCTTTAAATGAAAGTGAAACAAAGAATTAAGGCTAATATAAAAAATCAATTAGATTTAAATTAAGTACGTATTTGAAACAATGTGTGTCTGTTTCCTACCTTGACTAGTTGGTCTTGTCGTTGTTCAGATTCTCTCACTTCCTGATTAAGAATCACTGCCACATGCTGGGGTTGGCTTCTGCACTTGCTACAGATTCCATGCTGAGTTAGTTCATCACATATTGGACAATGTAAAGTTGTGAAATACTGTGAGATTGTACCCTTTCTTCCATCCTGCTCATTTCGCGCACTTGTGAAAGCCTTCTGAATCTTTAAAGAAATGCATAAAATAATTTAATTAAAAACAGCATTTACAATATATATATATATATATATATATATATATATATATATATATATATATAATTCTTTATTTAAAAAGCGCCAACAGATTCCACAGCGCTGCCCATGGGTACAAGGATAACAGTACAATGGAGAAACAATACGACAAAATTTTACAAAAAAAACGGGGAATTGAGGGCCCTATTCCTGTGGGAACTTACAATCTAGATATATATATATATATATATATATATATATATATATATATATATATAAATAACAATTTACGCTCACCTGATAAATTACTTTGTTTCATTACTCTTTCCTGCCACTAGGCGGAGGCAAAGATTCCCAAAGATTCTTTTTTTATATACAATTAAAATGACTAACAGGCAAAATCACAATTATCATGGGACAACTACCTGAAGGAATTCTTACTAAAGGCTGCCTCAGAAGAAGCAAAAAACATAAAAATTATATCATTTATTAAAAGTGTGCAAAAAGACCAAGACGCTACCTTGCAATATTGGTCAACAGAAACCTTATTCTAAAAAGCCCAAGAAGTGGATACTTATCTGGTAGAATGGGCAGTAATCCGACTAGGTGGAGGCTGTCCTACCTCCAAGTAAGCCTTATTGATCAAATGTTTTAACCACAAAGCCAAAGAAACGGCAGCTTTCTGTCCAATCCTGGAACCAGAAAAGTGAACAAACTAGAAGTTTGTCTGAAATCCTTATAATACTAAAAGGCTCTTACAACATCCAAGTTATGAAGAAGCCTCTCTGAAGAATTCTAGGATTAAGACATAAGGGACAACAATTTCTAGATTTTTATAATTCCAAGATACAACCTTGGGGGAAAAAAAGTCAAATATAGTCCACAAAACTGCCTTATCCTGTTGAAAAATAAGATAACGAGAATCACATGAAAGAGCAGACAACTCTTCTAGCAAAGAGATAGCCACTAAGAAAACAAAACCTTCCAAGAAAAAGAAATTGGCTTAAGAAGAGGTCAAATTTTAGCCACTTCTTGAACAAAAGAATGAATGTCAGAACGATTATTGTGGAACAAAACTGAAAGAGCAGAAATCTGACCTTTCAAAGAGCTGGCAGACAAAACCCTTATGTAAACCATCCTGCAAAAATTATAAAACCCAAGGAATTCTAAAAGAATATCAGGAAAAAAACATGATCTATACACCGGAAAATAAAGGCCTTCCAAGCCTTATGATGAATCGTCCTAGTCACAGGCTTGCAGGCCTGTATCAAAGTCTCAACAACAGAATCAGAGAAACCTCTCTGCCTGAGAACAATTCAATCTCCATGCCATTAAGCTTAGAGATTCAAGATCCTGATGTAAAAAAACTAATTTATGCTTACCTGATAAATTATTTTCTTTCCTGGCATGGAGAGTCCACAAATCCATTCTAATTAGTAGTGGGAATTCAACTCCTGGCCACCAGGAGGAGGCAAAAAACACCCCAGCAAAAACTTTAGGTATCCCTCCCACTTCCCATAATCCACAGCCATTCAGCCGAGGAAATATGGAAAGAGAAGAGGAACACCAAGGGTATAGAGGTGCCTGAAGTTTAGAAAAATAATAAAATGTTTTGAAATTAGACAATGGCGGGTCTTGGACTCTCCATGCCAGGAAAGAAAACAATTGATCAGGTAAGCATAAATTTTGTTTTTTTCCCCAATGGCATGGAGAGTCCACTAATCCATTCTAATTACTAGTGGTAACCAATACCCAAGCTAGAGTACACAGAAAGGAAAGCGAGGGAGAAACAAGCCAGGTGGACCTAAACTGAGGGCACCACTGCATAAAAAACCCCTTTCTCCCAAAGGAAGCCTCAACTGAGGCAAAAACATAGAATTAGAAAAATTCAGAGAATGTACGGAACAAGGACCAATTGGTTGCCTTGCAAACTTACTCCACATAAGCCTTGTCATTAAAGGCCCAGAAGAATAAACAGCCCTATGTAAATGAAACAAATTCCTCTCAGGTCGTCGATGTCATGCAACCTCAAAAGCCAACCGAATGACACTCCTCAACCGAAAGGAAAGAGGAGCTGACATGTCCGTCTGGCCCCTATGAATGCCAGAAAACATCACAAAAAAGGGCAGAGTATTGACCAAAAACCATAGTAGGCTGCATATAGAATATTATATCACGCACCACATTCAGTGTGTGTCACAAACGTTATTTCTAAGAAGAAGGATCAGGACAGAACAATGAACGACAATATCCAAAAAGACCGTAAGAACAAATCCTAATTTAGAATGAAGGACCACATTATCAGCATGGAAAAACAGAATGCATAGGTTTAAACTGAGCCCGCTGCAGAACCTGAAGAAAAAAAGTAAAGCTCCAAGAAAGAGCAACAGGAAAAACACAGGCCTGATCCTGACCTGGACCTGAATAAAGGACCGAACATCTGAAAGTCGGCCAGACGCTTATGAAACAGAACAGGGAGAAAACTGACCCTTCATGAACCTGACTGACCAACCCTTCTCCAGACCCTTCTGGAGAAAAGATAGATTAGGGGGACTGCACTCCATGCCAAGAAAACCCAGAGAGTCACACTAGTACAAATATGTGCTCCAACCCCTATGGTATATATCTTGCAAGGCACCGGCCTTATTATTTTACGAGCTTGGATCAAGGAGAGAATCCTATCCAAAAAGACTTCGTCTTGCTAAGACGAAGCAATTAACCTCCTCACAGGTAGCGTCAGAGAATCTATATATTGAAGAAGAAAAAGACCCTCAAGTAGAAGCTCGATCCTCAGCAGAAACTTTCACGGAGGAGAAAAACGTCATCTCCACCAGGTCTGCAAACCAACTCCTGCGCGGCCAAGCTAAAGCAATTAGAAACACTAAAGCCTGGACCTGTTTGATACGGTTATCATCCAAACAAGAAGGGCAAACAGAGGAAAATGGTAAATCAGACTGAAAACCCACAGAAACACTAGGGTGTCTACCAAAAACTGACTGCGGATCCCTTGATCTGGTCTATAAACCACCAAAGTGATGTAGCCCAATTGAAATCAGATAAACAGGACCGAACTCTGATGGGTCAAGACTCTGTCGGAATCCAGATACCCTGATCTCTCAAGGAACGACAACTCCATGTCAGGCTCAAGAAGCATGTACCTTGGGACCGGTGGGCCAGAGAGAGTCACTAAGGCAGAAGGCCTTTTGTCAGGAGGTCTAGGACTGTCCACTGAGGCAAATCCGAGAGCTCTCCACTCCATTGTCGGAGCAAGCAAAACTGTAAAAATCTTCAGATAAGGTTAGAGCAATAGGGAATAATATCCACGGATCCACCATGAAACCAAGGAGATCCATACTCTGCATCCAGAGGAGACACCGCAATTCCTTAAGATCTGGCTACTGCCAAAAGAGCCTCCAGAAACTATGTAAAGGATTCATGGGGCTGTAGCTAGGCCGAAAGGCAGGGCTACAATTGGAAGAATTTAAAGTAAAAAACATCTGATACATAAAATACAGAGATTTATGTCGCCATGCTCATCTTATTTTAAAAGAAAAAGGGGAATAAACCCAGATGTGCTTGAGCCTTCTACCTAGAAGGAAACAAGCACTTACCTTTGGAGCCTCAGCTGTGAAACAGACAGAGCATCCCAGGCCTGTCAGATCCAGACACCCTCTGACAGGGAAATGAGAAAAAAGACAAGCAGAGTAAACAACTCTGGAGAACTCTAAAAGGGGATAGCATAAAATGGTAGAGGAGAAACCAGGACGACCCTGCTGACCTCCAACCCCACAACTCTTACTTAAGAGGGGTACTAGGACACCGTATGAGCACTATCCTTACGTGCAGGTAAACTACTCAATAAAGGATAAATAAATTATATATATATTTCAGAGCACCCTGTTGAGGCAGTGCATATCCAAAATAGTTGATGAAATCACCATGGTGTGAAATAGGACAAGATGTCCTAGGCATAACACCTTCTCATAAGAAAATATATAATGGAATCCTATCTACAATAGGTAAGAAGAAAACAACTCCTTAGAGTCCAAAGAACCCTAAGAAAGGAAAATATTCTGAACTCGGACCATACAATGTGTCACGGGAATAAGAATAAAATCTCAACAAGAGAAAGATGAAATTATCCTCAAGATCCCCAGATCACCAAAGAAAATATCACCTAGTTTACGAGTTTTGCGCTAAACAGGGTGCGAAACTAACGCCAAAAAAGTTGCGTTATTTCACCCTCCATAGCGATAGTTACTGAAAAGCCTCCTTGTGCGTGCAATATGGTGGCGTTAAGCTCCATACCGCACAAAATCCAAGGGCTGCTTTGATGTGCTCATGCACGCTTTCCCCCAAAGACATCAATGGGGAGAGATTGTTAGAAAGGTTTAGGCCGGAGGTTTAGGGGTTAATAACCTTATTAGTGTTGGCGATGTCGGGAAGCAGCGGAATAGGGATTAATAAATTTATTATAGTGGCAGTGATGTCAGGGAGCGGCGGAATAGGGGTTAATAATTTTTATTAGTGTCGGCGATGTCGGGAGTGGCAGTTTAGTGGTTAATAAATTTATTTAATAGTGGAGATGTGGGTGGGTGGCAGATTAGAGGTTAATAGGTTTAATATGGTGTTTGCAATGCGGGAGGGTGGCAGTTTAGAGGTTAATAGGTAGTTTATGGGTGTTAGTGTACTTTGTAATGCTTTAGTTAGGAGTTTTGTGAAACATTTTTGTGGGGCAAAACTCATAATTACTGCTCTCAGATGGCGGTATGGATCGTGTCAGTATAGGCTCGCAATAGCTGCGTTACTGCCATTACACTGAAATTGCCATTTTTTCAGCGTTAAAAGCCGTAAAGCAAAACTCGTAATCTACCTGTATATGAATATATTTATAATGATGGTCAAAAAATAAATGTCAGAGACATTTCAGAAATCACTTCAATAAGAAAGGGATTGCAAATCTACTAGGAATGCCAGTTGTCACCCGAAGCACACATCAGATAAGAAAACCTACCTTAACTGGGCTCAAACTCATCCATATAGACAAAATAGGGTCACAAGTGACAAAGTATATTACCTACATTTGTAAATATCACCTCGACATGCAAGAGATTATAGTAAAGGTTTATATATATAAAATATGAAAACAGAAAAATAAATATATTAGTGTCCGAAGATCACTAAGAAAATTTTAAAGATACACAAAACAATACATGTCACAGACATTAGTAAAAATCACCTCAATATGAGAGAGATTAATATATAGAGCCCCCATGGCTAACATAGGAAATACATGTCACAGACGTTCGTAAAAATAACCATAATATTAAAATGATTAATATAATGTGCCCCTATACATTAGAGCCATATTGGTGATAAGAAATATATTTTACATTAGACAATACATGCTGAACAGATCAATTCACAAAATCATGAATTATACATCAAAACTATGCTGCAGCCGACATGAGAAAAAGCCTGTACTGAGAAAATCTCATTCTATAGTAAATATAGAGGACAAAGATCACTACATAAATCTGTCCTCAATGTAATCTCATGTAGCAACAATAAAGCATGTATTCAATCCCAGTAAACAACTGCAGAGCAGAGATAAGGGAAAAATACGTTGAAATAAGAACAGGAGGGTTAGAGTATATGACTACATATACGCAAGTCATCACCATCTAGCTTAAACATTTCAAATGGTAAAATACACCGGGCACAGTTATGATAATTATATATGTGTCTATAACCATCAGTTAAGGACATATTGATAGATATATGTCTGCATCTCTGAAAGCTAAACAAGTATAACATAAGAAACTACTCTAAAAGGAAGGTAGATATCAGCATCTTGATGAAGTTACAGAAAAACGGGATAATTCACAAGGTGCTACCAAAAACAGCCACTAGATGGCAGCAGACATTAAGAAAATGCAGAGAGACTATTTTTTTTTAACTGAAATAAAAATGGCAGTCTACACCGCAATTAGAATCTGAGTACCACACAGTAAAATAGGTAAATCTCAGAGCCCACACATTATGAAATAAAGAACATACACTTTTAGCATATATCCCCTATATATGTCTGCGTCTTAATCAGATCGCTTCAGAATCACTTCAAAAACAAAGGATTGCAGTACAACTCACAGTTACGTTTGCCATTTTAAAGATAAACTGTACAGGAAGCGAGATACAAAGAGATACTTATGCTGAGAGCAGTCTCACAACGATCACAGGCAAAGTTCACCAAAAACACCACCAATGGCGGGAGAGAGATACGGCGCAACAAGCCATAGACTTAAAATGGCGACGTCTTTACTGTCAGAGTTATTAAAAGTGTGCATAGTGATCGCACTACATAAACAGTGCCCCACACTTGACATCCATTATAAGCGATCATCGCCCCATTAGAAGGAAGCTCTAAGGCTGTCTCAGGGCTACAGTAACAGAAGCCCCTATATAATACCCAGTTATAGAGCCGTGGCCAATACCTCTGTCACCAACGTACTTAGGATGGGTGCTCAGAGGGTCTAAAAACAACAAATAGGAGCTAACAAAACAGCGTGCAGTGCTTCCACTCTAATGCTTTAAACAGAGGCGCCGCCGCTGAAAAAGTAAACATACTGGCATGAAGAAGCTAAACCTAAAAGCTTCATAGCAAACAAATGCCTCTAAGTAGTGCTCAAAAATGCCTGCCCCCACTGAGTGGATATAAAAGAGCAAAGTGGCAAAAGTCCCCCCACCCTTAGCCGTTAAGCCTTCTTACTTAGACCACAAGCCAGAGGGATAAGGGAATCCAGAGACTTACCAGTCTTGCAGCTTTCTCAGCAGCCCCAGGTCTGACAGAAACATCTTCATCCTGACAGGGACCTTGGAGCTTCAGCTGCAAGGCAGGAACAGTAACCCCGGTCTGACAGATCCAGACGACTTCTGACAGGGACCTGGGGAGAAAGGAAAAGCAGAGTAACCAATCCTGATTTTCCATATAGGGGTTAGCATAAATTGTTGGAGGAAAAGAAAGGACTATCCTGCCGACCTCCAACACCTACTAGCCACCACAACTCTTACTCAAGAGGATTACATGGGCACATCATTACCCCAATCCTTACTTGCAGGGAAACTACCCATTAAAGGATCAAAACTTAATTTTCTTTAGACACCATCTTCGCACACCTCCATGATGTACAAAGGCAAAGAATGACTGGGGATTATGGGAAGTGGGAGGGATACTTAAAACTTTTGCTTGAGTCTTGAGAAATTTCCTGTTTAGGACCGAAACGCGTAGACAACGCTGATTTAACGGCTCAGGTTCCTCTCACACTGGTAAGCATATTACTTATTGTTACGGATATCACTAGCGATATTGCACTATGTATTTTATCTCTTAAAGGAGATCGTCTCACACTATTTTTGCACATACACCAACGATTATCACCATTAGAAGGATAATTATATAAAGACCATCACTTTTTTGTTACACACGTATGAAAAGCATTTCCATCCCACCCCCCCCCATTTTTATTATTATTACTATTTTTTATGTTTTTTGTTGTACACCTATTTTTAATTTTGCAGCTTTGTATATTTTTTCTTTGGACACAAATTCACACGTATTTTTTGGGAATACTTTTGGATATATAACTTTGGATATTATTATAAGACACCCTTTTTTGACACATTTGGACACAGTTTTTTGATACACTGGATACAGTCATCTCTTGGAACTTTATTTTTTGGAACAATAGGAAACTGCATTTATCATCTCTATGGAATCATTTGGACTGTTCTTTAGTACCTATATCTCAGTGCTATATTTATATTTATGTCATATAGAACAAGCAGACATCCCACACAGATTTTTGTATAGGATAATTTATATAGAACTCAACGTACTGTATAGAACACAGTTATACTGTATTTTATTGTTTTTTATATTTTATATATTATATTATTGTACTCCTTTCATTGTCAACTATCAGCCTTTATACAATTCTAAGGGGTACTATGTTTTTATGTATTTCGAATCTCTTCTTGAGTAATAGTTTTTAACTTTTTTAATGTATCTTAAATAAATTCTTTTAACCCTATCTTTAGGTTTTGTAGCTATCTTAGCTGGCCTAGCACTCCTCCATTTGCACATTTTTGGTGTTCTTTGCCTCCTCCTAATGGCCAGGAGTTAAATTCCCACTGGCAATTAGAATGGATTTGTGGACTCTCCATGCCATTGGGAAGAAATAGATTTTTAGACAGAAGGTTTGGACGCAGAGGAAGAGACCAAAGAGGGCAGCTGGATATCTGAACAAGATCTGCATACCAGAACCTGCAAGGCCAAACAGAAGCAATCAGGATTCTAGCCTGATTTTGGTTAACACATATCCACAAACTCCCCTCACATAGTATTTGAAAAGTTTATTATTCAATCGAAAGGCCATCAGATCTATCTCAGGGAGACCCCAAAGATGTACTATATGATTGAAAACAGACTGACGACTGAAAAACTGCTTTACAGTTGTTCACTCCCGGAATAGGAACTGCAGAAATCAGGCAACAATTGGCTTCTTCAAGACACTTCCTTCATAGCTAGGGGACTACAAGTTTCCCCCTGATGAATGACGATTGCAAAACATTTGTCTGTCTAAAAACAGAAATAAGACTCCCTTTCAACAGAGGCCAACTCTGAAGGTCTCTGAAAATTGTGTTCTATAACATTAATTGGCAACCTCCCCTCCTGAGGAAACCAAACCCTCAGAGACCCCCAGATGGCCCCACAACCTGAAAGACTGACATTACAGTCAAAATAGGAAGAGCAAAAGAAGCCTCCTGCATAATAAGCTGATGATTCAGCCACCCAGACAGAGACTAACTTATCCTATGATCTAGATAAATCTTTTAAGAATATGATCCCTGCACCATTGCTGAAGAGGCCTCAAGCAAATATGAGCAAACGGAAAAGTATCCGATGCAGCAATCATGAGAGCTAATACCTCCATGTAAATGAGCAACTGAGAGAAAAGAAAGACTGAAGATTGTGACAAGCTAACACTAGCTTCAACCTTCTTAGATCTGTCAAAGAGAGATTCATGGAAACAATCCATCAGAAAAACAACCCTTGTGTGTGGAACCATGTTGTTAAAGAAACAACAACAGTCAATGAAAAAATAAAGCATAATCAAGATATCGACTAGGTAATGAAATACCGAATACCCCGAGTTCTGGTCACAGACAAAAGGGTAGAGCAAGAAACTGAAAATGTTTGTCTAAGAAGGTAAACCTTAAAAATTAGTAATGTTTCCTGAACTGGAACATGAAGGTAAGCATAGGAACAGGAAAAATCACTTCCACAGATTCTAGATCCTAAACGGACTGAAAAAAAAGGCCTGACACTTCACAGGATTTTTTTAAACATTGAACAGAATAAACCTTCTGTTGTATAAAGAGGGAGCACATGCGTTATCTGACGTCAGACAAAGAGCGCGCCAAAAAATGTTGAGATGCCTACGTGCGCTATCCCGATGCTCGCAGACTCAAAAGCCGCAGCACAAAAAAGATATACACAAACTTACAGAAAAAATGTGCACACAAAATACTACGCACACTAAAAAATATACTTAGATTTTGTATTTTTTATTTAAAAGGGCAATAACTGTCCCAAGGCTAGTATTTAAAACATTTTTATATAATATACAATATATATATATGAATATCCCCTATCTTGCTTTATAGGGTGCCAATATATAATAATAAAAACTACTTAACTATAAGCACTCATCCACTGGAAAAAAACAGCAAAAAACAAAACCAGTGCTGAAACATATCAACAGAAAATATGGAATAGGAGTATATCGATGAACCAACAGGAGGAGGCAAAGGACAGATTCCCGTAACACATGTGACTAATTCCCATGAGATTAAAAAATATGTCACTACCCATACTCTCAATACATCCCCCCATCAAACACTGCACTCTGAGGGGTAATGGACCTCAACTCAGTCTGAGAATCCCTCTCACTGATGAATAACATGCACATCTTCATTCTTCACCTTTCTCCAGCGGAGGCAAAGACAAGACTGATTTATGAGTGAGGTAGGAGGGGTTTTATAGAACTCTTGGAATCTTTGCCTCATCCTAGTGGCAGGGAAGAGTAATTCCCAGGAGTAATGGATGGTGGACTCACCACCTGTATAAAATATTTTATATATATATATATATATATATATATATATATATATATATATATATATATACACACACATACACACACATATATTTACCTGAAATTAAACTGTTGCTATTGCTTTAAGTATTTAAAAAGGAATACTAATGTATTTTATACACACACATATATGTATATATATATATATATATATATATATATATATACACACACACACACACACATACATACACTTTTAAAAAATACATAAGTATCCCTTTTTAAATACTTTAATTTCAGGTAAAGAGACACTAATGAGTCTGGAAAATAAAACAGGGAAACTTTTCCCTATATAAAACACTGTAAGCTCTCTTATACCACTACTAATAAACAGTTCAATATAGTTACTACACCAAATTATGTGTTTGTACTATGTAAATAAATGAAGCTGTTCTTATTTCCTGTACTTACAGGAAGATGAATGTTTTTCACTTTTCCTTTGTGACTGACAGCTATATTTTAAAGCTCTGTTCACATAACCAAACTCTCACTGTAAATATTACATTCTGCCAGTTGATATCCCAAGTAAATGAGTAAAGAACTAAAGAATTCCTTAAGAAATAAAGCTAAGGGATACTTTAGTAATAACACCTTGCTTAACGCAATTTACGTTACGTAATTTTATATGCTTAGGTCTACGATTGTAGTGATAAATGTATAATACATAACTAGAACCAATATAACATCTATACCATTTAAAAGCTGTTTTCTTTGGTTAATATATATATAAGTCATTGAAGGTACATTTTTGGCAGACAAATTTAATCAGATTTATTTTAGCTGATACAGTATGTTTAGGGAATGAGTACCGTATTAAAAAAACAAACTGTAAATTCCAAAATATATGTAATACTTCTGTATATATAACAATTCATACTCCCAGTTACTATATGTCACAATCTTCTTTAAAAACATGCATTGGTGTTTAGTTATCCTTACCCTGGGTAATTCATCGTACCAACTGAAAACATCAACTCCGATCAATGAAAAAATTCTGTTTAGAGGTGGCAGTATTTGTTTAGTGATGTAATATGTTGCATTTAATCTCAAATTATGATCCTGAAGAACATCAATGGGTCGTCGGACTAGCTGAATGAGAGGCACGCCAGGTGTTCCGTACACTATAACATAAGGAACTCTCTCCCCAACACGGGGTTCAGAACGTCGGTCATAGGCCACCATCTTCCTGTTAAATAAAAAAAAAATGAAATAAAAATATATGAATTAAATAACATTAATTCAAATACAAATAAATCGCATAAGTGTAAAATAAAAATGCTCAAAAACCTGCATTAATATTCCCCTTGCTAATCCATAAATGTACTTTAAGTTTGTTAAGTTTTGTTAAGTTTTGCATAACCAACACTGTTATATTAATACACTTTCCTACCTCTGTGATTCACATTGAATCTAAGCTTTTGCAGACTGTCCCCTTATCTAAGTTCTTTTGACAGACTTGCATTTTAACCAATCCGTGCTGATTCATAAATAACTCCAGAGAGTGAGCACAATGTTATCTATATGACACACATGAACTAGCACTAACGGTAAAAAGCAGTCAAAATGCACTGAGATAAGATGCGGCCTTTAACGGTTTAGAAATTAGGTTGAGCCTACCTAGGTTTAGCTTTCAAAAAAGGATACCAAGAGAACAAAGTAAATTTGATGGGAAAAAAGTAAATTGGAAAGTTGTTTAAAATTGAATGCCCTATCTAAATCATGAAAGTTTAATTTTGACTTGACTGTCTCTTAAAGTTGTATTATATTTCGCCAATAAACTCAAATTATATTATATCTCCAAGAATGCTTGAATTGCTTCCTTGCAGATTCTAGAGTGAAGAAGAAAGTTTGTTCTGATAGTAATAACTATATCAAGCCTAGGCAGGAAAGCCTACACATTCTTGGCAGAACAATCTCAGGACTTCATAATCTGAAAAGTGACTAATTTCTGCAAAAATTAAGTAACTTTCCTATCCAGATCAATTTGTGAGTAAATTAGGGGTGTCGAAAATGATCGTTAGCCCGATGCATCGTGATGCAGACTTAAACGATTCTGCATCGATGAACTGAAGTTAAGAATAGATTACGGAGTGACGTCATCACACAACGACATGTAACCCCAAGCACATTTTACCGATGCACCAAGCCCTGCGCCCGTTTGCCGTGTTCTCGCTGCTGTTATTGGCTGGGACAGGTATAGCAGATTAGATTGTATCCGGAGCTGTCATTGAACGTGCTTCCTCTCGGTATAGGGGGTTGGTTACGGTGTTTGCCCACGGATGGTTGTGCTGGTGTCAGCAGCAAGTGCCGGCGGTGATGGTGGAGTAACTGGTGCAGAAAGTTTAAGTCTCTGAGGTGAATGAGAGAGTAGGGTTATAGAACACAGGCCCCGTGATGAACAATAACCCTCAATTGTTGTGCATCACGGGGTCTGTGTTCTATAATCCTATTCTCTAATTCACCTCAGAGACTTTAGAGAAGTTTAACTACCCCATAGCCCACACTGTGTGAATCACATAAGTTGGATGCATTCATAGGCTACATCATATGCAATTTAACGGTTGCGTTTCCCCATGTATCCAGTTAGATTATGATTTTTACAACATACTAATATTTTTAAATTTTAAGATCTTTAGAGCTGTGATATGTGTCACTGCATTTCTATCTGCTCTTGCTGTGTTAAAAGACAGTATTCCCTTTATATTTACAACAAAGTGGCAGTGTGTGGCTGGCTGCATGCATGTGCATTTTCTTTTCCCCTACTGATCTGAATGTTCCAAGTTTGACTTTTATCACCCATTTAATACTCGTATGTGCAAGAATTGACATCTTTAGGGGTCTTATGATATTTAAAGGGACATTAAACCCAAAATACTTCTTTCATGATTCAGATAGAGAATACAATTTTAAACAACATCCCAATTTACTTCCATTATCTAATTTGCTTCATTATTTATATATCCTTTGAAGAAGAAATAGCAATGCACATGGGTAAGCTAATCACACGAGCCATCTATGTGCAGCCACCAATCAGCAGCTACTGAGCCTATCTAGATATGCTTTTCAGCAAAGGATATCAAGAAAATTAAGCAAATTAGATAATAGAAGCACATTAGAAAGTTGTTTAAAATTTCATGCTCTTTCTAAATCACAAAAGAAAAAATTTGGGTTTCATGTCCCTTTAAACTTCTTCTTATATTTCTATTATAACAGAATCTGTTTCAGTCCTGATGATTCAATAAAGAATCTGATTGGCGCAAACATATATGCAAGTAGGAAAATGAGAAAACCCCAAACAAGTGCATCTGATCAGAGAAAGAATGAGAACGGAGGAGTGTAGGGAAGCACGTAGGAGTAGGGTAGGAAAGAGAAACACTGGCATTATGGTATTTACTGCATAAGTATTATGCCTATATTCCTCATGTGCATGGAATAGAGAACATTTTAGGCAGATCTTGTACTTCTATGAAGGAGTGTACAAATGGGTGTACATAAATGTGTTGAGCCATGTGAACAGATAACTCATCAGTCTCTGATGACAATGTAGGTATCACAATATAATTGAGGATTATATTGTGATACCTACATTGTCATCAGAGACAGATGAGTTATCTGTTATACATGAGGAAACTGCATATGGTGTAGACTATGAATGTATCCAACATCTGTGATTCACACAGTGTGGGCTTTGGGGTAGTCAAACTTGGCATGCAGTAAAAGCTTTGGAGTAACATAGTGCATGTGGTGTAGGGTATATATTATATATAGACATTACAAATTAGGAATACCCCAAAACCTTTGGAAAATGCATTATCTAAGAGTCTGAAAATCAGCATAATGTTCTTAAAAAAAAATAATCAAAACTATATATTTTTATAAAAACACTACCAGATAGGCTATATAAATGGATCTTCAAAACATTTATGCAAAGAAAAATCTAGTGTACAATGTCCCTTTTACAGTTTGATGCCATTTAGTATTTACTGTTCTAAATAAATATTGTTGTTGTCTGCTGTGTTCAGGCTTTGCTAGATGCAGGAAGTGTCTTTTTTTTTTAGAGCAGATAAAATAAAACATAATTTATGCTTATAAGATGAATTCCTTTCCTTCCTGGCAGGGAGAGTCCACGACTTAAAGGGACACTGAACCCAATTTTTTTCTTTTGTGATTCAGATAGAGCATGCAATTTTAAGCAACTTTCTAATTTACTCCTATTAGCAAATTTTCTTTATTTTCTTGGTATCTTTATTTGAAATGCAAGAATGTAAGTTTAGATGCCGGCCCATTTTTGGTGAACAACCTAGGTTGCCCTTGCTGATTGGTGGATAAATTCATCCACCAATCAAAAACTGCTGTACAGAGTTCTGAACAAAGAAAAAAGCTTAGATGCCTTATTTTTCAAATAAATATAGCAAGAGAACGAAGAAACATTGATAATAGGAGTAAATTAGATTGTTGCTTCAAATTGCATGCTCTATCTGAATCACGAAAGAAAAAATTTGGGTTCAGTGTCCCTTTAATTCCTTACTGTTGGGAAATACAACACCTGGCCACTAGGAAGAGGCAAAGACACCCCAGGCAAAATCCTAAATATCACTTCCACTTCCCCTATCCCCCAGTCATTCTGCCGAGGTAACAAGGAAAAGTAGGAGAAACATCAGGGTATAAAAGGTGCCATAAGAAAAAATCTAAAAAGGGAGCCACCCATCAAAAAAATAAATTACGGGCAGGGTCGTGCACTCTCCCTGCCAGGAAGGAAAGGAATTTATCTGGTAAGCATAAATTATGTTTTCCTTCCATAAGGCAGGGAGAGTCCACGACTTCATTCCTTTCTGCTGGGAAAACTATACCCAAGCTCCAGAGGACACTGAATAAATAACGGGAGGGAACAGAAAAAAAGATGCGGACCCTATTCTGAGGGCACCACAGCCTGCAAAACTTTTCTCCCGAAAGCTGCTTCAGCCGAAGCAAACACATCAAATTTGTAAAATTTAGAAAAAGTGTGCAAGGAAGACCAGGTTGTAGTCTTAGTAGCCTTCTGCCCCTTACGCTTCCCCTAATAGATGAGAAACAAAGAGGAAGATTGTCTGAATTTCTTAGTAGCCGGAAGATAGAACATCAAGGCACAAACCACATCTAGTTTATGAAGCAAACGTTCCTTCGCTGAAGAAGGATTTGGACACAAGGAAGGAACAACAATTTCTTGATTAATGTTACGATTCAACACCACCTTAGGGAGGAACCCTAGTTTAGTGCGTAAAACCGCCTTATCAGCAGGAAACACCAGATAAGGGGATCACATTGCAAAGCAAAAATCTGAGAAACTCTGCGCGCAGAGGCAATAGCCAACAAAAAAAGAACCTTCCAAAATAACAATTTAATGTCAACAGCATGCATAGGCTCAAACGGAGCCTGCTGCAAAACACTAAGAACAAGATTGAGGCTCCAAGGCGGAGTCCCAGATCTAAACACAGGTCTGATCCTAGCCAGAGCCTTAACAAAGGACTGCACATCTGGAAGCTCAGCCAATCTTTTGTACAGTAACACAGACAGGGCCGATATCTGTCCCTTCAGGGAACTAGCAGATAGACCCTTCTCCAGTCCATCCTGGAGAAAAGATACAATTCTGGCAACCTTAAAGGGACACTGAACCCCAAATTTTTATTTTGTGGTTTAGATAGAGCATGCAATTTTAAGCAACTTTCTAATTTACTCCTATTTTCAAATTTTCTTCATTCTCTTGGTATGTTTATTTGAAAAGCAAAAATGTAAGTTTAGATGCCGGCCCATTTTTGGTTAACAACCTGGGTTGTCCTTGCTGATTGGGCAGCACCAATAAACAAGTGCTGTCCATGGTTCTGAACCAAAAAATTGCTGGCTCCTTAGCTGAGATGCCTTTTTTTCAAATAAAGTTAGCAAGAGAACGAAGAAAAATTGATAACAGAAGTAAATTTGAAAGTTGCTTAAAATTGCATGCTCTATCTGAATCACAAAAGAACAAATTTGGGTTCAGTGTCCCTTTAACCTTATGCTAGGAAAAGCCACGCTCTTCACACCAGTACAAGCAAGTCCTCCACACTTTATGGTAGATACGACGAGTAACTGGCTTACGAGCTTGAACCAGAGTGTCGATAACACTCTCAGAAAACCCTCTCTTGGCTGGCAACCTCCATGCAGTCAGCCTTAGAGAATCTAGATTTTGATGAACGAAGGGACACTGTATCAGCAGATCTCTGCAACAAGGTAACCTCTACTGAAGAGATGAGGACAGGTCGGGAGAACTGTGTTTAACTTTTCTCTTGCGTTTGTTAGAGCAAGGTAAGGCACTCAGGGCCGCAGACACAGCCGATTGCAACTGCGCGGTAAAGTCCACTGGAAAAAAGCCCCCTCCAGATGGAGGATGAGTTGAGCCGCGGGGAACTGCATGTGGAGTGGGTAATGTAGAAAGGGTAGTAATTTCTCGGGAACCAGATTCCTGAGAAGTAGATGGCTCAGAAGGGCTAAAAGTGCTATGAGTATTAGCAGGCTTGTCTCCCTTCTTAGACTATAGAACAGTGTTTAGGCAAATGGAAAAAAATAGCCTCCTCACAATATAAACAGGAATTATTAATCAGTACAGAAGGAGTAGAACCTTCTAATGTAGTATCAGAATCCTCCATAACTATGTATATACCCACAAAAGGACAATCAAAAAGAAACACTTTTATTTAAAAAACGGCATCTTAATACTCCCAATGGCTGGGGCACTCACCACCTCCTAGACCCAGACAGCGAACAGTGAAAACGCTATCCTCAGCAGTGATGATGTCTGCAGCAGGATCTTAGGAAATGAAAGAGACCGCACCCGGTCATGTGGTACGTAAGACAGGACTTCCCCTGCTATGAAAAAGGGCTCCAAGCTATTATGAGCTGCACAACGCTTCAAAAACAAAAGTGAAACCTGTTTGTTCCAAGCCAAAAACACACAGCCTACGAGCCTAAAAAAACTCCTCTCACATTAAGCAGATATAAATCCCCAAACTGTTCAAATATTCTCCCTGAAGGAGATATTAACCCTTAATCCTACTGAGGTATAAAGGAGCCACACTGTGACCCTGTATAGCATTTTAAAATGTATATATAAAAAGACGTCTTACCCTCCAGGATCCATGCTGTGGAACAGGCACAGCCTCTCAACTGTGACAGTCTTGCAGCAGCGCTTCTGACATGGACTTGAGTGTGTAGTAGCAAGCAGTGAAACTCGTCAACACAGATTGCTTAGGAGCTGTTAGCGACAGTCTGGATGGGTTCGCAGAAAAAAACTTTCCCTGCATCTCCCAGACTCTAACTTTCATCACTACTCTCACTTAGATTCCAAGTTTTGCACTATAGAGGGTGTGAAACGAATGCAACAAAAGTTGCGTTATTTCACCCTCCATAGCGCTGCCATTACGAGTTTTAAAAAAGCCCCCTTTTTGTGCAATATGGTGGCAATAAGCTCCATACCGCACAAAATACAAGCGCTGCTTTGACATGCTCGTGCACGCTTTCGCCATTGACATCAATGGGGAGAGCGTGTTTAAAAAAAAAAACACCTGCGATCGCGGAATGAAAAGCTCTGTAACGCAACCCCATTGATGTCTATGGGGAAAAAAGTTACGTTTAAACTTAACACCCTAACATAAACCCCACATCTAAACACCCCTAATCTGCCGCCCCGGACATCACCGACACCTACATGTTATTAACCCCTAATCTGCCGCTCCCGACATCGCCGCCACCTTAATAAAGTTATTAACCCCTATTCCGTCGCGCCGCCAATATAATAAAGTTAACCCCTATTCCCCCGCACCCCAACATCGACCACACTATAATAAAGATATTAACCCCGATTCCGCTGCTCCCCAACATCGCCACCACTAAATAACGTTATTAACCCCTAAACCTCTGGCCTCCCACATCACTGCCACTAAATAAACCTATTAACCCCTAAACCGCCGGCCCCCATATCGTAACAACCTAAATTAACCCCTAAACTTAACCGTAACCCTAACACCCCCTAACTTTAACATAATTAAAATATACCTAAACTAAAGTTACAATTATTAACTAAATAATACCTATTTAAAACTAAAAACAAACTTACTTGTGAAATAAAAATAAAACCTAAGCTAGCTACAAAATAACTAATAGTAGCTAGCTTAGGTTTTTATTTCACAGGTAAGTTTGTATATATTTTAACTAGGTAGACTAGTTAGTAAATAGTTATTAACTGTTTACTAACTACCTAGTTAAAATAAATACAAACTTACCTGTGAAATAAAAGTAAAACCTAAGCTGCTTTACACTTAAACCTAACATAAAAAAAAAAAACTAACATTACAAAAATAAAAAACATTAAAAAAAACAACAACAAAAAACACAAATTACAAAAAATAAAAAAAACTACCATTACAAAAAATAACAAACGAAATTATCCAAAACAATAAAAATGATTCCTATTCTAATACCCTGCTAAAAAAAACAAAACAAAAAAAAAAAAACAAAACAAAATAAAAAACCCCAATCTATAATAAACTACCAAGGGCCTTTTTTTTTTTTTGCTAAAAAAGAAAAACAAACACCCCTAACAGTATACAAACCCCCCCCCCCCAAACCCACAAAATAAAAATAAAGTTAAACCTAATCTACCCATTGCCCTGAAAAGGGCATTTTTTATGGGCATTGCCCTTAAAAGAGCATTCAGCTCTTTTGCTGCCCATTAAAAATAAAAAAAAATGGCTATTCTAAAAACAAAACAAAACAAAAAAAACACCCCAAAAAAAACACATTACACAAAATAAACGAATTATACAAAATAAAAAAAAATTACTCCTATTCTAATACCCCGTTTAAAAAATAAAAAAAAACACCCCAAAATAAAAGAACCCTAATCTATAATAAACTACCAATAGTCCTTAAAAAGGCCTATTGTAGGACATTGCCCTAAATAAATCCGCTCTTTTGCTACAAAATAAAAATAAACACCCCCTAACATTACAAACCCCCACCCCCCAAACCCACAAAATAAAAAAACTTACTAAAAAACCTAATCTACCCATTGCCCTGAAAAGGGCATTTGTATGGGTAAAGGGCATTCAGCTCTTTAAAGATTGCCCAATAGCCCTAATCTAAAAAAAAAAAACAAACCCCAAAAAACCTTAAAAAAAACCTAACACTAACCCTTCTTTAGGTACTCACAGTTGCGGAAGTCCGACTTGAACGATCTTCATCCCAGCGGCTCCATCTTCATCCATTGAGGACCGGCATCTTCTTCATCCCTGCGAAGGGGTAGCGGTCGATGCGGAGGTCCATCGATCCGACGTGGAGGCCCTCTTCATACGATCGTCTGCCGCACATTGAGGATTCAAATGCAAGGTACCCCTTTTATACTGGGGTACCATTGCATTCCTATTGGCTGAAAAATTTAAATCAGCCAATAGGAATTAGAGCTATCCTATTGGCTGTTCAAATCAGCCAATAGGATTTAAGCAGCTCTCATTCCTATTGGCTGATTCGAAACCTCTGGCTTGAACCTTCGCCTCCGCAGGGATGAAAAAGATGCTGGTCCCTCGATGGATGAAGATGGAGCGGCTGGGGTGAAGATCGTTCAAGCCTGACTTCAGCAACTGTGAGTACCTAAAGAGGGGTTAGTGTTAGAGGGGTTCAGGTTTTTTTAAGGTGTTTTTTTTTAGATTACGACTATTGGGCAATCTTAAAAGAGCTGAATGCCCTTTTAAGGGCAGTAAAAGAGCTGAATGCCCTTTTAAGGGCAATGCCCTTTTCAGGGCAATGGGTAGATTAGGTTTTTTTAGTTAGGTTTTTTTATTTTGTGGGTTTGGGGGGTGGGGGTTTGTAATGTTAGGGGGTGTTTGTTTTTATTTTGTAGCAAAAAAGCTAATTTCTTTAGGGCAATGCCCTACAAAAGGTCCTTTTAAGGGCTATTGGTAGTTTATTGTAGGCTAGTTTATTTGTGGGGGGGCTTTTTTATTTTGGATAATTTCACATTTTAATGTGTAATTTAATTGATTTAATTTGTAGTTATTGTAATTTTAGTATAATAGTAAGATTTTTTTTAATTTCCCAGGTAAGTTTTTATTTATTTTAAGATAGGGATCTCGTAATTTTAATTTAAAGTTATTGGGTTGTTAAGTTTAGGGGTTAATAGTTTTGTTTTTTGCGAAGAAGGGGGGCTGGCAGTTTAGGGGTTAATAGTTTTTTTTTTTTTTTTTTTAGTGATGTGGGAGGCCAGAGGTTTAGGGGTTAATAACTTTATTTAGTGGCAGTGATGTCGGGGAGCGGCGGAATAGGGGTTAATATCTTTATTATAGTGTGGGCGATGTTGGGGTGCAGGGGAATAGGGGTTAATAACTTTAGTATAGTGGCGACGATGTCGGGGAACGGCGGAATAGGGGTTAATAAATTTTATTAGTGGCTGTGATGTTGGGAGCAGCAGATTATGGGTTAATAATTTTAATATAGTGTTTGCGATGCGGGAGGGCGGCGGAATAGGGGTTAATAGGTAGTTTATGGGTGTTAGTGTACTTTGTAACACTTTAGTTATGATCTTTATGTAACAGTTTTGTTGCGTAAAACTCAAAAGTACTTGTCTCAGATTGCGAAACGGATCGTGTCAGTATAGGCTGTAATGCAAGCTTTTTAGCCTCACCGCAAAACTTGTAATGGCAGCCCATAGAAATCCCACACAAAAACGTAATTTTTTTGAGTGCGGGACTGACGTTGCGTTACAGGCTAAAAGGCTTGCAGTACAGCTATACGACAAGACTCGTAATGGCTGCGTTGCTGTTTTAACGCAGAAATGGCCATTTTTTCAGCGTTAAAAGACAAACGCAAAACTCGTAATCTAGGTGACTGAGAGGTTGACATGATTACTTAAAACTCCAGTACTTTCTCGAAGGGAACATACCCATATAGGACTATCCAAATCTTCTGACACTTCTCTGCCACCTCCTATAGTGACGAAAGGCAAAGAATGACTGGGGGATAGGGGAAGTGGGAGGGATATTTAGGCATTTGGCTGGGGTGTCTTTGCCTCCTCCTGGTGGCAAGGTGTTGTATTTCCCAACAGTAAGGAATAAAGTTGTGGACTCTCCCTGTCTTATGGAAGAAAAAGGGAGTTCTTCTGACTGCTTGAATTTGTTGATGAAAACCATGGGCAGTAATCGTGATGCATCGCGGAATTGAATCGTTGACAGGATAATCTTAATTAAATCGAATCGTGAGACCAGTAAAGATGCGCACCCCTAGTCAATAGTGTGAGGTTCAGGAACCTGTTATATCAATTATCCTAAGAATGTGGGAAAGATGTATCCTATAAACTTCTAGACTATTTTTTTTTATAGATGATGGCAAGACTAGTAGGGCATTATTATTGCATTCAGGTAACCCTGTATTATATATGAAAACTTAACCACAGCAGAATAATACATGGTAAAGCAGACAGACAATTCAAGGTATAAGGTAATGAGTTTAGTCTGGGCCTGAAACTGGCTTACAAGTGGGAACAAGTCTGTTCTGCTTATTATTAGCAATTAAGAAATTTCAAAATTGGGATCTACCCCATTTTTTAAGAGACAATTTTAGGGTCTACTCTTTCTAGCAGAGCAGGCTGTTTATTTTTCCCCCCTTGATACCGGTGATTTCACCAAGAGAAATGGTTTGATTGGAAACAAAGTCTGGTGCTAAAGTTTATGAATGTAAATTAACATTAAACAAAAATGAGGATTATCCAATAATGTCAATTTATAATGAATCATAAAATGTTACATATTTTGTAAAGGAGGGTGATATAAATGTTCTACCTTGTAAGTTCTAATGCTGGGACACAGGCTCCTGGTCTGTAAGCAAAACTCCCTCTGTACTCCTTGGCAAAAATAAGATCCTGCATACTGGCTTTACCTTCCACAAGCTTTAAACATTGTCTCTGCACATACTGTTTTATTTGACTTATATCTCTTGTTTCAAATAGCAGCTTGATGGACCTTTCAAGTATCTGTAAATGAAACAAAATGATGTTACATGTTTAAAAAGACAAATATTTTTAGTTTCTCATTGCTCCCAAACTTGAATGTACAATGTTTGTACAAGTCACAGAGTGTTAGTTCACTTTGAAATCGCTTATTAAATTGCGTACAAACTTGTGGTATAAAATATTTTTTAAGGTCTGTTCAAAATGAAAAACATTTATTACTTACATATTTTTACTTTATCTTGCCCCCACTTATTGGCTCCTGCAGGTCTTGTCACTAAACTAATTCTGAAAGCTGTAGTTATTTACTCTTGAAGGTATTGATTTAAAATGGGTTTAAACATGATTTTAATTAAATCAATTCTGCAGGTTCTTATTTAAAGGACAATTAAATACAGTAGAATTGCATATTTTACAAGTGGATAATAAAAAGACAATGCAATAGCATTTACTCTAAATTTCAAATAAGCAGTAGATTTTTCTGACAAATTATTTTTTTTACCTAATTGTTGTCCCCCTGTATCATGTGACAACTATCAGCCAATCACAGACTAGTATACATGTACACTGTTTACTGGACATGCTCAGTAGGAACTGGTGCCCCAAAAAGTGTGCGTATTAAAAGACTGAGCTAAATTATGGAAGTATGGGTCATGGAAGTAAATTGGAAAGTCACATAAAATGCTCTTTCTGAATCATGAAAGTTTAATTTTGACTTTAGTGTCCCTTTAAGTTGTTTTGTATTGGATAAAAATACAGGCTACATATATGTATAATATGCTTTTACAGCACACAAAGTTATTTTAAAATAAATAAACAGGTACAAATCCCCAAATCCAAAATTCTAAAATCCAGAATTATTCTGAAATCCAGACTTTCATTCAAATGTTTACACAAAATTAAATAAAAAATTGACATTTTCCCCAGTATCTTTGGTTTGTCTGGTTTTCTAAAATGCAAATGTTAGTCTATATTTATTAAACAACTACTGTTACCTTTCTGATTAGAGCACTGTACTATCTTTCTGATGCCACAATGTATACAAACGTATTAAAAATGATGTAAAAACTATTTAGGTTGTATGTATAGGCTGTATTTTAATGTAAATATTGTATAAATGACATAAGATATTGTTGTTTACACCAGGCCCCATCCCTTCCTCCTAGCTTTCCCATTTTATATGTAAATATACTAATACAGATAATAATCCCCGAATGCGGAATTCCAAAATCCAAACTTATTAATTAATATTTTTTAACAATAAAATTATAAAAAATTACTATATTTTCCAGTCTAAGTCACATTCGTCTCTGCGTGTGTCTTTGGTTTTGTGTTGTAAAAGGCAAATAATAGTCTATATTCATTTAAAACAACAAATGTCACCTTTCTGATTACAGTGCTGTACTATATTTCTAAGGGTACTATGTACACAAGTATTAAAAATGATATAAAACTACCATCAGGTTGCATGTATAAGCTGTATTATGACGTAAATATTCCATAAATAACATGAGATATTGTTATTTACATTTGGTCCAAAATCCAAACTATTCCGAAATCCAAACATTTTTAGGTCCCAAGCAGTTTGGATTAAAGGTTTTTACCTGTAATATAATTTGAGATTGACAATGATAAATACCTTCCACTTTCATGTTCCTGAATGGGTAATTTGGGTGATATTTAAATGGGCCTATCATTGTTAACATTACAGGTGCTCTATATAGGTTGCGTATATAACCAGTTATGGATGCACAATATAATGCACTTTAAATGTATCAGATACTGGAAGGTACCAGATTTGGACTCACCTACTGAGAAATTTTACTTGGCCAAAATACGGTACTAAAAATTCCCTTTTTGGGGATAGTGTACAAAATAAAAAGACAGTGCAACTTGTTTTCTTGTTAATTCATTTTAATTTAGTATCAAGATGATACTTTTTAAGTAGTTTAAATGAAGGTTATGTTTTAATCCTAGGCCAAATCATTTGACTAGGGATATTGATAAATATAAGTGAGTGCCAAGTAGCTATATCTTTTTCTTTCTTTTTGGAGCATTGTGTATTAATATTTACCTTGTCAACCCTGGCACTCCTAGATGTGAAGTGAGTGTATGGGCAAATAGGTAAGATAGTTATTACAAGATCACAGTTCTGCACCTGTTTCTTATGAATACAACTTAATTGGTTGTCATGGTAAATTTTGAGAAAAACTGAATTTAATGCAAAGCATAAATTCATTAATTAATTCATGAAAGTACAAAACATAGGCCTAGATTTAGAGTTCGGCGGTAGCCGTCAAAACCAGCGTTAGAGGCTCCTAACGCTGGTTTTGGCCGCCCGCTGGTATTTGGAGTCAGTGATTAAAGGGTCTAACGCTCACTTTACAGCCGCGACTTTTCCATACCGCAGATCCCCCTACGCCATTTGCGTAGCCTATCTTTTCAATGGGATCTTTCTAACGCTGGTATTTAGAGTCGTTTCTGCAGTGAGCGTTAGAGCTCTAACGACAAGATTCCAGCCGCCTGAAAAAAGCAGGAGTTAAGAGCTTTCTGGCTAACGCCGGTTTATAAAGCTCTTAACTACTGTACCCTAAAGTACACTAACACCCATAAACTACCTATGTACCCCTAAACCGAGGTCCCCCCACATCGCCGCCACTCGATTAAAATTTTTAACCCCTAATCTGCCGACCGCCACCTACGTTATACTTATGTACCCCTAATCTGCTGCCCCTAACCCCTATATTATATTTATTAACCCCTAACTTGCCCCCCACAACGTCGCCGCAAGCTACTTAAAATAATTAACCCCTAATCTTCCGACCGCAAAGCGCCGCCACCTACGTTATCCCTATGTACCCCTAATCTTCTGCCCCTAACATCGCCGACCCCTATGTTATATTTATTAACCCCTAATCTGCCCCCCACAACGTCGCCGACACCTACCTACACTTATTAACCCCTAATCTGCCGAGCGGACCTGAGCGCTACTATAATAAAGTTATTAACCCCTAATCCGCCTCACTAACCCTATCATAAATAGTATTAACCCCTAATCTGCCCTCCCTAACATCGCCGACACCTAACTTCAATTATTAACCCCTAATCTGCCGACCGGAGCTCACCGCTATTCTAATAAATGTATTAACCCCTAAAGCTAAGTCTAACCCTAACACTAACACCCCCCTAAGTTAAATATAATTTTTATCTAACTAAATAAATTAACTCTTATTAAATAAATGATTCCTATTTAAAGCTAAATACTTACCTGTAAAATAAATCCTAATATAGCTACAATATAAATTACATTTATATTATAGCTATTTTAGGATTAATATTTATTTTACAGGTAACTTTGTATTTATTTTAACCAGGTACAATAGCTATTAAATAGTTAAGAACTATTTAATAGTTACCTAGTTAAAATAATTACAAATTTACCTGTAAAATAAATCCTAACCTAAGATATAATTAAACCTAACACTACCCTATCAATAAAATAATTAAATAAACTACCTACAATTACCTACAATTAACCTAACACTACACTATCAATAAATTAATTAAACACAATTGCTACAAATAAATACAATTAAATAAACTATCTAAAGTACAAAAAATAAAAAAGAACTAAGTTACAGAAAATAAAAAAATATTTACAAACATAAGAAAAATATTACAACAATTTTAAACTAATTACACCTACTCTAAGCCCCCTAATAAAATAACAAAGACCCCCAAAATAAAAAATTCCCTACCCTATTCTAAAATACAAAAATTACAAGCTCTTTTACCTTACCAGCCCTGAACAGGGCCCTTTGCGGGGCATGCCCCAAGAATTTCAGCTCTTTTGCCTGTAAAAAAAAAACATACAATACCCCCCCCCCAACATTACAACCCACCACCCACATACCCCTAATCTAACCCAAACCCCCTTAAATAAACCTAACACTAATCCCCTGAAGATCTTCCTACCTTGTCTTCACCATCCAGGTATCACCGATCCGTCCTGGCTCCAAGATCTTCATCCAACCCAAGCGGGGGTTGGCGATCCATAATCCGGTGCTCCAAAGTCTTCCTCCTATCCGGCAAGAAGAGGACATCCGGACCGGCAAACATCTTCTCCAAGCGGCATCTTCTATGTTCTTCCATCCGATGACGACCGGCTCCATCTTGAAGACCTCCAGCGCGGATCCATCCTCTTCTTCCGACGACTAGACGACGAATGACGGTTCCTTTAAGGGACGTCATCCAAGATGGCGTCCCTCGAATTCCGATTGGCTGATAGGATTCTATCAGCCAATCGGAATTAAGGTAGGAATTTTCTGATTGGCTGATGGAATCAGCCAATCAGAATCAAGTTCAATCCGATTGGCTGATCCAATCAGCCAATCAGATTGAGCTCGCATTCTATTGGCTGATCGGAACAGCCAATAGAATGCGAGCTCAATCTGATTGGCTGATTGGATCAGCCAATCGGATTGAACTTGATTCTGATTGGCTGATTCCATCAGCCAATCAGAAAATTCCTACCTTAATTCCGATTGGCTGATAGAATCCTATCAGCCAATCGGAATTCGAGGGACGCCATCTTGGATGACGTCCCTTAAAGGAACCGTCATTCGTCGTCTAGTCGTCGGAAGAAGAGGATGGATCCGCGCTGGAGGTCTTCAAGATGGAGCCGGTCGTCATCGGATGGAAGAACATAGAAGATGCCGCTTGGAGAAGATGTTTGCCGGTCCGGATGTCCTCTTCTTGCCGGATAGGAGGAAGACTTTGGAGCACCGGATTATGGATCGCCAACCCCCGCTTGGGTTGGATGAAGATCTTGGAGCCAGGACGGATCGGTGATACCTGGATGGTGAAGACAAGGTAGGAAGATCTTCAGGGGATTAGTGTTAGGTTTATTTAAGGGGGTTTGGGTTAGATTAGGGGTATGTGGGTGGTGGGTTGTAATGTTGGGGGGGGGTATTGTATGTTTTTTTTTACAGGCAAAAGAGCTGAAATTCTTGGGGCATGCCCCGCAAAGGGCCCTGTTCAGGGCTGGTAAGGTAAAAGAGCTTGTAATTTTTGTATTTTAGAATAGGGTAGGGAATTTTTTATTTTGGGGGTCTTTGTTATTTTATTAGGGGGCTTAGAGTAGGTGTAATTAGTTTAAAATTGTTGTAATATTTTTCTTATGTTTGTAAATATTTTTTTATTTTCTGTAACTTAGTTCTTTTTTATTTTTTGTACTTTAGATAGTTTATTTAATTGTATTTATTTGTAGCAATTGTGTTTAATTAATTTATTGATAGTGTAGTGTTAGGTTAATTGTAGGTAATTGTAGGTAGTTTATTTAATTATTTTATTGATAGGGTAGTGTTAGGTTTAATTATATCTTAGGTTAGGATTTATTTTACAGGTAAATTTGTAATTATTTTAACTAGGTAACTATTAAATAGTTCTTAACTATTTAATAGCTATTGTACCTGGTTAAAATAAATACAAAGTTACCTGTAAAATAAATATTAATCCTAAAATAGCTATAATATAAATGTAATTTATATTGTAGCTATATTAGGATTTATTTTACAGGTAAGTATTTAGCTTTAAATAGGAATCATTTATTTAATAAGAGTTAATTTATTTCGTTAGATAAAAATTATATTTAACTTAGGGGGGTGTTAGTGTTAGGGTTAGACTTAGCTTTAGGGGTTAATACATTTATTAGAATAGCGGTGAGCTCCGGTCGGCAGATTAGGGGTTAATAATTGAAGGTAGGTGTCGGCGATGTTAGGGAGGGCAGATTAGGGGTTAATACTATTTATGATAGGGTTAGTGAGGCGGATTAGGGGTTAATAACTTTATTATAGTAGCGCTCAGGTCCGCTCGGCAGATTAGGGGTTAATAAGTGTAGGTAGGTGTCGGCGACGTTGTGGGGGGCAGATTAGGGGTTAATAAATATAACATAGGGGTCGGCGATGTTAGGGCAGCAGATTAGGGGTACATAGGGATAACGTA
Source organism: Bombina bombina (assembly GCF_027579735.1). Lineage (NCBI taxonomy): Eukaryota > Metazoa > Chordata > Amphibia > Anura > Bombinatoridae > Bombina > Bombina bombina. The sequence goes on from NC_069502.1 coordinate 690,997,245, forward strand.
GGTGGCGGCGGTTTACGGAGCGGCAGATTAGGGGTTAAAAGTGTAATGCAGGGGTCAGCGATAGCGGGGGCGGCAGATTAGGGGTTAATAAGTGTAAGGCTAGGGGTGTTTAGACTCGGGGTACATGTTAGAGTGTTAGGTGCAGACGTAGGAAGTGTTTCCCCATAGGAAACAATGGGGCTGCGTTAGGAGCTGAACGCTGCTTTTTTGCAGGTGTTAGGTTTTTTTTCAGCTCAAACAGCCCCATTGTTTCCTATGGGAGAATCGTGCACGAGCACGTTTTTGAGGCCGGCCGCGTCCGTAAGCAACTCTGGTATCGAGAGTTGCATTTGCGCTAAATATGCTCTACGCTCCTTTTTTGGAGCCTAACGCAGCATTTGTTTGAACTCTCGATACCAGAGTTAAATTTATGGTGCGGCCAGAAAAAAACCCGCGGAGCGTTAACAGCCCTTTTACCGCCGAACTCTAAATCTAGCCGATAGTGTCTACATTCGACAAACATACTATCATGATTGTATGAATGTAATTAATACTATTCTGCTGTAAAAATGATTTCCAAATGTAACACAATTAATAATATTCTTTGCATTTAATTCTTACCTTGCCCACAGCAGGGCATGCATCTCTCCGAACAGTTTCTATTCCTTTAGCATCAAATACTGGATCTTTTTGGTCCAAAGTTTCATACATGTAACCAACATATCTCTTCTTGGTTTGTAAAACACAAGGCAGATATACCTGCAATATGTTATTAGAGTTGTTACTGTAAAAAAAAGATTATTTCCACAGTATAAAGAACACAATGTATAGTAATATTGTGTATAGTCTCTTACAACTAAACAAATTCATAAACGTATACTAAATATAAGGGATGAATCAACAACTAAGTTTTGTGACATTTTAGAAGTTCACAGTCATTACTCAGCTCTGGATTGGCTGAAAATGTCCAAGCAGCCAACCCAAAGCAGATATTGGTGTAATGCATAGGAATGAGCATTTGCTAGGCAGTGGGACGGTTCTGAGTTGGTGGTGCCAGTTAGTAGGCAGTGCATCCTGGGATTATAATTACAAACATGCTATGTTTTCACATTCTTACCTTTTCAAACTTAAGTTTTACTGGCTTTGGATTGGTGGCAGTTACAGCCTCTGCAATTTCTTGGCCAATCTTGAAAGACTGCTCCTTTGTGGCTCCTTTCAACAGCACAAACATGCTGTAGATTAAATATTACATTTATTAAATACTTCATTAACATCTTAGTACATAGGTGAAGTATTCGCAATGAAAAGTCCTACAATGTCTAACTTATTTCATAACAACTATAAAAGTTACAATCCAAAATCAGTTTTTAATTTATGGTTCTTTAGGCTTTACCTTCTTTTTTTTAAATGTTTATTTTATTGAGTTATAAAACATGATACAGTCAATGAAAAATAAAGGAAAACAATACAATAAAAAAATCCATAATATGAGTCAAGGTGTAACCTCTTTATTTCTACCTCATCATTTTGCACCCACATTGTCTTCCCTTGATAAAATGTTATACTCTTGGCAAAGTCTGTATTTTGGTATCTCTAAAGCCAACACTTTAACACAGTGGCCTACTAAGCCATACAAAACAGCCCACATAGCTATGGTAAAAACAGAATTTATGTTTACCTGATAAATTACTTTCTCCAACGGTGTGTCCGGTCCACGGCGTCATCCTTACTTGTGGGATATTCTCTTCCCCAACAGGAAATGGCAAAGAGCCCAGCAAAGCTGGTCACATGATCCCTCCTAGGCTCCGCCTACCCCAGTCATTCGACCGACGTTAAGGAGGAATATTTGCATAGGAGAAACCATATGGTACCGTGGTGACTGTAGTTAAAGAAAATAAAATATCAGACCTGATTAAAAAAACCAGGGCGGGCCGTGGACCGGACACACCGTTGGAGAAAGTAATTTATCAGGTAAACATAAATTCTGTTTTCTCCAACATAGGTGTGTCCGGTCCACGGCGTCATCCTTACTTGTGGGAACCAATACCAAAGCTTTAGGACACGGATGAAGGGAGGGAGCAAATCAGGTCACCTAAATGGAAGGCACCACGGCTTGCAAAACCTTTCTCCCAAAAATAGCCTCAGAAGAAGCAAAAGTATCAAACTTGTAAAATTTGGTAAAAGTGTGCAGTGAAGACCAAGTCGCTGCCCTACATATCTGATCAACAGAAGCCTCGTTCTTGAAGGCCCATGTGGAAGCCACAGCCCTAGTGGAATGAGCTGTGATTCTTTCGGGAGGCTGCCGTCCGGCAGTCTCGTAAGCCAATCTGATGATGCTTTTAATCCAAAAAGAGAGAGAGGTAGAAGTTGCTTTTTGACCTCTCCTTTTACCGGAATAAACAACAAACAAGGACGATGTTTGTCTAAAATCCTTTGTAGCATCTAAATAGAATTTTAGAGCGCGAACAACATCCAAATTGTGCAACAAACGTTCCTTCTTTGAAACTGGTTTCGGACACAGAGAAGGTACGATAATCTCCTGGTTAATGTTTTTGTTAGAAACAACTTTTGGAAGAAAACCAGGTTTAGTACGTAAAACCACCTTATCTGCATGGAACACCAGATAAGGAGGAGAACACTGCAGAGCAGATAATTCTGAAACTCTTCTAGCAGAAGAAATTGCAACTAAAAATAAAACTTTCCAAGATAATAACTTAATATCAACGGAATGTAAGGGTTCAAACGGAACCCCCTGAAGAACTGAAAGAACTAAATTGAGACTCCAAGGAGGAGTCAAAGGTTTGTAAACAGGCTTAATTCTAACCAGAGCCTGAACAAAAGCTTGAACATCTGGCACAGCTGCCAGCTTTTTGTGAAGTAACACAGACAAGGCAGAAATCTGTCCCTTCAGGGAACTTGCAGATAATCCTTTTTCCAATCCTTCTTGAAGGAAGGATAAAATCTTAGGAATCTTAACCTTGTCCCAAGGGAATCCTTTAGATTCACACCAACAGATATATTTTTTCCAAATTTTGTGGTAAATCTTTCTAGTTACAGGCTTTCTGGCCTGAACAAGAGTATCGATAACAGAATCTGAGAACCCTCGCTTCGATAAGATCAAGCGTTCAATCTCCAAGCAGTCAGCTGGAGTGAAACCAGATTCGGATGTTCGAACGGACCCTGAACAAGCAGGTCTCGTCTCAAAGGTAGCTTCCAAGGTGGAGCCGATGACATATTCACCAGATCTGCATACCAAGTCCTGCGTGGCCACGCAGGAGCTATCAAGATCACCGACGCCCTCTCCTGATTGATCCTGGCTACCAGCCTGGGGATGAGAGGAAACGGCGGGAACACATAAGCTAGTTTGAAGGTCCAAGGTGCTACTAGTGCATCCACTAGAGCCGCCTTGGGATCCCTGGATCTGGACCCGTAGCAAGGAACTTTGAAGTTCTGACGAGAGGCCATCAGATCCATGTCTGGAATGCCCCACAGCTGAGTGACTTGGGCAAAGATTTCCGGATGGAGTTCCCACTCCCCCGGATGTAATGTCTGACGACTCAGAAAATCCGCTTCCCAATTTTCCACTCCTGGGATGTGGATAGCAGACAGGTGGCAGGAGTGAGACTCCGCCCATAGAATGATTTTGGTCACTTCTTCCATCGCTAGGGAACTCCTTGTTCCCCCCTGATGGTTGATGTACGCAACAGTTGTCATGTTGTCTGATTGAAACCGTATGAACTTGGCCCTCGCTAGCTGAGGCCAAGCCTTGAGAGCATTGAATATCGCTCTCAGTTCCAGAATATTTATCGGTAGAAGAGATTCTTCCCGAGACCAAAGACCCTGAGCTTTCAGGGATCCCCAGACCGCGCCCCAGCCCATCAGACTGGCGTCGGTCGTGACAATGACCCACTCTGGTCTGCGGAATGTCATCCCTTGTGACAGGTTGTCCAGGGACAGCCACCAACGGAGTGAGTCTCTGGTCCTCTGATTTACTTGTATCTTCGGAGACAAGTCTGTATAGTCCCCATTCCACTGACTGAGCATGCACAGTTGTAATGGTCTGAGATGAATGCGCGCAAAAGGAACTATGTCCATTGCCGCTACCATCAACCCGATCACTTCCATGCACTGAGCTATGGAAGGAAGAGGAACGGCATGAAGTATCCGACAAGAGTCTAGAAGTTTTGTTTTTCTGGCCTCTGTCAGAAAAATCCTCATTTCTAAGGAGTCTATTATTGTTCCCAAGAAGGGAACCCTTGTTGACGGAGATAGAGAACTCTTTTCCACGTTCACTTTCCATCCGTGAGATCTGAGAAAGGCCAGGACAATGTCCGTGTGAGCCTTTGCTTGAGGAAGGGACGACGCTTGAATCAGAATGTCGTCCAAGTAAGGTACTACAGCAATGCCCCTTGGTCTTAGCACAGCTAGGAGGGACCCTAGTACCTTTGTGAAAATCCTTGGAGCAGTGGCTAATCCGAAAGGAAGCGCCACGAACTGGTAATGCTTGTCCAGGAATGCGAACCTTAGGAACCGATGATGTTCCTTGTGGATAGGAATATGTAGATACGCATCCTTTAAATCCACCGTGGTCATGAATTGACCTTCCTGGATGGAAGGAAGAATAGTTCGAATGGTTTCCATCTTGAACGATGGAACCTTGAGAAACTTGTTTAAGATCTTGAGATCTAAGATTGGTCTGAACGTTCCCTCTTTTTTGGGAACTATGAACAGATTGGAGTAGAACCCCATCCCTTGTTCTCTTAATGGAACAGGATGAATCACTCCCATTTTTAACAGGTCTTCTACACAATGTAAGAATGCCTGTCTTTTTATGTGGTCTGAAGACAACTGAGACCTGTGGAACCTCCCCCTTGGGGGAAGTCCCTTGAATTCCAGAAGATAACCTTGGGAGACTATTTCTAGCGCCCAAGGATCCAGAACATCTCTTGCCCAAGCCTGAGCGAAGAGAGAGAGTCTGCCCCCCACCAGATCCGGTCCCGGATCGGGGGCCAACATTTCATGCTGTCTTGGTAGCAGTGGCAGGTTTCTTGGCCTGCTTTCCCTTGTTCCAGCCTTGCATTGGTCTCCAAGCTGGCTTGGCTTGAGAAGTATTACCCTCTTGCTTAGAGGACGTAGCACTTTGGGCTGGTCCGTTTCTACGAAAGGGACGAAAATTAGGTTTATTTTTTGCCTTGAAAGGCCGATCCTGAGGAAGGGCGTGGCCCTTACCCCCAGTGATATCAGAGATAATCTCTTTCAAGTCAGGGCCAAACAGCGTTTTCCCCTTGAAAGGAATGTTAAGTAGCTTGTTCTTGGAAGACGCATCAGCCGACCAAGATTTCAACCAAAGCGCTCTGCGCGCCACAATAGCAAACCCAGAATTCTTAGCCGCTAACCTAGCCAATTGCAAAGTGGCGTCTAGGGTGAAAGAATTAGCCAATTTGAGAGCATTGATTCTGTCCATAATCTCCTCATAAGGAGGAGAATCACTATCGACCGCCTTTATCAGCTCATCGAACCAGAAACATGCGGCTGTAGCGACAGGGACAATGCATGAAATTGGTTGTAGAAGGTAACCCTGCTGAACAAACATCTTTTTAAGCAAACCATCTAATTTTTTATCCATAGGATCTTTGAAAGCACAACTATCCTCTATGGGTATAGTGGTGCGTTTGTTTAAAGTGGAAACCGCTCCCTCGACCTTGGGGACTGTCTGCCATAAGTCCTTTCTGGGGTCGACCATAGGAAACAATTTTTTAAATATGGGGGGAGGGACGAAAGGAATACCGGGCCTTTCCCATTCTTTATTAACAATGTCCGCCACCCGCTTGGGTATAGGAAAAGCTTCTGGGAGCCCCGGCACCTCTAGGAACTTGTCCATTTTACATAGTTTCTCTGGGATGACCAACTTGTCACCATCATCCAGAGTGGATAATACCTCCTTAAGCAGAATGCGGAGATGTTCCAACTTAAATTTAAATGTAATCACATCAGGTTCAGCTTGTTGAGAAATGTTCCCTGAATCAGTAATTTCTCCCTCAGACAAAACCTCCCTGGCCCCATCAGACTGGGTTAGGGGCCCTTCAGAAATATTATTATCAGCGTCGTCATGCTCTTCAGTATCTAAAACAGAGCAGTCGCGCTTACGCTGATAAGTGTTCATTTTGGCTAAAATGTTTTTGACAGAATTATCCATTACAGCCGTTAATTGTTGCATAGTAAGGAGTATTGGCGCGCTAGATGTACTAGGGGCCTCCTGAGTGGGCAAGACTCGTGTAGACGAAGGAGGGAATGATGCAGTACCATGCTTACTCCCCTCACTTGAGGAATCATCTTGGGCATCATTGTCATTGTCACATAAATCACATTTATTTAAATGAATAGGAATTCTGGCTTCCCCACATTCAGAACACAGTCTATCTGGTAGTTCAGACATGTTAAACAGGCATAAACTTGATAACAAAGTACAAAAAACGTTTTAAAATAAAACCGTTACTGTCACTTTAAATTTTAAACTGAACACACTTTATTACTGCAATTGCGAAAAAACATGAAGGAATTGTTCAAAATTCACCAAATTTTCACCACAGTGTCTTAAAGCCTTAAAAGTATTGCACACCAAATTTGGAAGCTTTAACCCTTAAAATAACGGAACCGGAGCCGTTTTGAACTTTAACCCCTTTACAGTCCCTGGTATCTGCTTTGCTGAGACCCAACCAAGCCCAAAGGGGAATACGATACCAAATGACGCCTTCAGAAAGTCTTTTCTAAGTATCAGAGCTCCTCTCACATGCGACTGCATGCCATGCCTCTCAAAAACAAGTGCGCAACACCGGCGCGAAAATGAGGCTCTGCCTATGCTTTGGGAAAGCCCCTAAAGAATAAGGTGTCTAAAACAGTGCCTGCCGATATTATTATATCAAAATACCCAGATAAAATGATTCCTCAAGGCTAAATATGTATTTAATAATGAATCGATTTAGCCCAGAAAAAGTCTACAGTCTTAATAAGCCCTTGTGAAGCCCTTATTTACGATCGTAATAAACATGGCTTACCGGATCCCATAGGGAAAATGACAGCTTCCAGCATTACATCGTCTTGTTAGAATGTGTCATACCTCAAGCAGCAAGAGACTGCTCACTGTTCCCCCAACTGAAGTTAATTGCTCTCAACAGTCCTGTGTGGAACAGCCATGGATTTTAGTGACGGTTGCTAAAATCATTTTCCTCATACAAACAGAAATCTTCATCACTTTTCTGTTTCTGAGTAAATAGTACATACCAGCACTATTTCAAAATAACAAACTCTTGATTGAATAATAAAAACTACAGTTAAACACTAAAAAACTCTAAGCCATCTCCGTGGAGATGTTGCCTGTACAACGGCAAAGAGAATGACTGGGGTAGGCGGAGCCTAGGAGGGATCATGTGACCAGCTTTGCTGGGCTCTTTGCCATTTCCTGTTGGGGAAGAGAATATCCCACAAGTAAGGATGACGCCGTGGACCGGACACACCTATGTTGGAGAAATTTGTGTTAAATAGGTGTCACTGCAAGATCAAGAAAGCGCTTAAGAGAAGTACATTTCTGGATATTAAATATAAAAAGAAATATATATATATTTATTAAGTAAATTGCTAGATTCCTATTCCCAAGGTGTGTTAACATGGAGTTATTCCCCACATAACTTTCAGTAATATAATTACCTGTCTGTGTCGCCGTATACAACTCTTGCTCCCCACTTCTTTGTGTCGTTAACCAGCTTTATAGCACGCTCCAAAGTCTCCCGAGCCTTATGGATAATACTGTCTCCAATCTATGGTTTAAAAAAATAAATAAAATAAAGCATCTTAAAGGGCCATGAAACCCAATTTTTTTTCTTTCATGAATCAAGTAGAGCATACATTTTTAAACAACTTTCCAATTTACTTCTATTATCTAATTTGTTTAATTTTCTTGGTATTCTTTGTTGAAAGCATATCTAGATAGGCTCAGGGGCTTCAAGCTAGCTGCTGATTGGTGGCTGAACTCATATGTCCATTTTAATTGGCTTACTGATGTGTTCAGTTAGCACCCAGGAGTGCATTTCTGCTTCTTCAATAAAAGATACTAAGAGAAAGAAGAAAAATTGATTACAGAAGTAAATTGGAAAGTTGTTTAAAAATGTATAATCTATCTAAATAATGAAAGAAAAATGTTGTGTTTCATGTCCCTTTAAGAAACTGCCAAGTCTACTTAGGAAAATGTGAAAAGCAGAGAAAAAAGGTCTCAAACCATGACACTTGTTCATTAGCAACTTAATAGACATATTCAGGACCCATTTCCCTATACATTCCAATTCCTGTAATCTTTAGTTTAACATACAGACTAGAAAAGGAAGAAAGGAAAAAGCCCAACACACAAGGGGACTGACTTAGGATTTTTTAACCCCTTAATGACCACAATGTACCCTGTATGTCACTGGTCGTTAAGGGTTTTTTAAGGACATAAAAGCACAAGTCTAGCAAGAACACGCTATTAATGCACTCCCTCCAGCAGGCTTTGTGGAATAGAGCAGTCTCAACGCTGGTGGCAAGACCGTGCTATAAAACAATCAAGTCCCAAAAAAAGGCCAGTGACATACAGGGTACGTCGCTGGTCCTTAAGGGGTTAATGGATGTTCCTGAGCAACTTTTTATTTTTAAACTTGTGGAGAATTGTCCCTGCTCACAAGCAGAGCTGTGGAGAATAGGCTTTTCCAATCTATCATGTGACCAGTGGAACACAAACCGGTTTTCCAGCTTTAACAAAACAAATCTTACATGAAAACATATTTTGACATATTAAAATGCTGTACTTTTATACGTATGACACTTTATAAACTACAAAGCAGTGTATAAATTATAAAGTAAAGATGAGTTTATAAACAAGAAGGTAAAACATACAATATTTTGAACAATTGATATAACATGGGTGAGCAATCATTTTTTAACTATATGAAATGTATTGAAATTGTATAAAGTATTATTATTGTCATCATCATTATCATTTATTTGTATAGGCTTCAAACAACAGTTTGAAAGATTAAATATCAATGATCCTTGATCAACATCAATAGATCTAAAGTGTAAAAGTTACAATGTCCTTCCTGAATGAAACATAATACAGTAAAATATGGAAAATGGGAAAAAATGATATCACATAATTGGAGCTTACCTCTACACAAGGCATTCGTCCAGAGAAGTTAGCAGCGGTATAGCCAAAAGTAACATTGGCAATAAGCTTGAGACCTAGCTGACGTGCATCCAACAGTCGTGTTAAAGATTTGTCATGTTTATACTGTTTCATTGACTGTTTCACCATTATTCTCGTCTTTAAGATTTCTTCAAGCATTCTCGGTAACACCCCTTTTCTCACAGAAGCCTTTAATAAATTTAAAATCACAATAATTTTACACTCAGATCCAAATGGCTACTATGTTACAAACGTGTTATGGTTTGTTCTGAATACAAAAAGGATCATCAATCATCTTTATAGCAATGGCTATCTAAAGAATTTGTCAAGGGAAAACTAAAAGATTTAAAATATTGTCTTAAAATATGAGCTTTTTTGTCACATTAATATATTAGACACATTGAATTTACAACAAACCCAACTAAAAAGAAGAGACAAAAAGCCAGCCACATGTGCTTTAGTTTATAGTTGATAAGAATGATAAAATTGTATGTATATATATATATATCTGGTAACTGAATACTAAGAAAAAATAGTGTTTACTCAATGTGTTTAACGATGTGCAGCAGAAATGATTAATACATTTAAATATGGTGTTTACTACAGTATCTTGATAAAGCAATACCTTATATGTATATATGGTATATAACTAAACAAATATGCATTTCCAGGGCAAAATATATTTTTATTTTAAATCAAAACCCTTCCAGTATAAAATTGTAACAATTATCATGCTTTTAGGAGCACCTGATCACACATTATTTAATATATTGCTGGGTACAATATCACACTGTAACACCTGTGTGTTTTTTACCTTTTAGTCATTGATATGCAGATCCTGAAAAAATTATTTTTTTGTTCTTAATAGAAACAAATTTGTTATAATAAATATAAGTTGTCTAAAAACTTGAAAAAAAACTTGCATTTTTTTCTCAGTTACAATTGTAAAAGATATGCATAAACTTAGATATAAGCATTCTGAAATAAAGAGTAACTGACAAAGTATGAATGACTGGGGATTATGGGTATGGGAGTGACACTTAACAGCTTTGCCGTGGTACTCTTTGCCTCCTCCTGCTGGCTAGGAGTGATATTCCCACTAGTAATTGGAATGACATCGTGGACTCTCCATATCTTAGGAAAGAAATATGTTTTTTAGGGTGACAGTTCCCTTTTGCAACTAGATTTTCAGGTCTTTGTCCTTTCCTACCTCTTTTATTTCTATTTTCTACTTGCTTTGCTATACGTACAACTGGCATACCAGTGAGGTTGGAGAGATGAAATTCTCAACAAGTTTCTCAGGGTACCGTCCTTCAAAATGGAAACCATTCGTTCCATTCTTCCTTTGGTTCAAGAGGGTCAGTTCATGACGACCATAGACCTGAAGGATGTGTATCTTCATGTTCCCATCCACAGGGATCATCACAAGTTCCTGAGATTCGCCTTTCTAGACAAACACTTTCAGTTTGTGGCTCTTCCGTTTGGCCTTGCCACAGCTCCCAGAATTTTCTCAAAGATTCTGGGGGCTCTCTTGGCAGTGATCAGGTCTCAGGGAATTGCAGTGGCGCCCTATCTGGAAGGCATATTGGTTCAGGCGCCATCTTTTCAACAAGCAAACTCTTATACAGAGATCTTGTTGTCTTTTCTACGTTCCATGGATGGAAAGTGAATCTGAAGAAGAGTTCCCTTGTTCCAGCTAGAAGGGTGGTTTTCTTAGGAACCATAATAGATTCCCTATGAAAATTTTTCTGACAGCAGTCAGAAAATCCAAGATTCTTTCCTCTTGCCTCTCTCTTCAGTCTACTGTTCGGCCGTCAGTAGCTCAATGTATGGAAGTAATTGGTCTGATGGTCGCTTCCGTGGACATCATTCCCTTTGCTGGATTTCATTTGAAAGCTCTGCAGTTATGCATGCTCAGACAATAGAACGTAGACCATTCGGATATGTCTCAGAGGATAGACCTAGACCAGTTGACGAGAAACTCTCCCCCGTGGTGGCTTGCTGAGGAGCATTTGTCTCAGGACATATGCTTCCGGAGACCTTCCTGAGTGATAGAGACCACGGACGCCAGCCTGCTAGGCTAGGAAGCAGTCTGGGACTCATTAAAGGCTCAGGGACTATGGAATCGGGAGGAGTCTGCTCTTCCAATAAACATCTTGGAGTTGAGAGCGATTTACAATACTCTATTGGCTTGGCCTCAATTGTCCTTAGCCCAGTAATATGAGGGATTTGTGACATTGTGAACTGTAGCATATTTTATTACTATGTATCCTTTTTTAATGTTTACTGTGTTTGATTGTGACATTGAAGGGTTAAAATATGTACCTGTCCACGGCCTGTGTATAAGAAGGCTGTGGTTAGAACACCTGTTGTCTCTGATGAAGCGCCACTAGGGGGCGTGAAACGCGTCAGACGTTCAGTCCATGATGTACCTGTGTGCTTGAAAGATTGTTTAATAAAGTGAAACATTTTATCACTACTATGTGCTGCCAGAACTTTTCTTTCCTGGATATTGTTGTCAAGTAATCCGTTGCTTCATGGGCATTGCACCCGATCACCGCAAGCTGAATACGGAAGCGTCAGTGACGTCATCCCCAGGAGTCTGCCACCGGAGTATGGTGTGTAAGCTGGAAGCGGCCTCTCCTGTTACTTGAAGTTCTAGTAAAGATGTCATCTCTGCCACCTTGGGGGTTGCCTCTGAGGAAGGACCTTCTATCTCAGGGTCCATTCCTCCATTTAAATCTTGTTTCTCTGACTGCTGACTGCTTGGAGATTGAACGCTAAGTTCTGGCTTTTCTGAGTCGGTCATTGAGACCATACTACAGGCTTGCAAGCCTGTTACTCGTAAAATTTACCATAAGGTATGGCGTAAATACCTTTATTGGTGTGAATCCAAAGGCTACTTTTGGAGTAGGGTCAGGATTCCTAGGATTTTGTCTTTTCTCCAGGAAGGTCTGGAGAAAAGGTTTTGTTTCTTATTTCTATCTCTTCTGCTCGGAGAGTTTCGGAACTCTCGGCTTTGCAGTGGGAATCGCCTTACCTTATCTTTCATGCAGATAAGGCGGTTCTTCGTACTAAATTGGGTTTTCTTCCGAAAGTGGTTTCGGATAGAAAATATAATCAGGAAATTATTGTTCCTTCTCTCTATCCCAATCCTCCTTCTCATAAGGAACGTCTGTTGCACAACTTGGATGTTGTGCATGTTCTAAAATTCTACCTACAGACAACTAAGGATTTTTGCCAGTCTTCTGCCCTGTTTGTTTGTTTCTCAGGAAAGCGTAAGGGTCAGAAGGCTACCGCTACTTCTCTTTACCTCTGGTTGAGAAGTATAGTTCATTTTGCTTATGAGACTGCTGGTCAGCAGCCTCCTGAGAAAATTACAGCTCATTTAACTAGGGCTGTCTCCTCTTCTTGGGCTTTCAAAAATGAAGCTTCTGTGGAACAGATTTGCAAGGCTGCAACTTGGTCCTCTCTGCATACTTTTTCTAAATTTTACAAATTTGATACTTTTGCGTCGGCTGAGGCCTCTTTTGGGAGAAAGGTTCTTCAACCGGTGGTGCCTTCTGTTTAGGTCTGCCTGTCTTATTCTCCCTCCTGTTGTGTATACTAGGTTACAATATTATTTATTATTATCTCAGCAGTAACCTCCAATTATGTTGATACATCTCAGGAGTGTCCTCCAGCGTGTTACATTTTGTAATTATGAATATTAATAATTAATAGCAGTATAAAATTATATACACTTCAGTAAGCTATCAAATCTCTGCAGTGTACTCCAAAATATCCCTATAGAGATATACATGAATTGGACAACAATATTATTAAAAAAAAATATTTAATCCTTTGTTCTGAAGAGTTATATTTATAGACACCTTGAATTATATTTATGTAAGAACATATTCTGTTACAATTTTCTATATAAAACAGCACATAAAATATATCTCTAAAAATTAACCTTACTTACAATGAATTGCTTATTAAAATATTACGAATAAGAATACCAGAACAGTCTATAATTATCCAGCAATATTTACTCCAATACAAAAACATAATTTATGCTTACCTGATAAATTCCTTTCTTCTGTTGTGTGATCAGTCCACGGGTCATCATTACTTCTGGGATATAACTCCTCCCCAACAGGAAATGCAAGAGGATTCACCCAGCAGAGCTGCATATAGCTCCTCCCCTCTACGTCAGTCCCAGTCATTCGACCAAGAATCAACGAGAAAGGAGTAACCAAGGGTGAAGTGGTGACTGGAGTATAATTTAAAAGATATTTACCTGCCTTAAAACAGGGCGGGCCGTGGACTGATCACACAACAGAAGAAAGGAATTTATCAGGTAAGCATAAATTATGTTTTCTTCTGTTATGTGTGATCAGTCCACGGGTCATCATTACTTCTGGGATACCAATACCAAAGCAAAAGTACACGGATGACGGGAGGGATAGGCAGGCTCATTATATAGAAGGAACCACTGCCTGAAGAACCTTTCTCCCAAAAATAGCCTCCGAAGAAGCAAAAGTGTCAAATTTGTAAAATTTGGAAAAAGTATGAAGCGAAGACCAAGTTGCAGCCTTGCAAATCTGTTCAACAGAGGCCTCATTCTTAAAGGCCCAAGTGGAAGCCACAGCTCTAGTGGAGTGAGCTGTAATTCTTTCAGGAGGCTGCTGACCAGCAGTCTCATAGGCTAAACGTATTATGCTACGAAGCCAAAAAGAGAGAGAGGTAGCAGAAGCTTTTTGACCTCTCCTCTGTCCAGAATAAACGACAAACAGGGAAGAAGTTTGGCGAAAATCTTTAGTTGCCTGCAAGTAGAACTTGAGGGCACGAACTACATCCAGATTGTGTAGAAGACGTTCCTTCTTTGAAGAAGGATTTGGACACAAGGATGGAACAACAATCTCTTGATTGATATTCCTGTTAGTGACCACCTTAGGTAAGAACCCAGGTTTAGTACGCAGAACTACCTTGTCTGAGTGAAAAATCAGATAAGGAGAATCACAATGTAAGGCTGATAACTCAGAGACTCTTCGAGCCGAGGAAATAGCCATTAAAAACAGAACTTTCCAAGATAACAATTTTATATCAATGGAATGAAGGGGTTCAAATGGAACACCCTGTAAAACGTTAAGAACTAAGTTTAAACTCCATGGCGGAGCAACAGCTTTAAACACAGGCTTGATCCTAGCTAAAGCCTGACAAAAAGCCTGGACGTCTGGATTTTCTGACAGACGCCTGTGTAACAAGATGGACAGAGCTGAAATCTGTCCCTTTAATGAACTAGCTGATAAACCCTTTTCTAACCCTTCTTGTAGAAAAGACAATATCCTAGAGATCCTAACCTTACTCCAGGAGTAATGTTTGGATTCGCACCAGTATAGGTATTTACGCCATATTTTATGGTAAATCTTTCTGGTAACAGGCTTCCTAGCCTGTATCAGGGTATCAATAACCGACTCAGAAAAACCACGTTTTGATAAAATCAAACGTTCAATTTCCAAGCAGTCAGCTTCAGAGAAGTTAGATTTTGATGTTTGAATGGACCCTGTATCAGAAGGTCCTGTCTTAGAGGTAGAGACCAAGGCGGACAGGATGACATGTCCACTAGATCTGCATACCAAGTCCTGCGTGGCCATGCAGGCGCTATTAGAATCACTGATGCTCTCTCCTGCTTGATTTTGGCAATCAATCGAGGAAGCAGCGGAAAGGGTGGAAACACATAAGCCATCCCGAAGTTCCAAGGTGCTGTCAAAGCATCTATCAGAACCGCTCCCGGATCCCTGGATCTGGACCCGTAGCGAGGAAGTTTGGCGTTCTGGCGAGACGCCATGAGATCTATCTCTGGTTCGCCCCAACGTCGAAGTATTTGGGCAAAGACCTCCGGATGAAGTTCCCACTCCCCCGGATGAAAAGTCTGGCGACTCAAGAAATCCGCCTCCCAGTTCTCCACTCCCGGGATGTGGATTGCTGACAGGTGGCAAGAGTGAGACTCTGCCCAGCGAATTATCTTTGATACTTCCACCATTGCTAGGGAGCTTCTTGTCCCTCCCTGATGGTTGATGTAAGCTACAGTCGTGATGTTGTCCGACTGAAACCTGATGAACCCCCGAGTTGTTAATTGGGGCCAAGCTAGAAGGGCATTGAGAACTGCCCTCAATTCCAGAATGTTGAATGAAAATTAGACTGTCTAGCCTTAGCTTTGGCTTTGTCTTGAGGTAGGGCGTGGCCCTTACCTCCTGTAATGTCAGCGATAATCTCTTTCAAACCGGGCCCAAATAAAGACTGCCCCTTGAAAGGTATATTAAGTAATTTGGACTTAGAAGTAACATCAGCTGACCAGGATTTTAGCCACAGCGCCCTACGTGCCTGTATGGCGAATCCTGAGTTCTTAGCCGTAAGTTTGGTTAAATGTACTACGGCCTCCGAAATGAAGGAATTAGCTAGTTTAAGGACTCTAAGCCTGTCCGTAATGTCGTCTAGCGTAGATGAACTAAGGTTCTCTTCAAGCGACTCAATCCAAAATGCTGCCGCAGCCGTAATCGGCGCGATACATGCAAGGGGTTTGTAATATAAAACCTTGTTGAACAAACATTTTCTTAAGGTAACCCTCTAATTTTTTATCCATTGGATCTGAGAAAGCACAGCTATCCTCCACCGGGATAGTGGTACGCTTAGCTAAAGTAGAAACTGCTCCCTCCACCTTGGGGACCGTTTGCCATAAGTCCCGAGTGGTGGCGTCTATTGGAAACATCTTTCTAAATATTGGAGGGGGTGAGAACGGCACACCGGGTCTATCCCACTCCTTAGTAACAATTTCAGTTAGTCTCTTAGGTATAGGAAAAACGTCAGTACTCGCCGGTACCGCAAAGTATTTATCCAACCTACACAGTTTCTCTGGTATTGCAACGGTGTTACAATCGTTGAGAGCTGCTAAGACCTCCCCTAGTAATACACGGAGGTTCTCCAATTTAAATTTAAAATTTGAAATATCTGAGTCCAATCTGTTTGGATCAGAACCGTCACCCACAGAATGAAGCTCTCCGTCCTCATGCTCTGCGAGCTGTGACGCAGTATCAGACATGGCCCTAGCATTGTCAGCGCACTCTGTTCTCACCCCAGAGTGATCACGCTTGCCTCTTAGTTCTGGTAATTTAGACAAAACTTCAGTCATAACAGTAGCCATATCTTGTAATGTTATCTGTAATGGCCGCCCAGATGTACTAGGCGCCAAAATATCACGCACCTCCCGGGCGGGAGATGCAGGTACTGCCGCGTGAGGCGAGTTAGTCGGCATAACTCTCCCCTCGCTGTTTGGTGAAATTTGTTCACATTGTACAGATTGACTTTTATTTAAAGTAGCATCAATACAGTTAGTACATAAATTTCTATTGGGCTCCACCTTGGCATTGGAACAAATGACACAGATATCTTCCTCTGAGTCAGACATGTTTAACACACTAGCAAAAAACTTACAACTTGGTTATAATCTTTTTTAGCAAAAAACGTACTGTGCTTCAAAGAGGTACTAACGATTAAATGACAGTTGAAATAATGAACTGAAAAACAGTTATAGCATCAAACTTTAAAACAACAAAACTTTTAGCAAAGGTTTGTTCCCATTAGTAAAATAACAATAATTAAATTTGACATAAAAAATACAAAGCAACGTTTTTATTCACAGTCACTATAAGAATTCTCACAGCTCTGCTGAGAGAATTTACCTCCCTTCAAAGAAGTTTGAAGACCCCTGAGATCTATCAGAGATGAACCGGATCATGCAGGAAATATAAAAGTAACTGACTGGTATTTTTTGATGCGTAGCAAAGAGCGCCAAAAACGACCCCTCCCTCTCCCACACAGCAGTGAAGAGAAACGAAACTGTCACAATTAAATCAAAAAAACTGCCAAGTGGAAAATAATGCCCAAATATTTATTCACACAGTACCTCAGCAATGTAAACGATTCTACATTCCAGCAAAAACGTTTAACATGATAGATAGTTATTAAAAAGGATTAGTGACCTTTAACAGAGTAGTTCCGGTGAAATACCATCCCCAGAATACTGAAGTGTATACATACATGTCATTTTAACGGTATGGCAGGATTTTCTCATCAATTCCATTCAGAAAAAAAAAAACTGCTACATACCTCAATGCAGATTCATCTGCCCGCTGTCCCCTGATCTGAAGCCTTTACCTCCCTCAGATGGCCGAGAACAGCAATATGATCTTAACTACTCCGGTTAAAATCATAGTAAAAAACTCTGACAGATTCTTCCTCAAACTCTGCCAGAGAAGTAATAACACGCTCCGGTGCTATTTTAAAATAACAAACTTTTGATTGAAGTCATAAAAACTAAGTATAATCACCATAGTCCTCTCACACATCCTATCTAGTCGTTGGGTGCAAGAGAATGACTGGGACTGACGTAGAGGGGAGGAGCTATATGCAGCTCTGCTGGGTGAATCCTCTTGCATTTCCTGTTGGGGAGGAGTTATATCCCAGAAGTAATGATGACCCGTGGACTGATCACACATAACAGAAGAAAATATGGACTTCTAACTTAACAGTGCTTAGTTAACAATATAACAAGATACTTCACACAAATCTTACTAAATCTCAGTAAATCTAAGAGAACTTTCAAAAAAGTATAATAAAACAAATTAGCCCACAAATGGCTCTATAAAACTTCAATTAAACCACCAGAAATTGTATATTGTTAATGCAACGGCCTATTTATATGCCAATTAATCTGGCCTGAAACAACCTCTTATTTAGCCACAATAAGACAAATTCTAAAATATATTGCAATAGCTACAATTAGCTTATGACATTAAAATACAAAAAATATTTCTAAATATTAATATTTAACACCAGTATACTTACTACCCTTGGTCTAAATAATATTTAATATAAGAATAAATTACCTTATAACTCACAGCTGTAGTAGTTTAACTATGCTGTAAATAATTTCTTTGCTAAAATCTATTAAAAGATAAAATAACCATTAATTTAATCTTTTTTAGATAAATCCGTTCAGTCATATGAGAGGTATTGCAATTCTGGAAATAAAAAGGTTAGGCCCAATTTTGCTTTCTAGAGACTGTGTCCACGGCAGCAAGTTATGTCACTCAGTCAAAATTGAGCAGCATGTCACCGCAGGGGTTCATTATCTATTTGGACCTTGTAGGCAGGAAACTCTATATATGGGCGTTCAGATCTGAAGGTGCCATGTGATAAAATTCCTTTGAAAAAACCCCCTATCTTTTTAGCTACACAATTGTTTGTTCCTTTTGATTTCTGATGTTCTGTTATCAGGGAAAGGGGGGTTGGTCTGTTGTGGCTATGGCCCATTTAACTCATGTCAGGGGAGATATTAGCTGACATGAAATATTAAATTGCGATACATGGCTAGTTATTCAATGTTACTTCACAGGTACCCTGACACTTCCTATTCATTCTGTGTCCTCTAGCTTGGGTATCAGTTCCAACTAGTAATTAGAATGACATTGTGGACTCTCCATATCTTAGGAAAGAAAACAAAATGTATGCTTACCCGATAAATTTCTTTCTTTCCGGATATGGAGAGTCCCTGACCCCACCCTTAATTAAGACAGTTATTTTTTACTAAACCTCAGGCACCTCTACACCTTTGTGTTATTCCTTTTTCCATTTCCCTTTGGTCGAATGACTGGGGATTATGTATAGGGGAGTAACACTTAACAGCTTTGCTGTGGTGCTCTTTGCCTCCTCCTGCTGGCCAGGAGTGATATTCCCACTAGTAATTGGAATGAGGTTGTGGACTCTCCATATCCGGAAAGAAAGAAATTTATCAGGTAAGCATACATTTTGTTTTTTGTTTTCTAGCTAGAGACACACTGGAGGCCTTTTGACCTTTACGTGGACCCAAGAAATGAATGAACAGACAGGATTTTCTAAAACCTTTGGTAGCCAGTAGGTAAAAATGTTTAAATCCCTTACGACATCCACATTATTTAAAAGTCTTTCCTTTGAATTTTGAGGATTAGGACAAAAAGAAGGAACTACAATCTATTGATCAATATTATCAGCAGACACTTTTGTTAAGAAAACATAATTTATGCTTACCTGATAAATTTATTTCTCTTGAAGTGTGTTCAGTCCACGGGTCATCCATTACTTATGGGATATATTCTCCTTCCCAACAGGAAGTTGCAAGAGGATCACCCAAGCAGAGCTGCTATATAGCTCCTCCCCTCACATGTCATATCCAGTCATTTCTCCCGAAACAAGACGAGAAAGGAGAAACTATAGGGTGCAGTGGTGACTGGAGTTATAATTTAAAATTTAGAACCTGCCTGGTGGAAGCCACAGCTCTAGTGGAATGAGCTGTAATTCTTTCAGGAGGCTGCTGTCCAGCAGTCTCATAGGCTAAACGTATTATGCTACGAAGCCAAAAAGAGAGAGAGGTAGCCGAAGCCTTTTGACCTCTCCTCTGTCCAGAGTAAACGACAAACAGAGAAGAAGTTTGCCGAAAATCTTTAGTTGCCTGCAAGTAGAACTTCAGGGCACGGACCACGTCTAGATTATGCAAAAGACGTTCCTTCTTTGAAGAAGGATTAGGACATAATGATGGAACAACAATCTCTTGATTGATATTCCTGTTAGAAACAACCTTAGGTAAAAACCCAGGTTTAGTACGCAAGACTACCTTGTCTGAATGAAAGATCAGATAAGGAGAATCACAATGTAAGGCAGATAACTCAGAGACTCTTCGAGCCGAGGAAATAGCCATCAAAAACAGAACTTTCCAAGATAAAAGCTTAATATCAATGGAATGAAGGGGTTCAAACGGAACACCCTGAAGAACTCTAAGAACCAAGTTTAAGCTCCACGGAGGAGCAACAGTCTTAAACACAGGCTTAATCCTGGCCAAAGCCTGACAAAAAGCCTGGACGTCTGGATTCTCTGCCAGACGCTTGTGTAAAAGAATAGACAGAGCAGAAATCTGTCCCTTTAGCGAACTAGCGGATAAACCCTTTTCTAAACCCTCTTGTAGAAAAGACAATATCCTAGGAATCTTAACCTTACTCCATGAGTAACTCTTGGATTCACACCAATATAAATATTTACGCCATATCTTATGGTAAATTTTTCTGGTCACAGGTTTCCGAGCCTGTATTAATGTATCAATAACCGACTCCGAGAAACCACGCTTCGATAGAATCAAGCGTTCAATCTCCACGCAGTCAGCCTCAGAGAAATTAGATTTGGATGGTTGAAAGGACCCTGAATTAGAAGGTCCTGCCTCAGAGGCAGAGACCATGGTGGACAGGACGACATGTCCACTAGGTCTGCATACCAGGTCCTGCGTGGCCACGCAGGCGCTATCAGAATCACTGATGCTCTCTCCTGTTTGATCTTGGCAATCAGTCGAGGCAGTAACGGAAAAGGTGGAAACACATAAGCCATGTTGAAAACCCAAGGGGCTGCTAGTGCATCTATCAGCACCGCTCCCGGGTCCCTGGACCTGGATCCGTAGCACGGAAGCTTGGCATTCTGGCGAGATGCCATGAGATCCAGTTCCGGTTTGCCCCAACGAAGAATTAGTTGAGCAAATATCTCCGGATGAAGTTCCCACTCCCCCGGATGAAAAGTCTGGCGACTTAGAAAGTCCGCCTCCCAGTTCTCCACGCCTGGGATGTAGATCGCTGACAGGTGGCAAGAGTGAGACTCTGCCCAGCGAATTATCTTTGAGACTTCTAACATCGCTAGGGAACTCCTGGTTCCTCCTTGATGATTGATGTAGGCTACAGTCGTGATGTTGTCCGACTGAAACCTGATGAAACTCAGTGTTGCTAACTGAGGCCAAGCTAGGAGAGCATTGAATATTGCTCTTAATTCCAGAATGTTTATTGGAAGGAGTTTCTCCTCCTGAGTCCACGATCCCTGAGCCTTTAGGGAGTTCCAGACTGCGCCCCAGCCTAGTAAGCTGGCATCTGTTGTTACAATCGTCCAATCTGGTCTGCGAAAGGTCATTCCTTTGGACAGATGAACCCGAGACAACCACCAGAGAAGAGAATCCCTGGTCTCCTGGTCCAGATACAGTAAAGGGGACAGATCTGAGTAATCCCCATTCCACTGACTTAGCATGCATAATTGCAGCGGTCTGAGATGCAGGCGCGCAAATGGCACTATGTCCATTGCCGCGACCATTAAGCCGATTACTTCCATGCACTGAGCTACTGATGGGCTTGGAATGGAATGAAGGACACGGCAAGCATTTAGAATTTTTGACAACCTGGACTCCGTCAGGTAAATCTTCATCTCTACAGAATCTATAAGAGTCCCTAGGAAGGGGACCCTTGTGAGTGGAAACAGAGAACTCTTTTCCATGTTCACTTTCCACCCATGCGACCTCAGAAATGCTAGAACTATCTCTGTATGAGATTTTGCATTTTGAAAACTTGACGCTTGTATCAGAATGTCGTCTAGGTACGGAGCCACCGCAATGCCTCGCGGTCTTAGTACCGCCAGAAGCGAACCCAGAATCTTTGTAAAAATTCTCGGAGCCGTAGCTAACCTGAAGGGAAGAGCTACAAACTGGTAATGCCTGTCTAGAAAGGCAAACCTTAGGTACCGATAATGATCTTTGTGAATCGGTATGTGAAGGTAGGCATCCTTTAAGTCCACTGTGGTCATATATTGACCCTCTTGGATTATGGGTAGGATGGTCCGAATGGTTTCCATCTTGAACGATGGAACCCTTAGGAATTTGTTTAAGATTTTTAAGTCTAAGATTGGTCTGAAGGTTCCCTCCTTTTTGGGAACCACAAACAGATTTGAGTAAAACCCTAGCCCTTGTTCCGTTCGCGGAACTGGGTGGATCACTCCCATCACTAAGAGGTCTTGTACACATTGTAGAAATGCCTCTTTCTTTACTAGGTTTGTTGATAACCTTGACAGATGAAACCTCCCTTGAGGAGGAGAAGTTTTGAAATCCAGAAGGTATCCCTGAGATATAATCTCCAACGTCCAGGGATCCTGTACATCTCTTGCCCAAGCCTGGGCAAAGAGAGAAAGTCTGCCCCCCACTAGATCCGTCTCCGGAAAGGGGGCCCTGTCTTCATGCTGTCTTAGGGGCGGAAGTAGGCTTTCTGGCCTGCTTGCCCTTGTTCCATGACTGGTTGCCTTTCCAACCTTGTCTGTAACTAGCAGTAGTTCCTTCCTGTTTTGGAGCGGAGGAAGTTGATGCTGCTCCTGCCTTGAAATTACGAAAGGCACGAAAATTAGACTGTTTGGCCTTGGATTTGGCCCTGTCCTGAGGAAGGGAGTGGCCCTTACCTCCAGTAATGTCAGCAATAATTTCCTTCAAGCCGGGCCCGAATAAGGTCTGCCCTTTGAAAGGAATATTCAGTAGTTTAGATTTAGAAGTTACATCTGCTGACCAGGATTTAAGCCATAGCGCTCTGCGCGCCTGTATGGCGAATCCGGAATTCTTAGCCGTAAGTTTGGTTAAATGCACTACGGCATCCGAAACAAACGCATTAGCTAGCTTAAGCGTTCTAAGCTTGCTCAAAGTCTCATCCAATGGTGCTGTGCGAATCGCCTCTTCCAGAGACTCAAACCAGAATGCCGCTGCAGCAGTGACAGGCGCAATGCATGCAAGAGGCTGTAATATAAAACCTTGTTGAACAAACATTTTCTTAAGGTAACCCTCTAATTTTTTATCCATTGGATCTGAGAAAGCACAACTATCCTCCACCGGGATAGTGGTACGCTTGGCTAAAGTAGAAACTGCTCCCTCCACCTTAGGGACCGTCTGCCATAAGTCTCGTGTGGCGGCGTTTATAGGGAACATTTTTCTAAATATCGGAGGAGGGGAAAAGGGCACACCAGGTCTATCCCACTCCTTACTAATAATTTCTGTAAGCCTTTTTGGTATAGGAAAAACGTCAGTACACACCGGTACCGCATAGTATTTATCCAGCCTACATAATTTCTCTGGGATTGCCACCGTGTCACAATCATTCAGAGCCGCTAACACCTCCCCTAGCAACACGCGGAGGTTCTCAAGCTTAAATTTAAAATTTTAAATTTCTGAATCCGGTCTCCCCGAATCAGAACCGTCACCCACAGAATGAAGCTCTCCGTCCTCATGTTCTGCAAATTGTGACGCAGTATCAGACATGGCTCTCGTGTCATCGGCGCGCTCTGTCCTTAACCCAGAGCTATCGCGCTTGCCTCTTAACTCGGGCATATTGTATAATACTTCTTTCATAACATTAGCCATATCATGTAAAGTGATTTGTAAGTGCCTTGATGTACTTGGCGTCTCAATCTCACGCACCTCCCGAGCGGGAGACGAAGGTACTGACACGTGAGGAGAGTTAGACGGCATAACTTCCCCCTCGTTGTCTGGTGATAATTTCTTTATCGGTACAGATTGACTTTTATTCAAAGTAATATCAATACAATTGGTACACATATTTCTATTGGGCTCCACATCGGCTTTTGAACATAATGAACAAGCAGATTCCTCTGTATCAGACATGTTTAAACAGACTAGCAATGAAGCTAGCAAGCTTGGAAATTACTTTCAATAAGTTTACAAGCAATATAAAAAACGCTGCAGCGCTTTTAGAAAACACAGTTGAATTAACAAAGAACTAATTCAGTTATAGTCAACAATTCTTAACGGTAAATGTATTAATTAGCAGAGGATTGCACCCATTAGCAAAAGGATGATTAACCCCTCAATACCCAAAAACGGATATCAAATTAAGATTTAACGCTTTTATCACAGTCAAACACACTGTCACAGGTCTGCTGTGACTGATTACCTCCCTCAAAAACGAATTTTGAAGACCTCTGAGCTCTCTAGAGACGTCCTGGATCAAGGAGGAAGAAGCAGGAAGACTGTGCTAGAATTTTAACTGCGCAACAAGGCGCTAAAAAAAGGCCCCTCCCACTCATATTACAACAGTGGGAGACCTGATATAACGGTTTCTATGCAGAAAAATACGTTAGCCATGTGGAAAAAAATCATGCCCAAAAAGGATTTATCACCAAAGTACCTCACAAAACGAATAACATGCCAGTAAACGTTTTAAAAACAAACTTTTTCAATGTCATGCAAAGTTATCACTAAGCCTGCTACCAGTCGCTTCTACTGCAGATAAGGCTTAAGCATTATTTCAGTATTAACAGTATTTTCTCAGTCAAATTCTAGTCCCTAGAAAATAACTCAACTGCGCATACATTTATCAGCCTGATACCAGTCGCTACTACTGCATTTAAGGCTGTACTTACATCATGTGGGTAACAGCAGTGTTTTCTTAGTCAATTCCATTCCCAGAAAATATTGTACTGCACATACCTCATTTGCGGGGGACCCCGCATGCTATTCCCATTTTCTGAAGTTACCTCACTCCTCAGAATGTCGAGAACAGCCAGTGGATCTTAGTTACGCCTGCTAAGATCATAGAAAAACGCAGGCAGATTCTTCTTCCAAATACTGCCTGAGATAGAAAAACAGCACACTCCGGTGCCATTTAAAATAACAAACTTTTGATTGAAGAATAATTAAGTAAAAACTCCAACTCCTCTCGCGACCTCCTTCTTTGTTGAGGGTTGCAAGAGAATGACTGGATATGACATGTGAGGGGAGGAGCTATATAGCAGCTCTGCTTGGGTGATCCTCTTGCAACTTCCTGTTGGGAAGGAGAATATATCCCATAAGTAATGGATGACCCGTGGACTGAACACACTTAACAAGAGAAATCAAACTTAGTCTTTAAGACCGCCTTATCTTGGTGAAAAATATGATAAGGAGAATCATAAGAGCTGATAACTCAAACTCTTCTAGCAGAAAAAAATGCAAGTAAAAACAAAACCTTCCAAGATAGATTTTTTAAATCTAGGAATGCTAAGCGTGCTAACCAGAAACATGAGCACAAAAACTTTATTGTGCATCGGCTTTTACTACGGAACATGCTATAAAGCCAGAGCACTTTACATCTAGAGCACGCAAAGAAAAATCCAAGATGCACTATAATAAAATCGAATACGCACTATTAATCCTTAGAGTGGGGGACACACTAAATATAAAGAATAAAATAACCAGGACTAATAAAATATAAAACAGAGTTCCCTACTGTCCTCTCAGTCTCCAGGACACACATACCATAACAAAGGTAGACTAATGTGTGAGTATGTCTGCTAAGTCCCCTGGGCTATGATGTACCATGTCCCTACTAATTGCCTGTGGGGCTATGAGAGTGCCAGTGAAATCTGTACTTACCTGTCTAGCACCTGTACCACTGGGCTTACTGCTGAAGAGTAACTGCTTCCAGTGAGTAGACAATCCAGTGCTGAGCACATTACAGCAGAGGATATAAATGAAGGAGTATACCGACAAACCAACAGGATGAGGCAAGAAAACTGTTCCCTCCAACACCTGTAGCAGGACTGTGACTAACTCCAGCATCAAGAGTAATTGTGTCACTACCCCATACTCCAGCCCACCCACCTCTGTCTCTCAGTAGTAGCTTTCTAAGGGGAAAAAATGGGTCTCAACTCAGTCTGAGATCACCTCTCAACAAAGAATCATAAGAGCACCTCAACTCTTCACCCACCTCCTGGGGGGCAAATTTTAAACTGGCAAACCAGTGAGGTAGGAGGGATGAAGTGCTCTTGTGAGTTTGGGGAAACTTTGCCTCCTAGTAGCCAGGAGTTAAAACCAATGCGTATCGGATTGTGGACTCTCACCATCTTATGAAAGAATACTAATTTTCTATGGAGTTATAACTAACTTGCACATGTATGAACATATTCACACTAAGTTTTATGGTGCTACAAGTAATGAGATATGGAAGCCACCAATGGTGATGGATAATGAAAAATATTAACCATATGGAAAAGAGAACTGTATATTTGGAAGCATGGCAAAGTTTTTACCTTAACAAAAGCAATTCCATTTGGAGATATTGTAATATCATGCCGGGTCTGGTACAGTAGATCTGGAGGGATGCGCAGAGATGTGCAGCCAAATTTGAATTCGTCATTCCTGGAAAACAAACAATAAAAATTAAGCCTCTATTACTAAAATAAAAATGATCTACTGTACATAATTCTACCAAAATGAGTATGTTTCTTAAAGGGGACATTAAACATTAAATAAATGTTATAACTCTCCTTCAAATACCGTCAGTGTAACCCAAGTTCCATAATGGCATCACCCATGGTTAGAGGGCGGTGCATAAAATGTATTTAGTGTCTAATGTCCCTTTAAACTAACAGAAAATTTAAATTATTGCATTCTTTTAAAGAGCATGGTAAACTAGCCATTTTAACCTCAAAATCTTTTGGGATCCAGACTTTATTCCTAGTGGCACAATTAGTGGTGTCCAAAGACCTATGCATGTATTTTGTTATGGAGTTAGGTTACCTCTTCAAACCTGATCAAGAACAATGTACCAGTTACATGAAAAAGGTTATGTTTCAACAAAAACAAAACAACAGTAATTAGGCCAAGAAAACACACAAATAGTGATAGATCATACATTCTAGGGCTGCAACCAACGATTATTTTCATAATTGATTAATCGGCCGATTATTTTTTCGAATAATCGACTAAAAAATATATATTTAAAATAAAATCCACATACTGAGTGTTACAAATATAAACCTCCGACTAAAACTTTACATTTACACAACTGTTGTCCAATTTTTAAGCAGCAGAACAATTTTTTTTTAATTAAGCAAAACAAAACCACAAAACTGTTTGAAAAGAGGTAGAACTAGTAATAGGTAGACTATCACTGTTTATAACATTCTGTTACTCTTTCAGAAACTTTGCATTGAAATGCAAAAATGTCTACATGACCACATGCTCCTGGCTGAGGCTGGCTCTCTTTTTACAGCTATTTTGCCTGCAGCAGAGAAGAGGTGCTCAGATGGTGTTGAGGTGCCTGAGTAGGGTTTTGCCAATATCGCCAAGGTGGGATATTTATCTTTGTTAGCTCCACCAATGCAAAGGGGCCTCTTAAAGTAAGCCTGGACTTTGTTCAAACATAAAAATATCTTGAATATCTATATGCAATGGTAAACAACCAGCTATAAGGTTAGGGATAAAATATCTAGTCTGCTCTTAAAATAACAGATGTATACTTGAAGGTTGAATCTGGTACATATTACAATTAATTAAAAATATAAAAAAAATAAGAAAAGTCAAAAGAGCTATGGACTATATATCAATAACAGGACAAAGCCATACACATTTATCTATACCGTAAATATAATCAGTAATAGCATGCATTCGGCTAATAATTGTGCAAAAACATAATAGTGCACATCAATTCAAACAACAGCTCCTATTAATCTAGGACTAGGGGTAAATAACAAGCTTGGCACTCTATCATGCAAAGCATGGTCCCAAATCACCTGATTTAATACAAACAGTCCAATTAATGACTCCTATTATTTCTGGGTTGCACATAAGCCAGAAGTAGTTGTAAACTTAAAAAGAAACTTATACCGTCCTGAAAAAGAGAAAAGTAAATGTCTGTAGATGTCCTATAGGCTTAAAGACATAACCATAAAACACAATACCATGTGCAGGAGCTCATTGGAGTGAAGCAGTTGGTGCTGTGCACAGACAAACTAACTGCAAACCAACTAATCGATTATGAGATTCGTTGACAACTATTTTTATACTCTATTATTATCGATTAGTTGTTGCAGCTCTAATACATTCCTTAAATTGCAGGTGCCGACAACTTTGAATTTGTTTATAAAAAACAGAAAAACTTAAATTATGCTTACCTGATAATTTTATTTTCTTCAGATGGAAAGAGTCCACAGCTGCATTCATTACTTTTGGGAAAATAAGAACCTGGCCACCAAAAGGAGGCAGACACCCAAGCCAAAGGCTTAAATACTCCTCCCACTTCCCTCATCCCCCAGTCATTCTGCCGAGGAACAAGGAAACAGTAGACGAAATATCAGGGTGAAAAGGTGCCAGAAGAATAAAAATACAGATGCCCCACATAAAAAATATGGGTGGGGAGCTGTGGACTCTTTCCATCTAAAGAAAATAAAATTATCAGGTAAGCATAATTTAAAGGGCCATAATACCCAAATGTTTAAACACTTGAAAATGATGAAGCATAGCTGTATGTAAAAAAAGAAAGATATTTTACCTCAAAAGTTCCTCAATATCCACATCCCATTGTAAAGGATTTCTAAGCAGCATATTAGTATGTCTGTCCCGGGACAGCTGAAAGGATGAGCCTCGTGCACTCTCATATTATTTCCCTATTCAGATTAGGGAAGTTTACAATGAAATCTCATGAGAGTTAAGTCAAATCTCATGAGATCACAGTAAAAGTTCATGACCTCAGCACTGCTGATGCTGATTGGCTGCTGTTCATTTCTTCATTTTTATTATTTTTTTTACCTGCAGCTGAGCAACAGCTGAGTATATCTTTTTACACAGAACTTACTCTGCTGAGCTGAGGAGATTGTGAGGTAAAATATCTCCTTTTTTACATAGAGATGCTCAGGTGATATTTTCCTGTCAGCTTTTTACAGTTATACGGCATCAGTTTCAAGTGATTTAGCATATGAGTTTTATGTCCCTTTAAGTTTTTCTTCATAAATGGAAAGAGTCCACAGCTGCATTCCTTACTTTTGGGAAAACAATACCCAAGCTATATAGAGGACACTGAATGCCAAGACGGGAGGGTACAAAAGGTGGCCCATTCTAAAGGCACCAGGCCTGAAACCACTACCCAACAAAACCCTGCTTCGTCCGAAGCCGAGAAACATTGAAAAGAAAAAAGGCCCAAGGACACTGTCCCGCAGATAGCCCGGAAGCCTAGCTAGAGACCGCAAAATCAGACTCAACTGAACCAACAGTCCTCCAGGAGACACCATCGCCCAGCAGTCGGTCCCCAACCACAGCCCCTTCACTAGCAAAGGGAACACCAACCCAAAACTCTCAAAGGAATAAGGCAAGGAGAACCAAATGGAAACGGAAAGGTCACCACGATTCCATAAAAGAAAGAACTCCCAGAGTGAGCCCAGCTCACAAAGACCCAAATGGGTCCTGACCGGGCATCAGCACAGAGAAAACTTTCCTCTCAACATCATGCGAAGCACAGAGAAAGACAACTAATGACGGAGTCCTCAAAACGTCAGAACTTAGAATACTGAAGTATTCAACACATAATACGTGTAGCAGACCCAGACGAGGTAAATACCTGAGTCAAGAACACGCAGTCATCATCAGGATGACAGAGAAAGAAATACTTGCAGAGAAGTAAAAAATGGCCAAACAAGAGATCAGATTGCAAAAACTCCAAGATAAAGAGCACACTCCAGGCAATCTAAGCCGCCAGACCGACACTTAGGTCTCAAAAAGGGAGAAGCACAGAACCTCAACTAGGCCCACTGTTCCCCCGAAGATGAACAACAATCTCAGAACCTACTCCCAGCCGGACCAGCCCAAGCGTCGGCAGGTCTGAAAACAGGGGAACAAAAGAACCCCAACACCAGCTCCCAAAAGAGCGGAAGAATGGCCCCAGCCATTACAACAGAGTTCGGGTGCCCCGAAACTCCTCAGAGACAGTCGACAAGGCCCAAGACCCAAATCTAGCAAAAAAAGGCCAAACATAGTCTCAACGCAGAGCCAGCAAGACTCCAGATAGAACAGAACAAACCAGACATCATGTCTCCCTTCAACATAGGTTAAATCCTCTGTTCCACCTCCTGAATGTAGGAGAAGCCCTAAGACAAGGACCACACCTCCGTGAGGAGAACAAGCCCCCCTAAGAAAAAGGGGCCATTAAATACAGAGCACCTGCCCACAAGACACAAGCTGAACAAGAGATCAATCTCCAACGCAGATGAACTTGAAAGGAATCCCCTTAGAAAATAGCCTGCTAGCACACCGACAAGGTGCAATAGCTGCAGCAGATACCCTGCAAACCCTTCGCCTGCTGAACTGCAAAGCCATCAGGTTACTTTAGCCAACTGCCCAAAGGAAACCGTTCAAGAAGCGTAAGGCAAGCCCCATGAGCATCAGCACACAGAAAACCTGGGCAACCGTGACCAGGTCAACTAGCCAGACCAAAGGTCATAGCCTAAGTTCCCTGGAAGTGGAGAACCCAGAACCTGCCCTAAAGTCTGCAAAGTCCGGAAACAACCAGCAACAGGAACCACAAGGGAAAACGCTGAGAGAAAGCCTCAGCAACCAGACGAACCAGGGCGATGACAGGTCCGAGCACCCAATTGTTTAAAAACTAACAATAACTTAAATTATGATTATCAGTTAATTTCTTTTCCATCAAGGGCAGGAGAGTCCACGGCTTCATTCATTATTATTGGGAATTAAGAACCTGGCCACCAGGAGGAGGCAAAGACACCCCAGCCAAAGGCTTAAATACCTCCCCCACTTCCCTCATCCCCCAGTCATTCTTTGCCTTTCGTCACAGGAGGATGGCAGAGGAGTGCCGGAGTTTCGGAGTAGTCTCTTACGGAGGGTAGTACTCTTCGCATTGGGACTGGAGTTTTAATTAGTCCTGTCAGCCTCTCAGTGAGGGCCCGGGTGAAAGTTAAAGTCCGGAGATGCAGGGAGAGTCTTTCTGCGAAACCATCCCAACTCATATTAACAGCTCCATAAGCAATCTGCGTTGACGAGTTTCGCTGCCTGCTTTCTACACTCAAGTCCATGTCAGGAACGACGCTACTAACCTGTCACACTTGAAGGGCCATGTTCCTGTTCCACGGCGTAGATTCTGGTAAGATTGTTTCATTTTTTATTAATTATGATAACATAGAAGACAGGCTCACAGTGTGGCGCCTTTTTATCTTTACAGAATCGAGGGTTAATATTCCTGCAAGGGGGATTATTGAACAGGGGGGGTTATACATGATATTGTTTATTGTGTCATTGCTGCGTTATGTGCAAGATGAGGCTCTGGCAATGTATAGAACTTTCAGGTTACTTGCGGGAATCTTGCGCGACCATTTTTGGCGCGATTTTCCCTAGTGCAGGGGCGGTCCTGCCAGGCATTCCACGTGTCTGGGTGTGTCTATCTATCCTTCTCTGTTGATCTGCGGCGAAGGAGACGTAGCGGTTTCTGTAGTCCGGGTCCTAGGAGGTGATGAGTGCCCGGCCATTGGTGTATAAAGGTGCGTTTTTGTAAATTAAGTTAGTCTACCCATAAGCACAAGCGATGGAGGACTGACGCGTTAGAGGGCTCTCCCTCCTTAACAAAGTCTCATTCCTGTGTTTATTGTGAGAAGGTTCTGGTAGATTAGATTGCTCAACTATGTTCCACATGCCTTGATAAAATTACCACATCTAAAGGTAAACGGATAACTAGTACTACTGAGCCGTCCACCTCTGAGGGTTCTTCGATCTGGGAGGTGCGCTCCCTACATTAATCTCCGATTGCACATGCAGCACCCCGGGGTCCAACCGTTACTCCTTCGGGAGAGATTTGCTGGCCGTCAGACTTTGCGGACAAACTGGAATTGCCGGTTTCAAAAGTGATCCATGCCTTACCACGTTCTGCTAAGCGCAAGGTTTATCATAGCGGCCCGGCCCAGGGTTTGTCATCGCCGATGAAAGATCCAGAGGCTCTATATGATGACGAGGCCCACTTCGACTCTTCGGAGGACCCTTCTGGGTCGGAGTCCGTGTCATCTAAACCTCCGGCGGCAGAGGAGCCTAGTTATAGGTTTAGGAACTGAAAATGTTCCCTGTGTATCGGAACGTGAAGGTATGCATCCTTCAGGTCTATTGTGGTCATAAACTGTCCTTCCTAAAACAGAGGAAGGATTGACTGTATGGTCTCCATCTTGAAAGAGGGAACACTCAGAAACTTGTTTAGGCACTTTAGGTCCAAAATTGGATGAAAAGTTCCCTCCTTCTTTGGAACCACGAAAAGGTTTGAATAAAACCCCAAACCTCTTTCTGCTGTAGGTACCAGGACAATTACTGCTAGAGAGGAGAGATCCCGTACACAACCTAAGAAGGCAGCCCTCTTTTCTGTCATGTAGACAGACTAAGGAGAAGGAATCTGCCCCTGGGTGGATGAGACTACAACCTTCAGGACCCAAGGATCCTATACATCCTGGAACTAAGTGTCTGAAAAAAGAGACAGCCTGCCCCCTACTCGATCCGATCCCGGGCCATCCGTTCATGCCGATTTGTTCGCCGTGGTCTTCTTAGTCTGTTTGGACTTATTCCAGGATTGAGCCGGCTTCCATGTACTCTTGGGCTGCTCGGACTTGGAGGAAGATTGCTGTTGTTGTGATTTGTCAGAACCAAAATTAGACAATTGCCGTAATTTAGGCCTTTTCTTCTTAGGTCTATTCTTCTTATGTGGTAGGAAGGCACCTTTCCCTCCAGTAATTGTAGAAATAATGGAGTCCAGCCCGTGACCAAATAAAATCTTCCCCTTGAACGGAAGAGAAAGGAGTCTGGATTTGAAGTCATATCCGCAGACCAAGACTTCAACCAGAGAGCCCGGCGGGCTAGGACTGCAAAGCCAGAAGCCTTTGCATTTATGCGAATAATCTGCCTATTCACGTCACAGATGAAGGAGTTAGCAATTCTCAGAGCCTTAATTCTCTCATGAATATCCTCGAGGGAAGTCTCCAACCTCAATGAGCTCCGACAGAGTGTCGCACCAGTAGGTAGCTGCTCCAGCAACCGCAGCTCCAGCTGCCGCCGGTTGAAATAAAAACCCTGTATTTTGAAACATCTTCCTCAGAAAGGTTTCAATTTTCTTATCCATAGGCTCTCTAAAAGAAGAACTATCCTCCAGAGGGATAATAGTACACTTAGCCAGAGACTATCACTAGCACTATCCACCTTAGGGATGGAACCCCACAAGTCAGAGTCAGGGACCGGGAATAATTTTATAAAAGTAGACAAGGGGGGGGGGAAATAGAAGTTCCTATTCTTTCCCATTCGTTACTAATAATGTTCGCCATCTTAACTGGCACAGGAAAAGTCAGAGGAACCTTCCTGTCTTCATAAACCCTGTCTAATTTAGGGATTTTGGGTTCCTCAGGGAGTGTAGCCTCTGGAACCTCAAGCGTAGACAGAACCTCCTTTAATAAAAAACGCAGATGCTCAATTTTAAATCTAAAGGAGGGTTCCTCCGCTGAAGGAGGTTTAGAAACTGAAGTCTCCAACTCAGAAAGTTCACCCTCTGAAGCTACAGAGGTTAACTCATCCTCTGATAGCTGGGGCATAGAAGCTAAATCCGACAAATATTTAGATTACTCTAAGTCAGGAGAACTATGTTTAACCTTTATCTTGCGTTTGTTAGAGCGAAGTAAGGCAATCAGGGCCACAGACATTGCTGATTGTAACTGCGCGGCAAAGTCCGCAGGAAAAAAGCCCCCTCCAGATGGAGGATTAGATGAGCCGCAAGGAACTGCATGTGGAGCTGTTAGTGTAGAAAGGGTAGTAATCTCTCGGGACCCAGATTCCTGAGAGGTAGACGGCTTAGAGGGGCTAATAGCGCTATGGAGTATTAGCAGGCCTGTCTCCCTTCTTAGACTTTAGAACAGTGCTTAGGCAAATGGAACAAAAATGAGCAGGCGGGCAAACCACGGCCTCCTCACAATATAAACAGAAATTATTAATCAGTACAGAAGGAGCAGAACCTTCTAATGTAATATCAGAGTCCTCCATAGCTAGGATATCTTCACAGAAGGACAGTTAACACTTTATTAAAAAAAATTGCACCTTTATAATCCCAATGGCTGGGGCACTCACCACCTCCTAGACCCAGGCAGCTAACAGAGAAAACGCTCTCCTTAGGAGCGATGTTCATAGCAAGATCGTTGGAAAAACTTAAAGACTGCACTCGGTTACATGGTGCGGAGGACAGGACTTCCCCTGCTATGAAAAAGGCGCCAAGCTATTATGAGCTGCGCAACACACCAAAGTGAAAGTGAAACCTGTTTGATCCAAGCCAAAAGCACACTCAGTCTATGAGCCCAAAAAACTCTCACATAAAAGCAGTTATAAATAACCCTTTGCTGTTCAAATAATCTCCCTGAAGGAGATATTAACCCTTGATCCTACCGAGGCATAAAGGAGCCACACTGTGACCCTGTATAACAAAGGAGTATATATAAAATGATCTTACCTCCAGGATCTATGCTGTGAAACAGACACAGCCACTCAAGTGTGACAGTCTTGCAGCAACGCCTCTGACATGGACTTGAGTGTGTAACAGCAAGCAGTGAACTTGTCAACACTGATTGCCCAGGAGCTGTTAGGCAGCAGTCTGGATGGGTTCGCAGAAAAACTTACCCTGCATCTCCAGACTCTAACTTTCATCATAAATCTCACTGGGAGGTTGACATGATTACTTAAAACTCCAGTCCTTTCTTGAAGGGAACATACCCATTACAGGACTATCCAAATCTTCTGACACTTCTCTGCCACCTCCTATAGTGACGAAAGGCAAAGAATGACTGGGGGATAAGAGAAGTGGGAGGGATATTTAAGCCTTTGGCTGGGGTGTCTTTGCCTCCTCCTGGTGGTCAGGTGTTGTATTTCCCAACAGTAAGGAATTAAGTCGTGGATTCTCCCTGCCTTATGGAAGGAAAGACACATATCTCAAGTGGAAACTTTGTTTCAGGTGTGGGGCCAGACCTAATTCAGGGTCTCCACCTCCCTTAGGGATTTACCCACAAGGGGCAAGAAGAAGGGAAAAGGAAATGGATATATCCATTTAGGGTGAGAATAATGGCATTAAGGGAGAGGGAGAAACTCCAAAACACCTCCAAAGGTTCTTCACATACACACACACACAGACACACACTACATAAAGGCGAGTACAGGCTAAATATAATATAGTAAACACTATCCTTGGAAGTATGCATTTGATACCATAGAATAACTGGAGCACAAACCTCGCCGAGGTATATTCAAGACCTCTCAGCTATGCAATCAATCCTTGGGGTGGGGGGAGGTGATGGCTCTGCAGTAGGAAGTTTAGCAGTTAAAGGGACACTGAACCCAATTTTTTTCTATCGTGATTCAGATAAAGCATGCAATTTTAAGAAACTTTCAAATTTACTCCTATTATCAAATTATTTTCATTCTCTTGGTATCTTTATTTGAAATGCAAGAATGTAAGTTTAGATGCCGGCCCATTTTTGGTGAACACATTGTGTTGTTCTTGCTGATTGGTGGGTAAATTGGGTAAATTGACCTACCAATAAACAAGTGCTTTCCATGGTTCTGAACCCAAAAAATAGCTTATATGGCTTCTTTTTCAAATAAAGAAAGCAAGAGAACAAAGAAAAATTCATAATAGAAGTAAATTAGAAAGTTGTTTAAAATTGCATGCTCTATCTAAATCACGAAAGAAAAATTTTGGGTTCAGTGTCCCTTTATTAAAAGGCAGCAAATGTTGCAATAATTGTGAGCAACAGTAAATGTGAGTTAAATTAGAAGAACTTTAAGAGAGACAAATTCATACACATCACATGCCATTACAGAAAAAACCCTCAGTTCAGGCAAACCGTGAGTGAGTGGTCCATATGGCTGCTATGGCTTTTATGCATAAAGAGCAGGAGAAACATGGCTCACTGCTTTGGCTGCTAGCTCTGTCCCCTGCATTACAGCATTTCATTATTTTATTTATTATTATTCTTGCGCTTTAGCTTGCGTCTAGCTTTGTGTTTATCCACCTTACAGCTCCTGAGCAAATACACAGGATTGGCTTACAATTTAGTCTCCATTTATATTTTTTACACCAGTATGTACTTTTAAGGATAGAGAGAAGTATTTAAAGTAGATTCACATTTTGTTGATCAAACCTTCCCTTAAACTAAGAAATAACAAATATTCTAATATTGTGAAGAAAATAGAAAAACCTATTACTGTACCAGAATAGATTTCTGTCTCTAGGGAGTTAAGAGAATGGTCATTTACACAAATGTCTGTAGCCTCCCATGTAAAGTTTTTTTTAGTCAAATTCAACATTAAATACAACCTGGCTGAGATCAGGTTTTTGACCAATCCCCATACAGAGAGGGGCAATGAATATAGACGCCCCTTTTATGGAAGGCCAAGCAATAGCTCACAAGAAAAATTATATGACATACAGTATATATATAATAAAAGAAAACAATGAATTTCAACTAAACATTTTCAAAAAGGATTAACACATTTATTAAACTTTTTTTTTTTATCCTTTACAGTCCTAGTGCTTTTATTAAGCTATCATATTAGTAGTCTTAAT
Organism: Bombina bombina; assembly: GCF_027579735.1. NCBI lineage: Eukaryota > Metazoa > Chordata > Amphibia > Anura > Bombinatoridae > Bombina > Bombina bombina. The sequence goes on from NC_069502.1 coordinate 691,033,704, forward strand.
AAATTAAAAAAAAAAAAAACTTACTTTCCAAGGTATTCCATGTTTCCAAGGCAAGTAGAGTAACAATAGTTATAAGCTATTACAATGGATGGGTACAATGACTGAAAATCCAAAACTAAAATGGAATTGCTGTAGAATTTTGACTCTGGTTCCATCACAAGAGGAATACACTGAGGGGCTCTCATTTGAGACCGTTGTTGGGCACTGGGAGTGACAGGGATGTAATTCATTGGCTTGGCAATACGAAGCATCATTGATTCCACACGGTACTAAATTGAAGTAAGAAAAAGGGGCTATTTAAAACAATCTGAACCAGAAGAATAAAAATAAAAAAATAAAATACATTTTAAATTGACAAATGCCTAGTCACATAATACAGCGTTTTAGTCTTTATGATCAGTTGTAAAAATAATATGGGTCTGTAGTAGCTAATGTTTTAGCTCCATTTAAAAATAATAAGGCAGAAAAACAAACTTTTAAACCCTGTAATCACGTTATTAATTGAATTTGTACAGTTCCCATTCTGGAGTTAAGTTAAACTATTCAAAATGTATCCCATGTGTTGAGTTACGTAGCCTTTGACAAACAAGAAATGCAGTTTCGCTTCTGATAGTACAAAACCAGCTACAGCAGCATCATACATTACAAAATACTACTATGTTCTGTATTTAAAATTGGCAGTGGAAGGTAAGACTGTAAGTAAAGAAACCTCTGACAAGTACTACGGTATGATTTTGCATGTGCTCTACTATGGGAAGGAATTAACCAAGCTACAATATAGAGAGATACAACACCCTGGAGAATAAAGCCTTTAATTTAATCATTAAAGGAATACTAAAGTCAAAATGATATGCGCATGATTCTGATAAAGCATACACACACACACATCACTTTCTAATTGGCACCAGCTCCTACTGAGCATGTGTAAGAGCTCACAGAATATATGTATTTTGTGATTGGCTGATGGTTGTCACATGATGCAGGAGGAACAAAAATAGAACTAACTGCAATCTGTCAGAAACACATTTGCTTATTTGAAATTCAAACCAAGTGCTTTAGCATTGTCTTTAGTATTAGACTAGGCGATAAGCCTGCCTAGAGGGCAGCCTATGTTTAAAATATACAAACCCCTAAGTTACAAAAAACTTAAGAAGTAAAATTACAGAAAAAAAAATAAACAAAGCTATCTAAAATAAAAAATGTAAACCTAAACTAATACAAAGGGGCATTTGTATGGGAATTGCCCTTAAAAAGGCATTCAGCTCTTGTTCAAGCCCCAAAAAACCCTAATCTTTAAAAAAAAAAAAAAAAAAAAAAAAAAAAAAAAACACCCACAAAATTTAAAATACAAAAGCCTAAACCTAAGCCCCAAATAGATACTCACTGTTCCTGAAGTCCGACGGAGAAGGTCTTCTTTCAGATGGATCCATCATCTTCTATCTTCATCCAGAGTGAAGGAGGCTCAGAGAAGAGGTGCGGAGCTGTGTGATGCCTGGTTCCTCCGCGTTGGTCCTCAGTGTCGTTGATGTTCCTCGGCGGCATGGAGGCTCCTCTTCACTTGATGTCTGTCGTACACTGAAGATTGAATGCAAGGTACCGCAATCAATTTGGGGTACCTTGCATTCCTATTGGCTAAAATTTTGAAATCAGTCAATAAGATTAGAGCTACTGAAATCCTATTGGCTGTTCAAATCAGACAATAAGATTTCAGTATCTCTCATCCTACTGGCTGATTTCAAAATTTCAGCCAATAGGAATGCAAGGTACCCCAATAAATATGGGGTAATTTGCTTTAAATCTTCAGTGTGCGACGGATGATCGCATGAAGAGGAGCCTCCACGCCGCTGAGGACCGCCGCCGTTGAGGATCCAGGCATTTGGATGAAGATAAAAGATGATGGATCTGTCTGAAAGAAGACCTTCTCCACCAGACTTCAGGAACAGCGAGTACCTATTTGGGGGTTAGGTTTAAGCTTTTTATTTTAATTTTTGGGGTGTTTTTTTTTTAAGATTAGGGTTTTATTGGGCTTGAAAAAGAGCTGATTGCCATTTTAAGTGAAGTAAAAGAGCTGATTTTAATTGTAATTTAGTAGTAATTAGGGTAATTTAGGGGGTGTTAGGGGGCTTAGTAGTTAAATTAGTTATTTGCGTTGTGGGGGGGTTGGCGGTATAGGGTTTAATATATGAATTAGGGTTATTGTGATGTGGGGGTTTAGGGGTTAATAGGTTAATTAGCGTTATTGTGATGTGGGGGGTTGGTGGTTTAGGGGTTAATAGGTTAATTCGGTTTATTGTAATGTGGGGGGTGGTGGCTTAAGAGTTAATATGTTAAATAGGTTTTTTTGCAATGTGGGGGTTTTACAGTTTAGGGGTTAATTAGGTTTATTGCAATGTGGGTGGTTGGCGGTTAAGGGGTTAATATTTTAATTATGTTATTTGCAGATTAGGGGTTAATTACTTTATTGTTTTGCGATGTGGGGGTTGACGGTTTAGGTATTTGTTAATACTTTGTGTGGGAGGTTAGGTTTATTTTGTTATACTTCATGCGCGCGGTTACGTTTTTTTTATTTTGCGCGGGCGGCTGCATGTTTTTTTTTTTTTTAAGGCTTCGGGTTTGCCTACGCTGCATCCAGGTGGATTCGAAAATGGCAGGGTGGTGGAATCCACCTGGATGCATCTTCTCTGCATCCAGGTGGATTCTTTTGGCTGTGCGCGCAGCCAACATTCTTTTGGCTGCCTCACACAGCCAACATTCCTTTGAGGATGCGTGCACAACTGGCGACTGACACTTTTATAGTATAGATTGTTGATTATTTATTTTTACTGTTTTAATGTTCCTTTAAGCATGGAGGAAAACTGACTTAAGTTATTAGCTGTCCCACAATCAGAAGTACAATTTATTTTACTCTAATTCCACCCTTCACGAAGGAAACAGAAAACAGATTGGAATTTTGCGATCTGCCTTTTGAAGACAATATAATAATTTTGAAAATAAAATGTTATACATAGAGAAAATCACACTTCTTGTAATAAATAATTACTATAAAAAAATAAAAAAAATGTCATGATGTCCACGAGCCATCATTTGTAGGATTAAAGTCCATTCCTACAGGAGGAAGCAAAACACACAACATAGCTTTAATTCATCCCACTTGCTCATGACTCCTTAGTCATACATATGGTCACGAGACAGTAGGAAAGGATAATACAGGGTAAAAGAAGTGCAAACTGGTATTGAAGCCAACTGTTTAATGAATAAACAAGGGCGGGTCTTGCTGACTCTCACCATCATGAAAAAAATGAATTTATTAGGTGGTGAGAGTCCATGAGCCATCACATGTGGGATCCTATACCCAAGATGTGAAGTCCACGAGACCACAATGAAATAGGGATGGAAAAATAGTTAAGGTAGGTAGAGGTACTAAACAGACACTGCCGCCTGCAGTACTTTCCTACCAAAAGCAGCTTCAGAAGAGGGAAATGTGTCAAAATTGTAGAATTTGGTAGAGGTATAAAAAAAATGACCAAGTAGCTGCATTACATGCCTGTTCTATGGAAGCTTAACTCTTAAAAGTCCAAAAGGTGGCAACTACTCTGGTAGAAAAGGCAGTAATTCAGAGGGAGACTTCCCTACTACTAGGAATTCTTTGCAAATTAAAGCTTTAAGCCAACCTGCCAAGGTGATTGCAGACGTTTTCTGAGAAATAGATAAACAAGGAAGAAGAAATTCTAAATTCTTAAGTAGCTTGAAGATATAATTTAAAGACACATATTACCTCCAAGTTATGAAGTGATCTTTCTTTCCTGGGTGATGTTTTATAGAAGAAACAACCTTTCAAAGGAAAGAGTAGTTTTTTCTTAAAACTGCTTTTTTCCTGTTAAAAAAAATCAGGCAAGGAGAATCAGAAAATAGAGCAGAAAGCTCAGATGGCTAAGGGAAAGAGAACCTTTCAAGACAACAGTTGAATGTCAAGACCATGCATAGGCTCAAACAGCTGAGCCTAAAGAAACCCTCAAAACCAAGTTAAGGTTACAGAGAGGGAAGCAGGTGTGATAACTGGTCTTATCCTGACCAAAGCTTCAACAAAGGTTTGAATGTCAGGTACTCTCTAAATCGTCTTGTGATACAATAGTGAGAGACCAGAAATGTGGCCTTTATTTAAAAAATAAAAATAAGAATGTAAAAAATATTAAAGAGTTCCAATGGTAATTCTTAGACTTACACCAGGAAATAAAAAATGTCTAGACTTTGTGATAAATATGTCTGTAACAGGCTTTTCTAGCCTGAATCAAAGTGTCTATAATTTGATTAAAAAAAAAGATTTGAGAACTTGATGGCAGAAGGGACCTTGAGAGAGAAAGTCCTTCCCGGAGAGGAAGATACCAAGGCTGGCTTTAGGACATTTGTTGAATAATGGTACTCCAGCCTTGGCAGGTTTCATAAACTGACCTTTATTTTACCATGGTCCACACAAAAAACAAAGTTTCAGAACTTTACTAGGTCCTTAGTCATGTCTACATGAGTATACAAAGAGACTACCTTTATACCTATGCACAGGTGCAGGTCAATCACCCATTAATTAAGTTACAGCGCCACCTAGTGCAAATTGTTTTTACAACAAAAGTACTTCTTGTCTTAAGGTGGCAGTGCAAATAATGGGATATAAAAGCAGTACAAAGTATACAATAAAAATATATACATAAAGCCACTGTATATACCATTTTAAAAAATGAGAAGCAGCATTACAAAATTGAATTCCACCATAATCTATATAGAGTATTAAACACAGAAAAAACTAACTGCAGATAAGGTAAGATAAAATAACTATGTGGCATGATATACAACAATCTTACAAATATATTCTACATAAGATCTATACGAGCATTATAAAGAAATATCAAATGTGTAAACAAGGGGATATTTATCTGAAGAGTGACCAATCAAAGTCCTTATTAAGGCCTCATTGGTTTCAAAATTTGCAACTTGTTAATCCAATGCATTTTCCTAGTTTTAAGGAGATGCTCTCTATCACCACCCCTCCTAGGGGTATCTACTCTCTCGATAATCTGAAAGCGCAGTTGGCTGATGTTATGTCCAGCTTCAATAAAGTGTGATGTAACAGGGGCATCTTTATTATTACACCTTATGTTAGATTTGTGTTCTGGGATGCGCTCTCTGGCTTCTCTACAGGACTCGCCAATATAATTAAAGTGAATGTAAAGTTTGAGGAATGAGTGTCCGGTTTTTAATAATCCTATTAAAAACATGGGCACTTTCATTCATCAAAATTTAAATTTTACCGCTTTTTAAAAAATACTTACCTTTTCTTTCTGCAAATCGCTCCAGCGCTTCCTCCGCAAGCCTCTGCCAACGTCAGAAATTCCGATTCCGGCCTTCCACCAATCATGGCGTTGCTTTAGGCAATGATTCCCCCGGGGGGGGGGAATCATGATTGGAGAATGCCGGAATCGTCATTCCTGACGTAAGAAGAGGCTTGCGACGGGCTGGGGAAGCGTTGGAGCGGCTTGCAGGAAGAAAAGGTAAGTATTTTAAAGCAGTGTAATTTAAAGTTTGATGAATGAAAGTGCCCCTGTTTTTAATAGGATTATTAAATACCGGGCACTCATTCCTCAAACTTTACATTCACTTTAAGGCCACACGGACATTTAATAAGATATATTATGTACTTAGATCTACATGTTCCTTGTGTGGGGTGGTAGAACAATTCTCCCTTAATCATGGAGTTACAGTTGCTACAACTAAGGCATGGGTAACAACCTGTCTTGCCTGGGCCTATAGTTTTTTGTATGTAAACGGAATAAACACATAAAAGACATTTAGTCCGTGCTGATATAGGTAGTGAGAAAATTAACATACAAAAAAACTATAGGCCCAGGCAAGAAAGGTTGTTACCCATGCCTAAGTTGTAGCAACTGTAACTCCATGATTAAGGGAGAATTGTTCTACCACCCCATACAAGGCACAAAATATAGGATAAGACAGTATTGAACATGTAGATCTAAGTACATAATATATCTCATTAAATGTCCGTGTGGCCTTAATTATATTGGCGAGTCCTGTAGAGAAGCCAGAGAGTGCATCACAGAACACAAATCTAACATAAGGTGTAATAATAAAGATGCCCCTGTTACATCACACTTTATTGAAGCTGGACATAACATCAGCCAACTGCGCTTTCAGATCATCGAGAGAGTAGATACCCCTAGGAGGGGTGGTGATAGAGAGCATCTCCTTAAAACCAGGAAAATGCATTGGATTAACAAGCTGCAAACTTTGAAACCAAGGGTCCTTGGTTTCAAAGGACTTTGATTGGTCACTCTTCAGATAAATATCCCCTTGTTTACATTATTGATAATATTTCTTTATAATGCTTGTATAGATCTTATGTAGAATACATTTGTAAGATTGTTGTATATCACGTCACATAGTTATTTTATCTTAACTTATCTGCAGTTAGTTTTTTTCCTGTGTTTAATACTCTATATAGATTATGGTGGAATTCAATTTTGTAATGCTGCTTCTCATTTTTTAAATTGCATATACAGTGGCTATATGTATATATTTTTATTGTATACTTTGTACTGCTTTTATAACCCATTATCTGCACTACCACCCACAAGAAGTACTTTTGTTATAAAACAATTTACACTAGGTGGCGCTGTAATTTAATTAATGTGTGATTGACCTGCACCTGTGCATAGGTATAAAGGTAGTCTCTTTGTATACTCATGTAGACATGACTAAGGACCTAGTAAAGGTCTGAAACATTGTTTTTTGTGTGGACTATGGTAAAATAAAGGTCAGTTTATGAAACCTGCCAAGGCTGGAGTACCATTATTCAAGATTTGCTGATACGGAGGGGTGGCTGACTCCTTGCTCCTGTGCCTGATTGTTTTGAGTGCTGTTCTCCATTATTCTGCTCTATTGAGGATATTTGTACCAGATCTGCGAACCAAGCCCTGTGATGCCATGCAAGAGCAATTCGAATCAAGGAGGCCCTTTTCTATTTTATCCTGTATAGTAAATACAAAGGAGGAAAGATGTAAATCAGATTAAATGCCCAGGAAATCAATAGTGCATCTAATAGAGTCACTTGTGGAACTCAAGATCTCGCACAATACTGCGGTAGCCATCAGGTCTATGTCTGGTCTTCCCCAATGATTCCCAAACTGGTCGAATACCTCCTGATTAAAAAAGCATTTGCTAGGGTGAAGGTACTGATGACTAAGGATGTCCACTTCCCTACTGCCCACTTCCCTATTGTCCACACCTGGAATATGAATAGCTGAAATCATGAAATGATGGCCTTCTGCCAAAGTCAGAATGCAGGCTACCTCTTTGATTGCTAAGGCACTTTGAGTTTCACCTTGGTGACTGATGTAAGCCACATTGTCCAACTGAAACCTCAGAAAAGACTCCCGTCTTAACAAGGGCCAACTCTGAAGAGCTCTGGAGATTGCACAGAGCTCTAAGATATTGATTGGTAACCTTGCCTCTTGAGGAGACCAAACTGCCTGCATTTTCTGGAAACCCTAGAATGTGCCCCAACCCAGCAAGCTGGCGTCTGCAATTCCAAATTCTAAAGAGAAATGAGGCTCCCTAAATCAATAACTGGTGAGCCTGCCACCAAGTTAGAGAATGTCGTGTCTTGAAGTCTAAAGAGATCTTCTGTGACAGACTGTTGTAATCTCTATTCCACTGTTGCAACATTTGAAGCTGCAAAGTAAATAAGTGTAAACTAACAAATGGTATGGCATCTGAAGCCAATACCATGAGAGCAACTACTTCCATGCATTGAAGCAGTGTAGGAAGAAGAGTCTGATGAAGAAGAGCACAGGGATTCTGCAATCTGAGTTTGCGAGCATCTGAGAGATTGTATCATTGTTACAGAGTTTATGATGAAGCCCAAGAAAGGCAACTTTGGTTTGTGGTAGTAAAGAACTTTTCAGGAGGTAAAATTGCTAACCACGAGAACGAAGGAACTGAGTTTGTATGTTTCTGAGCCACCTAAAAGAAACATCCTATACTAGGATGTCATCTAGCTAAGGAGCTACTGCTGAGCCCTGAGCTTTCACTATTGACAATAGAGCTCTGAGAACCTTTGAGAAGATTCTTGTTGTTGATGCCAGACCAAATGGGAGCTGCACATATTGGTAATGCCTATTTAGAAAGGCAAATCTGAGAAACTGTGTATGATCCCTGTGAAAAAGGGATATGCAAATAGGCATCTTTCAAGTCTGTGGTAGACATAAATTGACCCTACTGCACTAAAGGTAATCTAGTGTGAAAGTCTCCATTGTAAAATCAGAACTTTCAGAAATTTGCTTAGAGTTTTGATATCCAAGATGAAAAAGGCTTGAATAGCACCCCTAATCTGCTCCCCCAAGGGGACTAGCGTAATCACTCCCATGCCTTCTAGGTCTGTTACACATTTCTTTAAATGATCAATTGCAACATGAGATAGGAGGAATCTTTTTTGAGGAGGGCGAGAGTGAAAAACTATGTGGTACTCCTAGGAAGTTATGTTTAGTACCCAAAGAACTTGGGGGCTGCAACTTCATGCTGATTTGGAAGAAGGACAGGCTTTTTTTTGGGGGGTCTGTTTGAACTTAAACCAAGAGGAAAAAGGCTTCTGTGTGGACTTGAAAGTGTCTGATTTATGAGACACTGAAGAGGAGGATTTTTGCATTTTGGAATGACAAAAGGAGAGAAATCATCCAGCAGACTTAAAGGGACACTGAACCCAAATTTTTTCTTTCATGATTCAGATAGAGCATGAAATTTTAAGCAACTTTCTAATTATCTAATTGAATCATGAAAGAAAAAAAAAATGGGTTTAGTATCCCTTTAACCCTGTCCTTAGGGTTTTGTCTTACAGTAGGAACGCTCCTTTACCTACAGAGACTGTAGCAATGATAGCATCCAGTCCAGTCCCATTTCAAGGCTCTTTCCTTGAAATGGGAGGGAAAGAAGTCTGCCTTTGCATACTATATCAGCAGACAATGGCTAAAGCCATAAGGCTCTTCTAGCAAGAACAATTATAGCAGCGCTCAAGCAGTCCTGATTTTGATCAAGTGAAGCGTCTTGGGAAATAAGGTCAGAGATGTTTTCACACTAAACTACAGTAGCTGCAGATACGCAGGATACACTAACAGCTGGACTAAACATATAACCTGCTAGCTGAAAGAATCTCCTGAGGAAACTATAAAGTGATGGTAAACTTTAACTAATCAAATGCCATATATGTAATCTTTCCATTAAAAAAGTATATTTGTACCTTTTTTGTTTTTAATCCATCTGTGAAAGGGTTAAATTAGTTCATATAGTAATGCTTCTATTACAATTCACTTGGATTAACTTTTTTTTTTTATAATGGCAATTCCAGTGAACATCCAAGCAACATGTGTCATGTGACAATCTTGAAGTCTAGCCCCTTTAAAGCCCTTAATAAGCTATATATATATATATATATATATATATATATATATATATATATATATATATATATATATATATACACACACTTTAAAAAAAATTGTGTGGTTTTACTTGCAAACTAATATATTTTTCATTGCAACAATATGAATTTTACCATCACTTTAAAGCTTGCTGTCCATCTGATCCTTAAAAGTGGCACTGTCCTCTAAACTGGAATAGTAGTCTGCCTAACCAAAGTGGAAATAGCATTGTTCATCTTTGGAACAATCTCCCATACCTACAATTTTTCGGGTGTGGGGGGGGGAGAGGAAACATGTTTCTGAAATTGGTTAAGGAGACAAAGGGAATATCTGGTTCCTGCCATGACTTGTTAATTAGCTCAGGAACTGCATCAGGAACCAGGAAGGTAAATAGTAATATATTTATTTGGGGGGGGGGGGGCAGCTTTATGAATTTATTAACCCTTTTTACAAATTGCGTGCAGGTGGAAGGTACCCCAATTTGCAAGGCAAGTAAAAACAGGAATAGAGCGAAAATGTGCTCCAATTTGAAATTAAAGGGCACATCTTCTGCTACTTCTTCATATTTCTGAATAACTGTCCTCAACTAAGGGAGGAGAATTATAATCCTGGTAGGTAACAAAATACTGAGTACTCTGCTGCAAATGCAACACTGCATGACCCTGTCTAGACAGACTCAACACATAGGTTACAAAGATTAATAGACAACACACCAACACTTCCTTACATCGAAAAGGCGTTAAATAGGCAGTAGATCACCCTTCTAAGAGATAAGTGTTATGTCCTAATACTTTAGCTACACCAGTATGGTCTGGTAGCGGGAGCGAGCTACATTCATTTTTATGGCGCGATCGGGCAAGCTGTGACCAGACAGCGTGCCTGTGATGCACTTAGGAAAAAACAGACCCGCTCAGTAGAGCCAAGAGTGGCGTCCTGCAAAACTGAGCTGCGTAGTAAAATAGCTCAGCAATACTTTGTTGTATAATGTTGGCGCTCAGCTAATGTTATATAATTCTGCACTATGTACAGAATTATATAACATTATTTTGTAGGTTTACTGCACCTTTAAGATAGTATGGACAGGCAAATATTTAAAATTAGCAGCACAGAAATACAGTATGACAGGTATAGAGGAACACACAAATATTGGTACAATGTAAGACTGAAGTCCCTGTGAGGGAAATAGAAATAATTGGGTAGTGTCTCTTTAATAGAAAAAAAACTGTACTTTAAAATATAAAAAAATGACAGTTTGTGTCAATAAAGGGTTAAATAAAAATAAATTTATGCAAAATCCTAGTTGCTTACCACTAAGGCTCTAAGGAGAAATTGCAGTGTTTCATCAAATATGGCCGCTGTCAGTGAGGGGGAAAGAAGAAAAAGCACAGTTTGTGTGTGTGTGTGTGTGTGGGGGGGGGGGGGGGGGAGTTAACTCTCTGAGGTCTGCACAAAAGGAAGCTCAGAAACTTATGAAAATGAGCTCCATAGCGTCAGGAAAAAAATCCTGATCTGAGAATGAGGAATGGCATGTACTAAATACCAGAAATAAATGTAAAGAATCAGTATCTCAATTTTACTATAAAAGTGCCTAAAACTATATGTAGTGTTATCTGGTGTATGTTTCTATGTCAACAGGCTATGTGAATCATATATACATGTTCATGCTAATAGTCTGTGGGCTATGTGAGTGTCTCAGCCTCACATGAGATAGGAGGAATAGCCTCAGTGTCAGCACTCACTGTACTGTGCTAACCAAGCTGCAGGAGACCTGCATCCAGTAGAAGAACCCATATGTAGTATGCACTGATATAAGATCTATGGAAGGAGTACTCCGAGAAGTCCAATAGGAGGAGGCTGCAGGACCAGTACCAGCGACACCTGTGGCAGGCAAGTGAAAAACTCCTGCGGACAATTACTCTCACTGCCAATGTACTCCCCTCTGGCTCTCTGAGGGGAATAATGGGTCTCACATTGGTCTAAGAACCCTTTCAATTGACATGCAGATCAAACCTTCAAGTTTCACCATCCTCCTTGTTGGAGGCAAAACATGACTAAGGAATCATGGGAAAGTGGATTGGATAAAAGGTCTGTTTTGCCTCCTCCTGTAGGACAGGCTTTTAATCCCACATGTGATGTCTTGTGGACTCTCACCTTCTTATGAAAGGCATGGGACCATAGATCAAATTTTAGAAGACTTAAGGGTTGCATACAAATGTATGTCTATTAAGCACACAAATATTACAATTTTTGCTAAAAATGTTCAACGGCCAGATTTAGGTTAGGCTGCAGGGATCCCTATGTCAGCTCTCACCTCCACAGAGGCTGCAAAAATTACTGCTAGCAACATGTGGCCTTGGGTTGCCAGTTGGCCATCTCTAAACTAGAGGATGACCTTACTGAATAGTAGGCATGTGCATTCAGCAGTTTCATTAGCTGCCGAATATCGAAGGCGGCGGCTGTTCATGGCATTCAGCTCTTTTAAGAGCCGGATTTCTTCTTGTAAACTGCAACACAGTAAGATCTGTGCAAATCCAGACCTTTGTGCTTTGCACTTTAACAAGAACAAATCCGTCTCTGGAAATTGCCGAATGCACATACTTACTGAATAGTGCATTTACAGTCAGTAGAACATGTTTGATAGGCATTTCCAAGAAAAAACTCATTTTATCATTTAAGTTATTGGTTAACGGGAAGTAAATCTTAACGTCATGGCTGTTTGATATACTACAGAAAAACTTTTATATACTACAGAAAATACATTTCATCAACCAGCATTTATGCGTTTAGTCATTTATTATAGGCAGAACTGGAATGAAAGGAAAGAAGATATATTTCTTTTTTGATGCTGAACCTATTAACTTCGTAGGTATAAAATATAGAATTGGCTTCAGTACCATCTGGCTTTGGGACAGATTCTCAAAAACTTGCTGGCACAGAGAGAAATCATCAGCTTATTTTACCAACAACTAGATTGTAAAGTAAGTATTTCCTTTACATAAAGCATATTAGTAAACTCTTCTTAATGAGAAACACAGTACCCGAAGTAAAAATTGCCTTTCAAACAATCCCTGAGAGGTCTGGTAATACTGACAAGACAACTTATAGAATCTCACTAGACAGAGAGCTTTAGAGAACCAGGCCCTTTGTCTTGCAGAAACAAAATATGGAGATTTTCATACAGACTGAAATTCTGCAAAGGTACCTGAAGTGAAAAAGAACATTGCAAATTTTTTATTTCTGCTATGTTCCAAAGTGATTTAAACTGAAATATATTTAAATGCTGTAGAACCAAAGTCGTATGGCCTAAAGTAAGGAAAGCGAGTAATAATTCAAGTACCTTTAGGAAGCAAAAATGCTCCAGTTACAAAGTTCTTGATGCCTATACAGTCAATGTCAAATGCATTACCATCACCTGAATTCCGCTTTATTTTGAAACAATGAATTGCTTTTAAGTATGAAACTGTTTCTTAAAGCAGAGAAACAAGGATGAATGTTGGATGCTCATTATAACAAATGATATAGGCCCAAAAAACATAATTTATACTTACCTAATAAATTAATTTCTCTCATGGTGGTCCACGATCCATTACTCATGGGAATTACCCTTCTCTTCCACTAGGAGGAGCAAAATAGTCCCACATACATCAGTCTAACGTATAGCCAAGCAAGTGAGCAAGAAAAAGCCATAAAAAGAAGCAGGGGGAAAAAAAACTATCCCCAGAAAAACACAAGGGTGGGGTCTTGTGAACTCTCACCATCATTAAAGAAATGAATTATTCAGGTAAGTATAAATGATGTTTTTTTATACAGGTGGTGAGAGTCCACGATCCATTACTCATGGGAACTAATTCCCAAGCTGTGAAGTCTAAGAGTAATAACAGGGAGGGATGTAAAACACATTTTTCACTGAGAAATTAAATCCACAACCTCAAATAAATATTATCTTCATGATAGTATATATATATATATATATATATATACACACACACACACACACAGAGATAAGTATATATATATATATATATATATATATATATATATATGTATATATATATACACACACACACATATATGCACACACACATATATATATATATATATATATATATATATATATAAATGCATACATATTACACAAACATATATATGTTCTGAAGAAGGGGTTAAGTTTGACCCAAAACGTCAATAAATTTGACCTGTTTATTCACAAATCCTGAGTGCACACATTCTTATTTGTCTATTGTACTTCAATAGTGCACACATGTGGATTACCTTTTGGTGGGATTTAAACAATGAAGTGGATATAGATATATATATATATATATATATATATATATACACACACACACACATATATATATACAGGTAGCCCTCAGATTACGCCGGGGTTAGGTTCCAGAAGGAATGGTTCTAAATCTAAACCGTTGTAAATTGAAACCCAGTTTATAATGTAAGTCAATGGGAAGTTTGGAAGTTAGATTCCCGGACCCTCTCAAAATTGGCATAAGTAACACCTAATACATTATTTTTTAAAGCTTTGAAATGCTAAACAGCATTATAAACCTAATTAAATAATCACACAACAGACTGTATGATCAAACTAAGTTTAATGAACAAAAACATTTTTTTACTTGCATTTTTCTGCAAACAGTTCTCTGCATTGTTAGCATGTTAGATAATATTGGGTCTGCACCTATTCTATGCATTTCAACCTTTAATAGGCAGTGAGGCACCCTCACCTCAAGCAGCTGGACAGGAAGATAATAGGGAAGTGTCTGCTAGATCTTGTTGCTTGAAAGTTGCTCGACAGCTAAAGTCTGTTCTGTGTACACAGATTAATTTTAGTCTGCTAAACTTACATAACTTTGCTGCAACACAAGCGGACAGCTCCACCTACTGACTATTTTAATTAGTGCACTGCTTTTCAATCGCAGTTACATGACTGGAAAAAAAAAGGTTGTTATTCTGAACCGGCGCAAATTGAACCGGCGTAAAACGAGGGCCACCTGTATATATATATATATATATATATATATATATATATATATATATATATATATATATATACACATATATATATATATACATATACACACATACATACATACATACATACACACACACACACACACACACACACACATATATATATATATATATATATATATATACACACATACACACACACATACATATTACACACGTATACATACACACACACCTACCTAAATTAGGCAAACAGGCAAAACCAAAACTGAGACAACTGCCTGAACACACTTTCTTCCAAAGGCTGCTTCAGAAAAAACAAGAACCTCAAAATGTAGAATTTAGAAAAAAGAAGCAAAGAAGACCAAATGGCTGCCTAATTTATATCAACTGAAGTCTAATTCTTAAAAGTCCAAGAAGTTGCAACTGACCTAGCAGAATAAGCAGAAATCCGCTGCATCGGGGGCATACCCGCCTCAAAAAAAACTTTGAACAACAAAAGTTTCAACCAAAAGGCTAAAGAAAAAAACAGCAGAAGTCTTCCAACCCTTCCTAGGATCAGAAAGAAGAAAAAATAAAAGTTTGTCTAAAATCCTAGTAGCAGCAGCAATGAAATGTTCAAGTGCCCAAACAATATCCAAGTAGTGCAAAGCTCTCTCAGAAACATACCTAGAATAAGGACACAATGAAGGAAAAACAAGCAATCTCTCAACTAAAGTTGTCTTAAGAAACCACCGTAGGAAAGAAATCAGAATGAAGACCGAAAAAACAGCCTTATCCTGATGAAACATCAGATAAGGGGAATAAGGGACTTACCTAGTCTAAAGCCTTCAACTAGACTGGGACCTGAAATACAGAGAGAAAGCAGTGTAACTAACACTGATCATCTGTACAAGGAGGACAGCCTATGTATCTGGAAGGAGGTATGAGAACTTCCCTACAAAAAACAGAGGCTAAGAAACACAAACTCTTACTGAGAGGATTACTTGGCAAATGTCCACTCCCCTGCCCTCTTTTGCAGGAAACAATCTATTGAGCGCAATCAGAATAGAGTCTTCAGCAGAGCACCTCTCTTTGCCAACCTCCATGAAACGAGGCAAAGAACTACTGAGAGGGTAGGGGAAGTTGAAGGGATATTTAATGCCTTTGTTTGGGGTGTCTTTGCCTCCTAATGGTGGCCAGGTGTAGTATTTCCCATAGGTTATAATGAATTTGTGTACTCTCACTACCATTAGAAAGAAACCAGCCTTATCCTGACGAAACACCAGTTAAGCAGGATCACAAAAAACAGGTAACTCAGAAAGCAGAAGAAATAGCCAAAAGAAATAACACTTTCCAAGAAAGTAGATACATGGTCAGACTATGCATAGCATCAGAAAGGAGGAACCTGTAGTAACTTTAACACCAGAAAAGGATTCTATAGCCCTTAGAAAACTGTCAGATAGACCCTATCCAGACCATCCTGCAAAAAAACAAAAACAAAAAAAAAAAAAACCCTGCAGAATCCTAGGAATTCTGAAAGAAGGCCAGAAAAAAACATGATTAAAGCACTATGAAATAAAAAGCATTCCAGATTTTCTTAGTTACAGGTTTACAAGCTTGAATTAGAGAAACCCTATGTCTAAGGATCAAGGGATCAATTTCCATGCCATCAAGTTCAGAGACTTGAGATCCAGATGGAAAAACAGACTTTAAGATAAGAGGTCTGACGACAGATAAAGGCCTACAAAAACACAAAGATAAAACTTTTTTTCCCCCCTCCCCTTTCAAGAGGGACCAGGATTAAAAAAGCTTGAAGAACCGCACAAAGTTCTAAAACAAAAACGGGTAACCTTGCTCCTAGAGGACACCAGACTCCTTATGCTCTACAAGAAAAAAAACAGACAAATAAAGAGTAATCTGCTAAACCAATTGCAGATAATTTCCAACCACTGATTGCGCCTTAACAGAAAAAAAGGTTGCAAATCCAGTGAGCGTCTGATAGAAAAGAAGCAGGATTCCAGGACAGACACCACCTGAAGTTTATTCTGCATTATTTCACCAGCAATAAACACATTAGAATAGAATCGTAATGTCTCCTAGAAAAGACATTTTTAAAGCTGGATATGGGCACAGTTAAAGGGATGGTTAATTTAACTATGTCAGACCAACAATTAACGTTTATCAATAGATAATGTTGATAGTCGCTAACTTATAATTTTATTTTCTAACCATCTTTTCAAATAAACTTGAAACTTATTTCGTTATGTATTGCCAAAGCTCCGCCCCCTTTAAACTTCCTGGATATTTTTTTCTCCGATATCGTCTCCACCCCCTCTATTACAACGTTATTGAGATCATAATATTTCCAAATGACAATATTTTTTTTATTTTTTTTTAAATGTCAACAAATATTTATCCATTATTGTGTAGTTTAGCACTGGTAAATTCATTAATTCAATCAATCTGATTTCGCTCGCCTACAGTAATTATAAAAAGTGTATTTACTAAAACAAGTTTCTAATTATGCGGTCCGTGTTTTTTTCGATGAACTGAGGGCTTCAAACTTGAACTGCGCATATGCGACTCATGGAAAAAAATAAAGCATGACGTCGATAACACATGCACCATGGCTTTGATTGGTTGATGCTAAAACATCACAAAATAGAAAAAAAATGCCCTTCATGTCGGGGCTGACGGCGGACGACATTGTAAAGTAGCGCATATATATTTTTATGTAATAGATTGTAAGATATAAAAAATTGATGAGAAAGTCCAGTTATTTTTTAATTCCACATACACTTGTGATTAGTATGGAGCTTCAGTTTACCATCCTTTAAAAAGACCATAAGTAAAAAGTATAAATGTAACAAATACATATAAACTGTAACATAAGGCAGTCATCAGAGAACCTTCACACTATCAGAGCTTTGCTGCAACACAGAAAATTGGGGCATTCTGCACAAATACTACAACAGATTAAAGTAAATCCCCAGATTTGCACTTATGCTACTTAATTTTAGAGATAGCCATTAAACAATCTTGATAAATAAATGACTAAATGTCCATAAAACATAACTCGCATTAACAGTATAATAACCAAGTATGGTTATATATGTGATTGCTGAGTTTCTGTGCTGGATATGAACCTGTCTCTCCTGGTCCTTAGTTCAGTATGCTACTTACTGAGCTATTCAGAACCTTACACACACTGGATGTATATTTAGGTAAAACAACATTTGAAGTCCGTGTCATATACAGAACAGAATTCCTTATAGGAAGTAGACTATTATGGCTAATTGCATGAAAAATTAGAGATACAAAGCTTTGACATAAAGTTGACATAACCTAGTACTGGAACAAATTTGTATAGTACATACAACAGTGGATACAGTTTGTTTTCCATAATACAGTGTAAAAAAACAGCATACACTAGATATACACAGATAATGAAAAAACAAGTACAGTGCTCTCTAAAAATCCTTGAACACTCTTTAAGCTTAGTGTTATTACACTTAAAAAAAAAAAAAAAAAAAAGACTGCAGACTGAAAATTCTAAATAACCCCCCCAGGCAGCATGAGTACTCACCCCATTCTAGAAACTAAATCCACAATTAGATGCCTCAAACTGGATAAATAAAAGATCCAGAAAACTGCACAGCTTATCTATACTGAAGAAGGTCTCAGGAAGTTTATAAAAGTTGTGTGTGTGTGTCCTGGCATCCCCTACACTACAGAGTGCACTACTAAACAGTTAACTGCACAAAAAGGCCAGCAGATATCATAAGGGCCAAACACCTATTACAGAAGGGTGCTGCCAGAGAGTTAATACAGCCATTCAGTATTGTCTGTAATGTTTTAAAAAAACAGTATAAAGTTATAAGGAACCTGAAAAATAGGCAAAAAAACTGTGTCAAGAGGAGACATAGGGTGAGTCCCCTGACTATGTAGGAAATACCACAGTATAAGGCTGCAGGACAAGTCCCTGTGACATCTGAGGGCAGCCATGGCAGAAATCCCATGATAAATACCTTTACTGCTTCTTTAAAAGTGAGAGAGCAGCCAAACACTTAAAAACCACAGCCTTGAAAAAAATCTCATGGCAGGAAGCACTATTCAATAGACACTTGTCCATTAACAAACAAGAAGCAAACAGCCAAACCAGTACTGAAACATATCAGCAAAGGTTATGGAAATAGGAGAATATTCTACATCCATAAAGGGAGGCAAAGGACAAGTCCCTGCGACCGATTATAGAGGGTTTATAAAAAATTCACCATGAGGTGAAACAAAGAATCATAAACACACTCCAAATACATCCCTCTGACAAACACTGTACAGGAAAAAGGGCCTCAACTCAGACTGAAAACCGCTTTCTCTGAAGATCACATGCATATGTTCATTCTTCAACCACCTAAAGCGGAGGCAAAGTAAAGACTGAGGTATGTGTGAGGGGGTTTATAGAGCGCTTGGGGTTTTGGACTCTTTGCCGCCTCCTAATGGTAGAGAAGGGTAATTCCCATGAGTAATGGATCATGGACTCTCACCACCTGTTCGAAAGAAATCACTTGAAAGAAAACTTCTGTCCAACAGTGTGCTCTAAGGTCACAAACAGAAGTTCTTAAAATGCCTACTCAGGCTCCTCTGCATCATTCTAAGTAGGTATCCACAAGTTCCTGTTCTGTAGCACAGTTAGGCCTCATTTTGTCAACTGGACAGTGAACAAAAACAATATTACCAGATATTATTATACATACAGTAAAATGAATGCAAAATAACAGATTCCTCAGTTTATATGGCAGCACAATAATTATATACCTAACTGTAGCACAGAAATGTGACTGACTGCACAGACAAAATAAAAACTACATTTCAGATAGTTCTATGGGTTTTTTTGTTTTGTTTTTAAATTATTGTGTATGTATAAATTAATGTCTTGACTTTTACTGTACTAATGTATATATGTGTATTTTCCCAAAATGTTTCTTGAACTGATGCCCTTTGCTAGTTCCACAACTTATAAAATATATACAAAAAGCATTCAGCTCCTATGGCGAGAAAAAAACAAGAGGGGTAATACAAGTTACATGCTTTAATCCTTACCTGTGACCCTCTAGTTAAGACATGTAAAAACTGAATCCCAAAAAGTCTTGCCAGTTCACTAGTTCTGCCAATTAAATCCAGCTGTTCTAACAACTGTAGAGTTCCATGCACACGGCTGATATAAAAATCAGTCATTCTCCACCTTGAATTTCAAGAAAAAAAAGAAAAAAACCACATGATGAGGTTCTATACATTTAATTTAAGTCTAACATGTGCCCACATATTTAAAAAACAGACCTACTGTTCTGAAGGGAATAATAAAGCTTAATGGGTATGAAAGATTCGGGAAGCAGACCGGTCCTTAAAGGGACACTGAACCCAAATTTTTTCTTCCGTTATTCAGATAGATAGAGCATGCAATTTTAAGCAACTTTCTAATTTACTCCTTTTAGCAATTTTTCTTCATTCTTTTGCTATCTTTATTTGAAAAATAAGGCATCTAAGCTTTTTTTTTTGGTTCAGACTCTGGACAGCACATTTTTATTGGTGGATGAATTTATCCACCAATCAGCAAGGACAACCTAGGTTGTTCACCAAAAATGGGCCGTCATCTAAACTTACATTCTTGCATTTCAAGTAAAGATACCAAGAGAATAAAGAAAATTTGATAATAGGAGTAAATTAGAAAGTTGCTTAAAATGTCATGCTCTATCAGAATCATGAAAGAAAAAAAATTGGGTTCAGTGTCCCTTTAAAACAAAGTAGTGATATCCCAGAATTAAACAGAGGCAATTGCTATAAGCTTGATAACTGTTTTTTTGTTGTTTTTTTAACAAAGATTTTTGATTTGATGCACAAGGTTAGCTTTTGTGTTTGCTGTTTTTTTATTTTTTTATGAACTAATAGGATGAATTATATGTGATTTATTAAAAATATATAAAATATTTGGAAAAACAAAAAAAATTACCTGTAAACATCTGTTTTATTGTCAAACCAATCAGACAATGTTCGAAAAGTAAATAATGGAAATCGCTGATGAAGAACATGGAAGGCAACGTTTTCAAAAGTATAGTTAGTCAGAGCCACCTGAAAAACACCAGAAACACACCAAAAATAGGTCATATTTGTAGAACAGATAACAGGATCTTTAATTGATCCTAAAGCTCATACAAACGAAATAAAAAATTCATAATTTATCGGCTAGATTACGAGTTTTGCGTTATGGGTGAAAAAGCCTCATAACGCTGCTTTTTCACTACCGCTGGTATTACTTCCTTTTTCAATGGGAATTCCATAGCGCCGGTATTACGAGTTTGCCTGTCCGGCTAAAAAGTGAGCGGTACAGCCAATACCGTCAAGATCCGTACCGTAAACTGAAAGTCAGTAGTTATGGCTTTTATGTTACAAAGCTGTAGCATAAAACTCATAACTAAAGTGCTAAAAAGTACACTAACACCCATAAACTACCTATTAACCCCTAAACCGAGGCCCAACCGCATCGCAAACACTAAAATAAAATGATTAACCCCTAATCTGCCGCTCCCGACATCGCCGCCACTAGAATAAACATATTAACGCCTAAACCGCCATACTCCCGCATCGCAAACACTAGATAAATATTATTGACCCCTAATCTGCTGTCCCTAACATCGCCGCAACCTACATTACTGTTATTAACCCCTAATCTGCTGCCCCCAAGATCGCCGCCACTACACTAAAGTTATTAACCCCTAAACCTAACCTTAAGTCTAACCCTAACATCCACTAACTTTAATATAATTAAAGTAAATCTAAATAAAAATTACAATTAATACCTAAATAATTCCAATTTAAAACAAAATACTTACCTATAAAATAAAACCTAAGCTAGCTACAATATAACCAATAGTTACATTGTATCTATCTTAGGTTTTATTTTTATTTCACAGGTAAGTTTGTATTTATTTTAACTAGGTAGACTATTTACTAAATAGTTATTAACTATTTACTAGCTACCTAGTTAAAATAAATACAAATTTACCTGTACAATAAAACCTAACCTGAGTTACACTAACATCTAACATTACACTACAATTAAATAAATTACATTAAATACAATTAACTAAATTACAAAAACACCCCCACTAAATTACACAAAATAAAAAAGAAATTATCAAATATTTAAACTAATTACACCTAATCTAAGAGCCCTATCAAAATATATAAGCCCCCCTCGACGAACCGCAGATATCAGTAATCCTATAATACGGGAATGTCTCGCTATGTGGGATAAATTGAGGCACTACCCACATATAGCTCCACATCCCTCACCTATCACTCCCCTGTCGGGTCTTCTCCAAGGATTACCTGACTGCCATCCACTCGGGTGGGCCCAAGCTGGTATTAGAACAGTCTCAGACCTCTGGATCACATCCCCAACCCCACGTTTTATAACACTCACAGAATTACAGGCTAAATCCACTGTGCCTAGGCACATGATCTATGAATATACAAGGCTGAAAAGCTTCCTCCTTAGCTGGGGTTTTAAACCCGATCAACATAGACCCTGAACACCATGGGAGGCAACCTGGCAACAAGGCAGTAGATTACACAGGCCCCTCTCAATTCACTACTCTCTGTTAGGAAGCCCAGATTCTGAGACCAAGCTCCCTCATTTACTCAAATGGGAACTATCCCTGAACATAGCTATACCCACACAGACATGGCAACATGTATTATCCCTTACTAAGAAAGCCTTACACTGTGTCACCCTATTTGAAACATATTACAAGATTCTAACACATTGGTACCTCACCCCCTCTAGACTTAATAACATGTTTGAATCCTCCTCGCCTCTATGCTGGCGTCAATGTGGGAAAAGAGGAGACCCATTACACATATGGTGGGAGTGCCCTAGACTACGACCATTATGGAATGTCTGCTTCCGGACGCTAACCAGTCTGGGCATAGCACTCCCCAGGACCCCTGCAAATGCCCTCCTACATATTGGTATACGTAACTTACCTAAACATCAGGTGTATTTATGTGTTTACCTACTGACAGCTATAAAAGCAGCAATAGCCAAATCATGGAAAACTAAATCCCCCCCAAAATGGCCATATATCTTAAACTACATGGCATATATTTATAATATGGAGAAACCTATTTTTCACACCTTAAACAACTCAGACCTATTCAAATTGATTTGGGCAGACTGGCAAAATAGGTACGATACTACCTGGTCCCCGAATCTTGGGATATATACAAGTTAGATATCTCTACAACACTTATTCTATAGACAGGTTTCTTTTATTTGCCTCCTACACCTCATTCTAATTTCCCCCTTCTTTCCTCTCTTTATTCCCTATCCTTCCCTCTCCTTGCCTTTCCCCACTCCTCATCAATGCACTTAATTTTGTAGAGCATTATATTATGTTTACCTTACGTAATTTCCATTTCTAACAACTTCGAATTGTTTGACATGTTTGAACTAAATGTTTTACTTGATGTGGAGGAGCCTGTGCGCTCCAAGTATAATTTTTGTTACCTGAAAGTAATTTATTCCAATAAAAACTTTTCAAAAATAAATAAATAAATATATAAGCCCCCCAAAATAAAAAATACCCTAGCCTAAACTAAACTGCCAATGGCCCTTAAAAGGGCCTTTTGTGGGGCATTGCCTCAAAGAAATCAGCTCTTTTACCTGTAAAAAAAAATTCAAACAACAACCCCCCCAACAGTAAAATCCACACAACCAAACCCCCCAAATAAAATCCTAACAAACCTAAGCTCCCCATTGCCCTGAAAAAGGCATTTTGATGGGCATTCCCTTAAAAGGGCATTTAGCTCTTTTTCAGCCCAAACTCTAAGCTAAAAATAAAACCCACCCAATAAACCTTTAAAAAACCTAACACTAACCCCCGAAGATCCACTTACAGTTTTTGAAGACCGGACATCCATCCTCAACGAAGCCGAGAGAAGTCTTCATCCAAGCGGCAAGAAGTGGTCCTCCAGGCGGGCAGAAGTCTTCATCCAGACGGCATCTTCTATCTTCATCCTTCCGACACGGAGCGGCTCCATCTTCAAGACATCCGGTGTGGAGCATCCTCTTCAATCGACGGCTCTTCCAGAATGAAGGTTCCTTTAAGGGGCGTCATCCAAGATGGCGTCCCTTGAATTCCGATTGGCTGATAGAATTCTATCAGCCAATCGGAATTAAAGGTGAAAAAAATCCTATTGGCTGATGCAATCAGCCAAAAGGATTGAAGCTTCAGTCCTACTGGCCGATTGCATCAGCCAATAGGATTGAAGCTTCAGTCCTACTGGCCGATTGCATCAGCCAATAGGATTGAAGCTTCAGTCCTACTGGCCGATTGCATCAGCCAATAGGATTGAAGCTCCAGTCCTACTGGCCGATTGCATCAGCCAATAGGATTGAAGCTCCAGTCCTATTGGCCGATTGCATCAGCCAATAGGATTGAAGCTCAGTCCTATTGGTCGATTGCATTTGAAAATAGGATTGAAGCTCAGTCCTATTGGCCGATTGCATCAGCCAATAGGATTTTTTCACCTTTAATTCCGATTGGCTGATACAATTCTATCAGCCAATCGGAATTCAAGGGACGCCATCTTGGATGACGTCCCTTAAAGGAACCTTCATTCTGGAAGAGCCGTCAAATGAAGAGGATGCTCCATGTCGGATGTCTTGAAGATGGAGCCGCTCCGCGTCGGAAGGATGAAGATAGAAGATGCTGTCTGGATGAAGACTTCTGCCCGCCTGGAGGACCACTTCTTGCCGTCTGGATGAAGACTTCTCCCGGCTTCGTTGAGGACTTCTTGCCGCTTGGATGAAGACTTCTCCCAGCTTCGTTGAGGATGGATGTCCGGTCTTCAAAAACTGTAAGTGGATCTTCGGGGGTTAGTGTTAGGTTTTTTCAAGGGTTTATTGGGGGGGTTTTATTTTTAGCTTAGGGTTTGGGCTGAAAAATAGCTAAATGCCCTTTTAAGGGCAATGCCCATACAAATACCTTTTTTCAGGGCAATGGGGAGCTTAGATTTTTTAGATAGAATTTTATTTGGGGGGTTTGGTTGTGTGGGTGGTGGGTTTTACTGTTGGGGGGTTGTTTGTATTTTTTTTTTACAGGTAAAAGAGCTGATTTCTTTTTAAGGGCCATTGGCAGTTTAGTTTAGGCTAGTTTTTTTTTGTTTTGTTTTTTTGGGGTGGGGGGGCTTTTTTATTTTGATAGGGCTATTAGATTAGGTGTAATTATTTAAAATATTTGATAATTTCTTTTTTATTTTGTGTAATTTAGTGTTTTGTTTTTTTGTAATTTAGTTAATTATATTTAATTAATGTAATTTATTTAATTGTAGTGTAAGGTTAGGTGTTAGTGTAACTCAGGTTAGATTTTATTTTACAGGTAAATTTGTATTTATTTTAACTAGGTAGCTAGTAAATAGTTAATAACTATTTAGTAACTAGTCTACCTAGTTAAAATAAATACAAACTTACCTGTGAAATAAAAATAAAACCTAAGATAGATACAATGCAACTATTAGTTATACTGTAGCTAGTTTAGGGTTTATTTTATAGGTAAGTATTTAGTTTTAAACAGGAATTATTTAGGTATTAATTGTAATTTTTATTTAGATTTATTTTAATTATATTAAAGTTAGTGGGTGTTAGGGTTAGACTTAGGGATTAATAACAAGTATAGTGGCGGCGACATTGGGGGCGGAAGATTAGGGGTTAATAAGTGTAGGTAGGTGTCGGCGATGTCGGGGCGGCAGATTAGGGGTGTTTAGACTCGGGGTTTATGTTAGGGTGTTAGGTGTAAACATAAATTTTCTTTCCCCATGGGAATCAATGGGGCTGTGTTACGGAGCTTTACGTTCCTTTATTGCAGGTGTTAGGCTTTTTTTTAGCCGGCTCTCCCAATTGATGTCTATGGGGAAATCGTGCACGAGCACGTAAAACAAGCTCAAAGCAGCGCTGGTATTTGAGTGCGGTATGGAGCTCAATTTTGCTCAATGCTGACATATTGCCTGCTAACCCCGGGTTTATGAAAACCTGTAATAGCAGTGCTATAGGGAGGTGAGCGGTGGAAATAACTTGCAAGTTAGAACCGAGCTGCTCATAACGCAAAAAACTCGTAATCTAGCCGTAAATTAATAATGAAAACTTTCAATAGATTAGCTTGTTATTTGCAACTACAGCCAATGAATGTTCCATAGCATATGTACAGCAATCATGTTATTGAATATGTGAATCCCAATTTTTTTTCTCTCATTATTCAAATAGAGCATACGATTTTAAACATTTTTTATTTATTTATCAAATTTGCTTTGTCCTCTTGACAAAGGTAAGCTCAGGAGCAGCAATGCACTACTGGTAGCTGCACAGAAATGCCACTTGTCCCTGTCACCTTACATGCTCATCTAGAACCCAGTAATGCATTGCTACTCCTTCAACAAATGATACAAAGAGAATGAAGTCAATTTGATAATACAAGTAAAGTTGGAAAGTTGTTTAATTTTGTCTGTTTTATCTGAATCATAAAAGAAACTATTCATAACCTATGGGAAATCAATACCCAAGCTAAGGAGTACACGAATATTAGGAAGGGAAAGTAGGAAAGGCAGTCCTAACAACTAGACACTACCTAAAAGATGCCTCCTCAGAGGCAAAAAAAACCAAGCAAATATTTAGAACCCTAAGAAAAGAGAAATGAGGACCAAATAGCAGCAAATTTGGGCAACTGACATCCCATTCTGGAAAGCCCAACAAGAAAACCCTGCACTGAAGAGCGTGCAGTAATTCGGGAATCGGGATGGAGCCTGCTGGCCCAAATCTGTGGAAACCTTGCAAAACTGTTTTCATAGTCAGAAGGAAAGAAATACAACTGAGGCCTTCTGCCCATTGCACATAATAGAAAACAAACAAGGAAGATGACGGACAAGATCCTTGGTAGCGAGAAGGTAGAGCTGAAACACACTGACCACATCCAAATATGCCTCTCCTAGGAGGGAAACAGATTGGAACAAAGACGAAAACACAATGTCCTGGTTGATGTTGTAGGTAGTTACTACCTTAGGTAAAAATCCAATATTGTAATCAGAACCGCTGTATCTGAATGGAACAGCCAGTATGGGAGGTCACATTGGAGGCCATATAACTAACACTCTGTGAACAGAGGAATAGCTAACAAAAAGTTCACCCTCCAAGAGAACATCATAATATAAAAAAAAAATGCAAAGTCTCCAAAATGAGCCTGTTGAAGAACTCTAAGAACAAGAGTTTGAACACAACAGGTTTGAAAAAAGGGCTATACTAGCAATAGCCTGAACAAACCCCTAAACATCAGGCAACATGTCAACTCTTGCGAAACAGAACCAAAAAGGTAGGAACTGAACCATAAGTAAATTGGCCAACAGGCCTTCCTCAGACTATCCTGAAGGAACTGTACTAGACATGGATGCTTACTATATGCCAGGAAAATCCACGCTATTCACACCAAAGGAGAAAAACCCTCCAGACCTTAAGATAAATACATCTAAAACAGGTTTGCCTGCCTGAAAGAAAGGCTCACCTTCTCAGAGGATCCTCTCTGAGACTAGACTAGCCGTTGAAACCCCCAGCGGTCATCTTCAGAGAATCTAGTTTCTGATAAAACGGACCTTGATCTAGAAGGTACGGCCTCAGAGACAACCGCACAGAGGAGCAAATGACCTTCTCCCTAAGTCTGTATATCAAATCCTGAGCAGCCAGAAGAATCAATAAAATTCTGATTGAACAGAGTTACCACTCGGGGCAGCAGCAAGATCCGGAAAAAAATGGATACACCAGATAGAAGGCATCTGAATGTTTAGAGGAACACCAGATATGTTTATTTTCTACTGCAGCAATGAGAGAATTTCAACATTAGTAATGCGAAATATGCTCATAAAATATATATTCTACCTTAGAAATAAGGGTGTTTAATCCTCCAAACTTTAATAAATCACTACATATATTGTGAATAAGCACCTTTAATGCTAATATATATCTATATATATATACATACACACACATACACACACACACACACACAACTCCGCACTCAGAGTGAAGAAATCCAAATCACGGCCACAAGGTAAAATCTTGAAGTTTATTTGGAACAACTTAAAAACAAAGGATCCAGGTAAAAAATATTAAGCACAAAAGTGTACACTAGTGCACAGCTGTACGCGTTTCGGGCTCCACCTAGCCCTTGCTCACCAGCTGTAATGGTCCTATCCTAATTAGGCATCTTTAAATACCCTTTGAGAAGGTAACATTTCCTAATTCTCTTAAAGTGATACTTACTTTATAAAAAGAAAGCATCACCCATTGACAATCCTCCACCATTACCAATTTGAAAAATATAACATTTAAACAAATGCATCCAATATGATAATACAATATTAAACACTTAAATCAAATATAATATAATATGCTTACCTGATAAATTACTTTCTCTTACGGTGTATCCAGTCCACGGATTCATCCTTACTTGTGGGATATTCTCATTCCCTACAGGAAGTGGCAAAGAGAGTACACAGCAGAGCTGTCCATATAGCTCCCCCTCAGGGTCCGCCCCCCCCCCCCCCCCGTCATTCGACCGACGGTTAGGAAAAAAAAGAGAAACCATAGGGTGCAGTGGTGACTGTAGTTTTAAACGAAATTTTTTTTATCCTGACTTAAATGCCAGGGCGGGCCGTGGACTGGATACACCATAAGAGAAAGTAATTTATCAGGTAAGCATAAATTCTGTTTTCTCTTACAAGGTGTATCCAGTCCACGGATTCATCCTTACTTGTGGGATACCAATACCAAAGCTTTAGGACACGGATGAAGGGAGGGAACAAGTCAGGTAACCTAAACGGAAGGCACCACTGCTTGCAAAACCTTTCTCCCAAAAATAGCCCCCGAAGAAGCAAAAGTATCGAATTTGTAAAATTTGGCAAAAGTATGCAGTGAAGACCACGTCGCTGCCTTACAAATCTGTTCAACAGAAGCCTCATTCTTGAAAGCCCATGTAGAAGCCACAGCTCTGGTGGAATGAGCTGTAATTCGTTCAGGAGGCTGCTGTCCAGCAGTCTCATAAGCCAATCGGATGATGCTTTTCAGCCAGAAGGAAAGAGAGGTAGCAGTCGCTTTCTGACCTCTCCTCTTACCAGAATAGACAACAAACAAGGATGATGTTTGTCTGAAATCTTTAGTTGCTTTTAAATAGAATTTTAAAGCACGAACCACATCAAGATTGTGTAATAGTCGTTCCTTCTTAGAAACTGGATTAGGACACAGAGAAGGAACAATGATTTCCTGGTCAATATTCTTATTAGAAACAACTTTCGGAAGAAAACCAGGTTTGGTACGCAAAACAACCTATCTGCATGGAACACCAGATAGGGTGAATTACACTGCAAAGCAGACAATTCTGAAACTCTTCGAGCAGAAGAAATAGCTACCAAAAACAAAACCTTCCAAGATAATAACTTAATATCTATGGAATGTAAAGGTTCAAACGGAACCCCTTGAAGAACTGAAATAACTAAATTAAGACTCCATGGAGGAGCCACAGGTTTAAAGACAGGCTTAATTCTGACTAAAGCCTGTGCAAACGCTTGAACGTCAGGTACTTCTGCCAGACGCTTGTGTAAAAGGATAGACAGAGCAGATATCTGTCCCTTTAAGGAACTAGCTGACAAACCTTTTTCCAATCCTTCTTGGAGAAAAGACAATATCCTGGGAATCCTAATCTTACTCCACGAGTAACCCTTGGATTCACACCAACAAAGATATTTCCACCATATCTTATGATAAATTTTCCTGGTGACAGGCTTTCTAGCCTGGATCAGAGTATCTATAACCGATTCAGAGAACCCACGCTTAGATAGAATTAAGCGTTCAATCTCCAAGCAGTCAGTTGCAGAGTAACTAGATTTGGATGCTTGAATGGACCTTGAATTAGAAGATCTTGCCTCGATGGCAGTGTCCAAGGTGGAACAGATGACATGTCCACTAGGTCTGCATACCAAGTCCTGCGTGGCCACGCAGGTGCTATCAGAATTACCGAAGCCTTCTCCTGTTTGATTCTGGCTACCAGCCGAGGGAGAAGGGGAAACGGTGGAAAGACATAAGCCAGATTGAAGGACCAAGGCGCTACTAGAGCATCTATCAGTGCCGCCTTGGGGTCCCTGGACCTGGATCCGTAAAGAGGAAGTTTGGTGTTCTGACGGGACGCCATCAGATCCAATTCTGGAATGCCCCATAGCTGGGTCAGCGGAGCAAAAACCTCCGGGTGGAGTTCCCACTCCCCCGGGTGAAAAGTCTGGCGACTTAGAAAATCCGCCTCCCAGTTGTCTACTCCTGGGATGTGTATTGCAGATAGGTGGCAGGAGTGATCCTCCGCCCAATTGATGATCTTGGTTACTTCCTTCATCGCTAGGGAGCTCTTTGTTCCTCCCTGATGATTGACGTACGCTACAGTCGTGATGTTGTCCGACTGAAATCTGATGAATTTGGCTGCCACTAGTTGAGGCCATGCTTGGAGCGTGTTGAATATCGCTCTCAGTTCCAAAATGTTTATCGGGAGAAGAGACTCTTCCCGAGACCATAGGCCCTGAGCTTTCAGGGAGCCCCAGACCGCGCCCCAGCCTAACAGACTTGCGTCGGTCGTTACAATGATCCACTCCGGTCTGTGGAAGCACATTCCCTGAGACAGGTGATCCTGAGACAACCACCAGAGAAGAGAATCTCTGGTTTTGTGGTCCAGTTGGATTTGAGGAGACAAATCTGCATAATCCCCATTCCACTGTTTGAGCATGCACAGTTGCAGTGGTCTGAGATGAATTCGGGCAAAAGGGACTACGTCCATTGCCGCAACCATTAATCCAATTACCTCCATGCACTGAGCTACAGAAGGCCGAGGAATGGAATGAAGAACTCGGCAAGTAGTTAAAAGCTTTAACTTCCTGACCTCTGTCAGAAATATTTTCATTTCTATCGAGTCTATTAGTGTTCCCAGGAAGGGAACCCTTGTGAACGGGGACAAAGAACTTTTTTCAACGTTCACCTTCCACCCGTGAGACCTTAGAAAGGCCAGAACAATGTCCGTATGAGCCTTGGCTCTGTGAAAAGACGACGCCTGTATTAAGATGTCGTCTAGGTAAGGTGCTACTGCAATGCCCCGCGGTCTTAGTACCGCTAGAAGGGACCCTAGCACCTTTGTAAAAATTCTGGGAGCAGTGGCCAACCCAAAAGGAAGGGCCACGAACTGGTAATGCTTGTCCAGAAAGGCGAACCTTAGGAACTGATGGTGATCTTTGTGGATAGGAATATGTAGGTACGCATCCTTTAGATCCACGGTAGTCATATATTAACCTTCCTGGATCATCAGCAAAATTGTCCGAATGGTTTCCATTTTGAATGAGGGAACTCTGAGGAATTTGTTTAGAATTTTTAGATCCAGGATTGGCCTGAAAGTTCCTTCCTTTTTGGGAACTACAAACAGGTTTGAGTAAAAACCCAGTCCTTGTTCTGCAATTGGAACTGGATATATCACTCCCATCTTTAGTAGATCTTCTACACAGCGTAAGAACGCCTGTTTCTTTGTCTGGTCTGAAGACAAACGAGAAATGTGGAACCTTCCCCTTGGAGGAGAGTCCTTGAATTCTAGAAGATATCCCTGAGCAACGATTTCTAATGCCCAGGGATCTGGGACATCTCTTGCCCAGGCCTGAGCAAAGAGAGAGAGTCTGCCCCCTACCAGATGAGGTCCCGGATCGGGGGCCACCCCTTCATGCTGTCTTAGTAGCAGCCGCAGGCTTCTTGGCCTGTTTACCTTTGTTCCAGCCCTGCAAGGGTTTCCAGGTTGCTTTGGGCTGTGAAGCGTTACCCTCTTGCTTTGCGTTTGCAGAGGTTGAAGCAGGGCCGCTCCTGAAGTTGCGAAAAGAGCGAAAATTAGCCTTGTTTTTGGCCTTAAACGGTCTATCTTGCGGGAGGGCATGGCCCTTTCCCCAGTGATATCCGAAATAATTTCTTTCAACTCGGGGCCGAAAAGGGTCTTTCCCTTGAAAGGAATATTTAGTAATTTTGTTTTGGACGACACGTCAGCCGACCATGATTTGAGCCAAAACGCTCTCCGCGCCATAATGGCAAAACCAGAATTTTTCGCAGCTAACTTAGCTAACTGTAAAGCGGCATCTGTGATAAAAGAATTAGCCAGCTTTAGGGCATGAATTCTATCCATGACTTTGTCATATGAAGTCTCCGTCTGGAGCGACTCCTCCAGCGCCTCAAACCAAAAAGTCGCTGCAGTAGTTACAGGAATAATGCAGGCAATCGGTTGAAGAAGGAAACCTTGTTGAACAAATATTTTCTTTAGTAAACCTTCTAATTTTTTATCCATAGGATCTTTGAAAGCACAACTGTCTTCTATTGGTATGGTTGTGCGCTTGGCTAGTGTTGAAACTGCTCCCTCTACCTTAGGAACCGTCTGCCACGCGTCCCGCATGGGGTCAGTTATGGTGAACATTTTCTTAAAGATAGGGGGGGAACAAAAGGTACACCTGGTCTCTCCCACTCCCTAGTCACAATATCCGCCACCCTCTTCAGGATCGGAAACGCATCAGTGTATACAGGGACTTCTAGAAACTTGTCCATTTTACACAATTTTTCTGGGACCACCATGGGGTCGCAATCATCCAGCGTAGCTAAAACCTCCTTAAGCAGTACGCGGAGGTGTTCCAGCTTAAATTTAAACGCTAAGGAATCTGATTCTGCCCGCTGAGAAACCTTTCCTGTGTCAGAAATTTCTCCCTCAGACAGCACATCCCTCACTGCCACTTCAGAGTGTTGTGAGGGTACAACGGATAAATCATCCAAAGCTCCTGATTGCTCATCCTCTGTTCTTAAAACTAAGCTATCACGCTTTTTAGGAAAAACTGGCAGTTTGGATAGAAAGGCCGCAAAGGAATTATCCATGACTGCTGCTAATTGTTGTAATGTAATAGGGGCCAATGCGCTAGAGGTACTAGGCATCGCTTGCGCGGGCGTAACTGGTGTCGACACATGGGTAGAGGAAGGTGGACTATCCTCATTACCTTCCGTTAAAGAATCATCTTGTGCAACATTTTTAAGTGTCACTGCATGGTCTTTAAAATGCTTAGATACCTTAGCACACTTTAAACACAAATGTAAAGGGGGTTCCGCCATGGCTATTAAACACATAGAACAACGTCTATCTGAAGGCTCTGACATGTTAAACAGACTTAGACAGCACTCAAATACAGAAAAATAAAATTTTAGAAAAAACAGTACTGTGCCTTTAAATAATAAAAAACGCACACTTTTTTAGTAATTCTCAAAAAAATCTAACACCACATTCACTTTACCCTCCCGTGGAGATGCTACTTGTAAGAGTGGCAAAGAGAATGACTGGGGGGGCGGAGCCTGAGGGGGAGCTATATGGACAGCTCTGCTGTGTGCTCTCTTTGCCACATCCTGTAGGGAATGAGAATATCCCACAAGTAAGGATGAATCTGTGAACTGGATACACCTTGTAAGAGAAATATTGTTTGTTTGCATATTGGATCATATATTGTATCATTAACATATTAAGTAATGTATTATTATAAATAGTGGAAGACATATATTAAAGAAATACAAAATAAAGAACAATGGATTAAATGTTTTACTTAATCTCTGTATGCAAATTTTGCTGTTACATACTTTTAGAATATATGCAAATATCCCCAACACTCTCACAGGGCTTTGAAAAATTTTAATAAAACAAATTTGTATCCATATGTGAATTCAAACCTAACGGGGATCTAGTATTTAGATGAAAGATTCAGTAGACCTCACTCTGGTCCAATAATCATTCTCTATATGAGACTTCCCTCAGACCCCCCCTATCCAATATTCTACTATCTTATATGGTCTTGTTGATACATTTATACATAAAGGAGCTATATCTGAAAAAGTGGGAGAGTCTATTCTACCTCTGAATCCGGTCATGCCTATTTTTCACTATTTACCTAAATTGCACAAAGATGGTAAAAAAAAAACGCCTGGGCGACCTATAGTGGCTGGAATAGACTCAATGAAAAATTATCTGATTTGGTTGATTTATATCTTTAACCTTTAGTAAGAAATTTACATGGATATATACAGGATACTACTTTTATTAATCAGGTTGAAAAATTTACATGGTGTGAACAATATAGATTAGTTACAATTGATGTTTCTTCACTGTATACCTCCATTCCACACCACTTGGGTATTAAGGCAATTGAGTTTTTTTGGATAATTATTCTCAATATGATGAAGATCTAAAACAATTTTTTATACAATCTATTAAATATTCACTTACAATTTTTTTTTTTTGAGGGTATTTACTATCTCCAAAGACACGGGACAGCTATGGGGGCCAAATTTGCTCCCTCATATGTGAACCTCTTTATAGGGTTCTGGGAGATCTCCCGTGTCTTTGGAGATGGGAACCCTTTTAAGGATCATATTGTACATTATGGTAGATACATAGATGATCTCATACTGGTGTGGAATGGAGATGCGGAGAGTGTAAATAATTTTTTCAAGTATATTTACTCAAATGAAATGAATTTGAGGTTCACCATGGAACAACATCCTGATAGGATTAATTTCCTTGATGTTTGTCAAAGGGTGAATTTTGATGAAAATTGTTTGGAAACTGAACTTTATAGGAAGGACTCTGCGGG
The DNA here is from genome assembly GCF_027579735.1 of Bombina bombina. Lineage (NCBI taxonomy): Eukaryota > Metazoa > Chordata > Amphibia > Anura > Bombinatoridae > Bombina > Bombina bombina. The sequence continues at coordinate 691,067,933 of NC_069502.1, forward strand.
AAATACAATTTTGAGGTATGACTCTTGTCATCCGAGACACCTGCTTAGATCCATTTCTAAGGGACAATACGTAAGGACTAAGAGAAACTGTACAAGTAAAGAGAAATGTGATAAACATCTGAAAGACATGAGTAAAAGATTGATGGAGAGAGGATACACACAGGAGGTCTTAGACATAAACCTTACCAAGGTGGAAAAATTGTCACGTAGATCATTATTGGAATACAAAAAGAATGATAATAGACAGAAGTCTGACAGAAGTAGAAATAACAAAAAACATGTTTTATAACAGGTTTCAGTAACGATTATCATAAAGTTTGTAAAATTATTAATCAGAGTCTACCAATTCTTCATGAAGACATTGTTTTGAAAGAGATTTTGAGTGTAGGATGTAATTTTTTATCTAATTAAGCTAAAACAATTGGCAATGTATTATCCCCTTCTATGTTACCTAAGTTAGACGTAAATCATACATGGTTAACAAGAAAGAATGGGTGTTACAAATGCAGGGCTAGAAGGTGTAAAACGTGTCAATATGTGAAGGAAGGTGAAACATTTGTTTCTATAGCAATGGGTAATCAATATACTATTAAGAATCACATTAATTGTAACACTACACACGTCATATCTTCTGACATGTAAAGCGTGTAACAAACAAACAGTATACAGGTCGTACAAAAAGACCTATGAAGGATAGATTTCTCCAACATTTGAGCTCAATTGAGGATATAGATACTAAGACACCTGTTGGGAGACACTTTAGGGATAAACATGAAGCAAATACTGATCTTATACAAATTCAAGGTATACACTTTATACCAAAACCAGTTAGAGGCGGGGACAGAAAACGATTATTGGACCAGAGTGAGGGATCTGGATCTTTCATCTAAATACTAGATCCCCGTTAGGTTTGAATTAACATATGGATATAAATTTGTTTTATTAATTTTTTTCAAAGCCCTGTGAGAGTGTTGGGGATATTTGCATATATTCTAAAAGTATGTAACAGGAAAATTTGCATACAGAGATTAAGTAAAAAATGTAATCCATTCTTCTTCATTTTGTATTTCTTTAATATATGTCTTCCACTATTTATAATAATACATTACTTAATATGTTAATGATACAATATATGATCCAATATGCAAACAAACAATATATATTTGATTTAAGTGTTTAATATTGTATTATCATATTGGATGCATTTGTTTAAATGTTACATTTTTCAAATTGGTAATGGTGGAGGATTGCCAATGGGTGATGCTTTCTTTTTATGAAATAGGTATCACCTTAAGAGAATTAGGAAATGTTAAGTTTTCAAAGGGTATTTAAAGATGCCTAATTAGGATAGGAGCATACAGCTGGTGAGCAAGGGCTAGGTGGAGCCCGAAACGCGTACAGCTATGCACTAGTGTACACTTTTGTGCTTAATACTTTTTACCCGGATCCTTTATATTTTTACGTTGTTCCAAATAAACTTCAAGATTTTACCTTGTGGCCGTGAATTGGATTTCTTCACTCTGAGTGTGGAGTTGTATTTTCTTCTGTTGAGTATCTTACCACTTGGACGGAGGCGGTCTCCTTGCACCGACTAAGTGATCACCCTCTTAGGACGTGTGCCGACGCTGAAGAGGGCAGCAGGCTGGTAATGGAGGTTTGAGCGCTGCGGGTCTGCATCCACTTTTTATATATATATATATATATATATATATATATATATATATATATATATATATATATATATATATACACACACACACACACACACACATAGATGTATATGTCCCACAGTGGAAAAAGTGCAATATAGCATCTGTAATGCTAATAAGTTACCATATTTCTTTTCTTAAGCAGAAATACAACACCAATTCTGAAAAAGTTGGGACAGTATGGGAAATGCAAAAAAATAAATACAAAAATAAGTCATTTAAAAATTTAATTCACCCTGTACTATATTGAAAACACGTTATTAACACATTATTGGTTAATTTAATGTATTTTTTAAAAAAATACACTCATTTCAAATCTGATGACTGCAACACTCCAAAAATGTTGGTACAGTCAACTGTTTACATCAACTTTTCTTTTAATAACACTTATTAAGCGTTTGGGCACTGAAGACACTAGTTTGTTAAGTTTAGCAAGTGGAATTTTCCGCCATTAATCCATTATGCATGTCTTTAGCTGCGCAACTGTACTGGGCCTTTATTGCCTTATTTTGTGCTTCATAATGCGCCACACATTCTTAATCAGAGACAGGTCAGGACTGCAGGCAGGCCATGCAAGCACCCGCACTCTCTGCTTACGCCACCATGCACTTGTAATCCGGGCAGAATGTGGTTTGGCGTTGTCATGCTGGAAAATGTAGGGACTTCCCTGGAAAAAAAGACTATGTCTGCATGGCAGTATAATTTGCTCCAAAATGTATACATTTATTTCTGCATTAATAGTGCCCTCATGGATGTGCAAGTTACCCATTTCATGGGCACTGACACACCCCCATACCATGACAGACACTGGCTTTTGGACCTGACGCTGATAACAGCTTGGATGGTCCATTTCGTCTTTGGCCCGGAGAACACGACAGCTGTTTTTTCCAAATATTATTTGAAATGTTGACTCGTCGGACCACAAAACACTATTCCAGTGTGCTACTGTCCATCTCAGATGAGACTAAACCCAGAGAAGTTGGTGGCGCTTCTGGACAGTGTTTATGTATGGCTTCTGCTTTGCATAGTAAAGCCTTAACTTTGTGGATGCAGCGGAAAATGGTGTTGACTGACAAAGGTTTATCAAAGTATTACCGAGCCCATGTCAGGATATCCATTACAGACTCATGACTGTTTTTGAGACAGTGACGTCTGAGGGATAGGAGATCATGTCACATTTAGAAGTGGTTCTCGGTCTTGCCCTTCACGCAATAAGATTTGACCGGATTCCTTGAATCTTTTAATTATATTGTGCACTGTAGAAGGTGAAATGCCCCAAAAAATCCTACTGATTTGTCGTTGAGGAATGTTGTTCTCAAAGTGTTGGATTATTCACGAACGCTGTTGGCAGATTGGCGAGCCTCGACCCATCCTTGCTCATGAAGGACTAGGACTTTTTTGGAGGCTCCTTATATACTACGATTACATGTTTGCCTCACCTGTTTCACATCACTTTCCTTTTTCAACTTGTCACATCGCTATAAGTCCTAAATTGCCCCTGTCCCAAGTTTTTTGAAACGTGTTGCAGTCATCAGATTTGAAATGAGTATATATTTTCAAAAATACTTTAAACTCACATTGTAAAACATCAAATAATGTGTTTTCATTATAGTACAGGGTGAATTGAATTTTCAAATGACTCTGTTTTTTTTTGCATTTTCCATATTGTCCCAAGTTTTTAGAATTGGGATTGCAATATGATTATGCCTCTTTAAGACCAATAAGAAACATACACTCCCCCCCTCATTTTATTCTCTTCAGTAGAGATGTTTCTTCCATGAAAGGAAATAAATATGATCAGAGATTGATCCTGCAAAAACTCACCATACATGTTTATTTTCAATATATTAACTAAACATGTTTGATATAGACAATGGCTGGTAAGAATGAGTGAGCATTGGTTGTCTGACCTGGCAACACTAAAAGGTAGAATGGCTTTATTGCTTTCCTTGGCTCCACTGAATATGTCAAACACACAAGTACAAGGTGTCATATGTATAACAGCCACTAGATGTCAACCAAGTACTCATAATGTAATAAACAGTTGGGCTGTGTGCTATAGGTAGTTTATTTAATTTTCAATCTATTCCTAAATATTTAAATTTGGTATATTAGTTGTAGCACCTTACCGCTCCTTCCTCCGCCCCTTTCAATTTCCAAGTTCTGTGACATAGAGAGCGATCCCACCGCTCTCTACGTAGGCATCCAAGCTCCCTCTTGAGATTAGCAGTGGTGGACATGCACAATTCACTTCTATATGCTCTGTCGAGCGAGGTATCCGAAGAAAAATTAAGAGCAAGCGCGATGGATCAAAGGGGCGTTTTGTGTGGGGAGTTGGCCGCCTAAAGGCCAGAAAATCATTTGGGTAGATGAGGAACGTCATTTAAAGAAAAAGGAGTATATCGGCTACGGGAGGAGAAGGGGTATGTGAAAATCAAATGTAATTATCTGTAATAAAACTTTTATTTTAAAATATAAAAAATCATGAATGAAAGTGGGGTTTTATTTTAATACTATTTACATGGATATGTTCCATACCCATCAAGTTTACCATCACTTTAATATAAAATAATAAGATATAGCTCTGTAACTGCAAGCCCTGAAATAGCAAAATACTTGTGTGAGAGCTAAACTCACAGACAGGTGGTTATGAGATTGCAGAGCTACCAACTGCGCTAGTCAGTTACACACAGAAAAACAGTAAAAACAGTCAAATGATCATGTCTGATGCTGGAAAAATAGCTATCTTTTCCAAACTAAGAAGATCATCAGGCCGCGCTCGACAATGTAAAGCTTGCAATGGCCGGATAACCGATCTCTAGGTACATAGCTGAACATGCACAAGAAGACTGCCGGTGGCGGGAAAAAAAGCATTTAAACCCGCGCACCGCCACAGAGCAGTAAAAATGGCGTTACCGAATACCGGCATTACGATATGCAGCCCAGATAATAAAGGCACTAGCCTTAGAGGTCGCTCTCCTACATGCACAAAGAAATAATAGCGAGCACTGTTGCAGAACTCCCGTAGCCCTCATATAGAGCATGCAAAGCTAAAAAAAAGCGTTCAGTGACATCCGATTAGCATATCTGATGCGCAGCAAGGAGCTCAGGGCGGTGAGTAAAAGCGCGGCAAAATTAAGCGCAACAACACGCCGTCTCCCTATCAGACATCGGCCACTTCCCTTAGTGCCGACCGCGCTGAAAATGTTGGGCGCCATTCATAATCATTTGCTCAACCTTCAGAAGCAACTGGCATGAGTGAAAATCCAGATGCGATTGAGCCCCTATATATATATGTAATGTGCGGTACCTGCCGCTGTAACAATATAGCTCCCTGACAGTCCTGTGGTAATCAGAGCCGCAAATAAACACCCTCTGACCACTCCGCACTGAGTAGCATTAGTTTCACAAATAAAATAACACACACTCTCTGCCCACTCCACACTGAGTAGCATTAGTTTCACAAATAAAATAACAGACACTCTCTGCCCACTCCACACTGAGTAGCATTAGTTTAAAAAATAAAATAACAGACACTCTCTGCCCACTCCACACTGAGTAGCATTAGTTTCACAAATAAAATAACAGACACTCTCTGCCCACTCCACACTGAGTAGCATTAGTTTCAAAAATAAAATAACAGACACTCTCTGCCCACTCCACACGGAGTAGCATTAGTTTCACAAATAAAATAACAGACACTCTCTGCCCACTCCACACTGAGTAGCATTAGTTTCACAAATAAAATAACAGACACTTTCTGCCCACTCCACACTGAGTAGCATTAGTTTCACAAATAAAATAACAGACACTCTCTGCCCACTCCACACTGAGTAGAAATAGGTCACAAATAAAATTACACTCTCTGCGCACTCCACACTGAGTAGTAATGCATTGTGTCCAAGTTGCTGAGTGTCCAGCTCACCCTCACTAGAGGATCTGTGATTTAAACCCTTACTCTGAGCCATGTACAGCCCAGAGCTAACCTTACAGAAGTCTTCTTGTTAGGGCACTCTCAGCTGCTTCAGATTTGACAGTAGAATCCATCCTCTGACAGGGATTACTGGAATGAGGTCTCAGAACTTCCCTGGGACATCCAGTAGCTACACTTTACCACTACTCTACTAAGAGGTTTACATGGCTACTCAACACTCCCCTGTCCTCTCTTGAAGAAAACAACAATCCATTGAGGACACTAACTTAAATCTTCAGCAAAGCACCTCTCTCTGCCAACCTCCATGATGCAAGGCAAAAAACTACTGAGTACTGAGAGGGTAGGGGAAGTGGGCGGGATATTTCAATGTTCTGTCTGGGGTGTCTTTGCCCCCTCCTGGTGGCCAGGTTAAGTATTTCCCAAAGGTTATGAATGGTTTCATGGACCCTCATTGACATTAGAAGGAAAAATTGTAATTCATGCTACTTTAATATCCATGTAATACTATCCAGAAAAACAAATCTACTAAAACATTTGTACCAACATTTCCCACAGTGATCACTGTAACTGCTTCAAAACAAATTGCCACAGTGACTGATAACAAGTGTATAGGAAAGATAACAAAAAAGTTAGATAAATGTAAAACTTAAGAGTCATGGCTCCCAGTGCCTCCAAACACTGCTGGGTTAAAAAAAATACTTTGCAAGAAGGGCATAGTTTATCAAGTACCAAATACAGTATCTGCTTCCACTAACATAGAAATAAAACACTTACATGCATATAAACAAGATACTCATCTCATAAAAGCTTAATGTTGATGCACAGTAATTTACCTCACTTCTCATCATCCTCCAGACGTTTAATACAATTCGCCCAACTATATTTATTTCACTCATTGTGTCTGCACCATATTCATCCTTATCTGATGTAAATCTGTTTTCATTCTTATCATCTGCAAGTAGATTAAATATTCATGTAAGACCATTGCTTGAAGAAAAAAACACACATTTTAACAGAGCGATAAAGACATAAAATATTAGTGCGTGTGTATATATAGAGTGAGGCAAAAATGACTTGACCATTGTATTTATTAATGCAAGATGAAATAAACCAAAATCTGAAATACACTATATTGTAAGAGTTTAATTGATTGCCATCAGCATTTACACACTTCTGTAATCTGTTGCTAAAAAACATGCATGTGGTCACCTCTAATATATCACTGCTGTTCATTAGCCTTGCAGTTAAACTAAGCAGACATTCTAGTAACTTAAAGGGATATGAAACTCAATATTTTTTCTATCATGATTCAAATGGAGGATACAATTTAAACAACTTTCTATTTTACTTCTATTGTCTAATTTGCTTCATTCTCTTGGTATCATTTGTTGAAGAAGTAGTAATGCACTACTGGGAGCTAGCTGAACAGAATTGGGCAAGCTAATATGATGCATATATGTGCAGCCACCAATCAGCAGCTCCATAACCTTACCTAGGTATTCTTTTCAACTAATGATATCAAGAGAACAAAACAAATGAGATAGAAGTAAATTGGAAAGTTGTTTAACCCATTAAGGACGTGCTATGTACATCCTCAAAAAATGGCAGTTAAGCACCAAGGACGTACATAGCACATCCTCAGTGAAACTCAGTGCTGGAAGGGTTCATGATCGCTTCCAGCTGCTCTCAGGGTATTGCAGCAATGCCTCGATATTGAGGCATCGTGCAATACTCATCGCTGGAGGAAGCAGGAGGAGATTTGTTAAGGGGGCATGAAGGGAGGCGGGAGCGGGTGGGACCACTATGCCAAGCTACATCCTGTCAGTGAGGAAGGAGGTGGGGGAAGGAGGGAGAGGGGGATCCGTTTCTGGAAAGCGGTCTGGGATGGGAAAGGGGGTAGAATTAGGGAGGGGGGCCACTACACTATGGAAAAAAATGTTAATAATTTAGAGCAACTGGATACTGGCAGACAGCTGCCGGTACCTAAGATGGCGGCCAATAGGTTGAAACACCTTTATTTTTATACTGGCAGACTTTATTCCAGTACTAAAGATGGGTGTCACCATTGAGGAGTGGGGGAGGGAAGAGAGCTGTTTAAGAGGGGTCAGAGAGGGAGCAGCGATCAGGGGGTGGGATGCTGATCTCTACACTAAAGCTAAAATTAACCCTACAAGCTACCTAATTAACCCCTTCACTGCTGAGCATAATACAAGTGTGGTTCGCAGCAGCATTTAGCAGCTTTCTAATTAACAATAAGCAACACCAAAGCCATAAAAATCTGCTATTTCTGAACAAAGGCGGTAAAATGGTGGCATGAAATATACCAAAATGGGCCTAGGTCAATACTTTGGGTTGTCAACTAAAAAAAATATATACATATAAAGGGTTATTCAGGGATTCCTGATAGATATCAGTGCTAAAATCTAACTTACGCAAATTTTGAGAAAAAAAAATGGTTTGGAAATAGCAAAGTGCTACTTGTACTTATTTCCCTATAACTTGCAAAAAAAGCAAAGAAAATGTAAACATTGGGTATTTCTAAACTCAGGACAAAATGTAGGAACTATTTAGCATGGGAGTTTTTTGGTGGTTGTAGATGCGTAAGAGATTTTTGGGGTCAAAATTAGAAAAAGTGTGTTTTTTTTCATCATATTTTATATATTTTTTTATAGTAAATTATACGATATGATGAAAATAATGGTATCTTTAGAAAGTCCATTTAATGGCGAGAAAAACAATATATATATGTGTGGAATATGTGTGGGTACAGTAAATAAGAGAGGAAAATTATAGTTAAATACAAGCAGAAATGTAAAAATAGTTCTGGTCCTTAACGGTAAGAAAATTTAAAAAATGGTCTGGTCACTAAGGAGTTAAAATCACAAGCTCTATCTGAATTATGAAAGAAAAAAAATTGGGTTTCATGTTTCTTTAAAAAACAAAACAAAACCCCCCAGCATAAAACAGAATCTACAGGATGTCTTTTATTTGGGTAAACTGCACCTTAACAGATATGCAACAAGTATATTCCCAATACTATACTCACCAGGTATTCTGGACATTTGTTGGCACAGATCTACATTCAAAGCAGATGCCCGTTGTAAGAGATAACCCCAAGAGTGCATCTGGACTTCATATCCTAATAAAATATCTGGATTATACCTGCATAAGAAATATATATTTTCAGACAACAAAAAGTTCCTTCATCTGTGATAACAGAACCATACATTGCACACACACACACACACATATAATATATGCATATATATATATATATAAAGTATATATAAACAAGGTACCCAAATGAATCCGCCCTCCTAGGGTCAACCACCTAGCTGTTCAGCTTGTATATAATAGGCATCCAAAAAACAGCAACAAACCAGGATTTTCACCAAAGAATGTGGTCAAATTTATTGACGTTTCGGGATAAGTTTCCCCTTCTTCAGAACAACTATTACACACCAAAACCGTGCTTAAATAATGTACAAACACACACACATTACCTACCACATCCTGTGGAAAAAAAAAGCACCAAAATATGCATCATATCCAGTATTCATCGATGTCTACAATCAAGTGACCCGGAAGTTATCACTATTCATGGTTTTTAAAGTGTTTACATCATTAAATAAGTGTCAGATCCTTAAACAACATAAACAATATTGTAGCTAATATTTTTAAGGATATACATTCCTACAGTGCACATACATAATTAAACATGTGCCGCTGTTGCCTACAGCCTTATTGGGTAATCAGAAGTTGTCAATTTGCATCACCTCCGGTTTCGTAACTACCGGATGTTGGCATCTTACATCACATCCGGTTTTGTAAATACCGGAACTTCCCATAAACTGCTATTTCCGATCAGTGCAGTGTATCCTATTTTATATACTAAATGTAAAACAACATAACCAAAAAAATCTTCAGTTAAGTGAACACATATTACCACTTTTATAAAATCATATTATCAACCAGAGTGACAATTATAAAATCTTATTATCTTATTATCAGAGTGACATGGCATTATATAGGTAGTGTACCACAGTGGTATTGAAATAATATTAAACCCATATTCACTCTTAGAGATGTGTGTGTTTGTACACTATTTGAAGGGGAAACATATCCCCAAAACGTAAATAAATTTGACCACATTCTTTGGTGAAAATCCTGGTTTGTTGCTGCTGGTGAGCAGTGTTTTAGCCACATTTTATTGAAGTTACACAGAATATGTGACTGAAAGACCACTCTACCAACTTCAAGGAGCAAAGAAGAGGGGAACTTTATGACCTACGTGGGTGATCCTTCTCATTGTGCGGCACTTACCTCATAAGATTGGGGGTAAGGAATGTAAGTAGGAACCCCAGCGGGGTCTTTAATTATTATTCCTCACGCTTCCTTTGGAATACATAGAAGAATCTGCTTTTTGTGATTTGGACTCATATGCTATTTTGTTTATTATAGTGAAGTATTAAACATCTTCTTGATAAGAATTATATATATATATATATATATATATATATATATATATGACGATCATATTGGTGTATATATATATGTGATGATCATATTGGTGTTATAATATAGAGAATAACTGTATTTTCTTACTAAGCGCTCTACACGCATTTGCTTTTCTAATTTTTGCACTTTAGTATTTAGTGTACTGTTAAGGGACTATACACTTCATACTCAACAGGTAGTAGCTGCTGTTAGAAATACAGTGTGTTCTCTGGTTTAAGACTACAACATTGAGGATCTCTATACCCAGCACTTTTTAAATTTCTTTCTCACTATATATATATATATAAAAGTAATGTTAGTGGATGTGTAAGATTAGACTTTTTTCCTGACACTCATATATATATATATATATATATATATATATATATATATAAATATATATATATATAAAACTCCAACAAAAACAGAAACAAACCAGGATTTCTTTAAATGTAAAAGTCAAATTTATTGATGTTTCGGGGACTTGTGCTCCCCTTCTTCAGAACAACAGTGTACACACACAAACATGCTTAAATATAATGAACAAGACAAACAGTTACCTCCTTCTTCCTGTCAAAAAAGCACCAAAAAAAACATCATATCCGGTTGACCCCAAGAGGGCGGATTCACATTTTGACTGTATGTATGTATATATATATATATATATATATATATACACACACATTATGCACACATTTTGTACCAATAGTTAAGTAAATAAGATTAATAAAAGTATTATTTAAATATGAATTGTAAAATGTCATTCATTTTACTAATGTTGCATAAATGCAGTAGGTTAAATATCACTGTACACATAGGTTATTTAAAATTATTTAAATGTATATCTTGGATTATTATAAAGAACCTCAGACTGTTCTATCAGATACCTGCCACTCAATTTTAGCTTTATACGTAGGGTGACCATATTGCCGCTTTAAAAAGGGACACATATGAAAAATACTTATGTCAGGGCAGTTTTTATGGCTGTTTAAAGAAATGTGTTGTATAAGAACCCTGACGTATGTATTTTTGATATGTGTCCCATTTTAATGCGGCAATATGGTCACCCTATTTATACGAAAATGTATTCATAGCCACTTCAACATCCAAAGCTTTTCTCTTAGCTAAATTAATTATTACTATTTACTTCATAAATGCTTAAACTCAAAGGGCCAAATTACAACATTTATTGTGGGGGTTCGCGCTCGTTGGTAAAGTATAGTTTAGGGATAGACCGATATCCTTTTTTCAGGGCCAATACCGATTATTGACCCCCTTTCAGGCTGATAACCGATAACAGGGGCCGATATTCTGTACATTTAAAGTTTTGAAAAATCAAAACATTTTGTACACAAATCTGGTATAAACTGAACATGCTTATTAAAATTTTAAACATTAAAAGTAAACAACTGGAAAAAATAAAGTGCTTGAAAATTGAAGAGACACTGACCCCAAATTGTTTCTTTTGTGATTCAGATAGAGCATGCAATTTTAAGCAACTTTCTAATTTAATCCTATTATCAAATTTTCTTCATTCTCTTGGTATCTTTATTTGAAAAGCAAGAATGTAAGTTTAGATGCCGGCCCAATTTTGGTTAACAACCTGGGTTGTCCTTGCTGATTGGTGGATAAAGGCTGAATGCCGAAACGCGTAGAAACCTGATTCTAAACTAGGAGGACAGTGAGAGCCTGCTATCCAAAGAGGCTCTAAAGAAGAAAAGTACCAGCTAAAAGACGCAAGGTCCCTGAGAAATAACAACCAGCGGAAGCACTAGCCGAGTTAGGAACACTCGCAAAGTATCAGTGAGCCTATAGAAACCCGAGATTTCCCTTAGGTATATTACAGCGGATTCCGACACTTAAAGAGTGATTAACACTTGAAGAGGAGCCCCTATCGGAACATCCGGTAAACGGGGGCTGGAAGCCACAGCACTCCACCGGAACCATCTGTCCGACAAGGGAGAACATCGAAACACTGCACTGTTGAACCGGAGGAGACTTCGCAGAACGCTAAGCGCCAGCAAAACCGAATGTACATACTATGAGCTTAAGCTAGCTTTTTACAAGTACCCAGCTGAACCATTTTATAGAACCTTTAACAAAGGAGAATGGACACTATAGGCAGCCTCACGTAAATGTGCACAGCTAAGCCACAAACTGTTTGTCGAAACACTTGCCTAAATATAACAAGATTACTTAGAATTTATAAGTCAAGATCTTAAATCAAGCCTAGAAAGGTATTTGCAACCTAATCTTGAAAATATTAACCACAACCAACAGAGGGTTAATCCGAAACGAGATTTTTTCAAGAGATATTTAATTAATAGCAACATTGTTTCAAGGGCTTTTTATGTTTCCATTTTAATGTATCAAGCACTTATATGTTTTATTAATAAGTGTACATGCTTTTGATCTATTTAGATCCATTTAGTAATTGTAATATATAATATGTATTGAATTTAGAGTGATAGCAATCAACACCGGTGTTTTTTAAATAAATAAAGTATTTTTAGCATTGTATTTTAAGAATTTGATATTGTATAATAAAAACATTATATTTCATCTTAACACACTGATTATTCCTATTTGAAACCTCTCACGGAGTTAAACAACCTACAAAACCATAAGGATAAATAGAGACATACCACCCATGTTATTTTGGAACACATATATTTAAGGTCTTTAATATTATATATTATTATATATTCCAAAAAGGGTCGCATATAGTTCAATCAATTATAAACCTGATATCTACCCTGAAGGACATCATAAGACCTATATAATAACTAGCTAAAGTTTATTAGAGCAGAAATCGTCATTAGTTTGCGCCACCTTATATTAAGCATTGGCTTGTTCTTGCTAATTGGTGGATAAATTCACCCACCAATAAACAAGTGCTGTCCGGATCTGAACCAAAATTTGGCTGGTTCCTTAGCTTAGATGCCTTCTTTTTTCAAATAAAGATAGCAACAAAGAAAAATTGATAATAGGAGTAAATAAGAGTTGCTTAAAATTGCATGCTCTATCTGAATCACAAAAGAAAACAATTTGGGTTCAGTATCCCTTTAACTTATTAAATGGCTTCCCAAAACATAGAAACATTGCATAAATCCCTTTAAAACTGCACACTGATATAAAATAAATTTAAGTCACTACTGCAAAGCTAGACACTACACAATTTCTTTAATACTCCCAGTTAAGTAGAAAAACATTATAGTGCAGAAAGCACAACATTTCAGCATGTTCTCCTGTTAAACGTTTTTTTTTTCATATATTGCTGCCACTTCACTAAAAACACGCTCACTTGGTACATTTTACAGAAGGGTTAAAAGTAAAGTAAAAAAAATATATACAATATATACTGCCACTTGACAGGGAAAGAAAGGACATGCTGGAATATCAGTGCTAGATTTATTTATTTGCTTTCATTTTTAATATGCTCATATATTTACTGGATTGAAAATACCTTCCCTGGTACTGAGGAGTGGACTATAAGTTTCTTTAATATGTCACTTATGGGCAGTTTTATACATGTGTAACAGCGTCACCTAATCGTCAGATCATTGTTATCCACTGCTAGAGAATAATGATACTAGTCTCCTATACTGCATAGCTTTCTACTCAAGGTTTGTTGTTGTGGACATTTAATTGATGTGCCTGAACTATCATTTTTTTAAATGTTTTTTTCTATGCCCATGAAAGGGGAAAATAAAATATTTAAATAAAAAAAATTGCAACTTTAGTGAAATGTTTTGCAAATGTGTAAAATGTATCAGAATGCAACAAATAATGTTCTATTTGTGACAGCAATTAGCAAGCGGATTGAAGTTGGGTATTGCTGATCCCTATGACTAAATAAAAAAATTATTTAACTCTGTGTACTTCAGGGCAACTATGTAGCTTTAAGTGCCACTTAAAGATCACATTTTCCATTTCACAAATCATATATGTTTGTTTATGCAAGTCTATCTACAGGCCTGCCATGTATGGTAGTTGGTAACTGGGCTTGGACTCTTATCAGTGCTATTTATTATTAGATGCTGTGCTATGTCCAGCATATACAGTATGTGCTATAGATGATTTCTGTGATGATTTGTGTCACTTAAAACTACATAGTTTCCCTGAAGTACACAGAGCTACATTTCTTTTGATTTGCTCCATATCGGTAATATTGGTAAGTTTCTGGCCAATACCGATTATTTCAGAAATTCCAAATATCGGCCCTAATAATCCGCCGCTCCGATATATAGGTCTACCCCTAGTATAGTTATGTATGTGTGTATGCGTGTGTGTGTATATATATATATTTATTTCGGGTTAGCGCACATGAGAATATGTGATCGGGTTTGCAAGCGAGCAGGGTTAGGTTTTTTTCCACTTTATTTCCTCCATTAACATCTATGGGGGCATACGTGATAAGGACTCAGCTGTCAGTCATTTAAGGACTCATATGAGATATGAACTCTAGCACATACTAAGCAGTAGCTGGTGCCTCAGAAAGTGTGCATACTCCTCCAAGAATAAGCAGCTGTTCTTGCTCATACTCAGGAGCTGGTGCCTCAGAAAGTGTGCATACTCCAGCAAGAATAAGCAGCTGTTCTTGCTCATACTATCAGGAACTGGTGCCTCAGAACGTGTGCATACTCCTCCAGGAATAAGCAGCTTTTCTTGCTCATACTCAGGAGCTGGTGCCTCAGAAAGTGTGCATACGCCTCCAGGAATAAGCAGCTGTTCTTGCTCATACTCATCAGGAACTGGTGCCTCAGAAAGTATGCATACTCCTCCAGGAATAAGCAGCTGTTCTTGCTCATACTCAGGAGCTGGTGCCTCAGAAAGTGTGCATACGCCTCCAAGAATAAGCAGCTGCTCTCGCACATACTCAGGAGCTGGTGCCTCAGAAAGTGTGCATACTCCTCCAAGAATAAGCAGCTGTTCTTGCTCATACTCATCAGGAACTGGTGCCTCAGAAAGTGTGCATACTCCTCCAGGAATAAGCAGCTGCTCTTGCTCATACTCAGGAGCTGGTGCCTCAGAAAGTGTGCATACTCCTCCAGGAATAAGCAGCTGCTCTCACGCATACTCAGCAGGAGCTGGTGCCCCAGAAATGAGCAGCTGTTTATTCGAACAAGATTTTTTTTTACTTATTTTACAGATAAAGACTTCTGTCAGACTAGAAAACTAAACAATATCTCCAAGTGCATGATAGATTATATATATATATATATATATATATATATATATATATATATATATAGTGCTTAAAGGGATACTAAACCATGATTCAGATAGAACAATTTTAAGCAACGTTCTAATTTACTCCTATTATCAATTTTTCTTCCTTCTCTTGCTATCTTTATTTGAAAAAACAAGAATGTAAGGTTAGGAGCCCGTCCATTTTTGGTTCAGCAACAGGGTAGAGCTTGCTGATTGGTTTGCTACATTTAGTCACCAATCAGCAAGCGCTACCCAGGTGCTGAACCAAAAATGGGCTGGCTCTTAAGCTTATATTTCTGCTTTTTCAAATAAAGATAACACAAGACAAAGAAAAATTGATAATAGGAGTAAATTCAAAAGTTGCTTAAAATTGCATGCTATATCTGAATCATGAAAGAAAAAAAATTGGGTTTAGTATCCCTTTAAGACACGTGCAAACATGAATAGATCTGCATTTGCTCTTCAACAAAGGACACCAAGGAAAAGCAGTAGATTTGATAACAAAAGTACATTTGAACATTTCTAAAATTGCAAGTTCTACCTGAATCATGAAAGTTTAAATTTTGGCTTCAATGCCCTTTTAAGCAGATAATGCATATACTCAATAACTGACAGTGAAATTGGATAGAAAGGAGTCAGCTTATCAGGAACAAATAAATGCTTCTTAGCTTTCTTTTACTCAGCCTGAAATACATATAATATTGCAGAAGATACTGGAAATTCAGGCCACTGTTCTGATGCAGATGCCTGCTAGTTAGATTTTGTTGATGTAGAAGGAATAGTTTATAAATATGGAGGGTATCTTTAAAGGGACATTAAACACTTTGAGATTGTAATATAAAATGATAAATCATATAAATACAAATAACTCTTCAATACACTTTCATTATTTATTTTGTCCCCTTTTCCTGTAATTCCATTCTGACAGTTGTGAGCTTTTCAGTTCCTGTTAGACATGGAAGTGCAGAACACTGTTATATTCTACACAGTCATTGGCTGCACACTCTAGTGACCTATTTTTATCTGTCTCTTATTAGCCATTATTAGCCACAGCAGAGAAGGTAACCTAAGTTACCACATGGCAGCTCCCATTGTTTTATAGACACTAAAACTTTACACTTATTTTGTTAATATTTAAACAGTTAATGAAACTTTAAAGAATACATCTACATGTTATTGTCAGAATTATCTTTTCTTTGAATGCATGAATCTGTCAAGCATTTATTTAGTGTTTAACGCCCCTTTAAACACTAGGGTTCTCATAGTGAAAAAGTCATCTGCACCAGGCTCCAAATACAACTTAAAGTGTATCAGAGGTAGGTTGGACAAAAGATGAATAGCCCCAAGCAGGGGGTTCAAGTGAAAGAAGTGAAGAAATCACAGTCACTCCAAGCCTCTTTAGTACATAATGCAAAACTCTTTGTATGTCACTGTCCCAGGACAAAAACATAGAAAACATATGAAGAGAAAAATGATCACTCTCAAACCAAATCTGAGTTGTGGGGGACTGAATAATAAAGACTAGGGCCCCAAATACTATTTGAAGGGAGGACAATGTTCCTAGCTAGGGAACCTGTCCGCTTGTGTTTTTGCAGTGAGCTGTTTGCTCTCCAAATTTAATATTAGATGAGGAAATTCCTGTGCAGCGCCATCCCCTGATCTTCCACAACCAAACAAGAGCAGCATCTGTCAAGCACCTTGAACAAACTATTTATTATATATTAAACAGTAATGAAAAGAGCTACATCCAGCATGGGAGTAAAAAACCGCACAAGTGAACGTGGTCTTTTAAAAGCCTTGGTTACATTTTTTGGTATCATTCCACGTGGAAGAATAAGCTTTGTTGGTTGTTGACTGCATTATCATTACTATTGCTAGAGTTTTTAATGTTAAAGAGTCTATAATGTATATTTTCCAAAATTGATGACATACCTTCTGATTAATTCTAGGAGTTTCTCAAAGAGCTCTTTCTCATCTGCAGCATATGTGACATGGAAGCCTGTAACGCCAGACCTGGTAAGCAATGGGGCATGTTGCCTACTACCTACAGAACAAAATAGACAATTACAAAATATAAGTAACAATCTGGCCTTAAGCTGTATTAAACAAACATGAAAACATGACAAGATATTTACATTTTTATTTTACATGTGAGGTGTCAGTATGACAAAGATATAAAAAGGGACATTCTAGGGCAAAAATAAAATGTACTATTCTGTTAGAGCATTTGTAAAAAAAATAGATTTGCTTAATCTCACTTTACGTGCAACCCCAGCTGAAACCCAAATGTTTTCTTTCATGATTTAGAAAAAGCATGCAATTTTAAACGACTTTACAATTTACTTCTATTATCTAATTTGTTTCATTATCTTGATATCCTTTGTTGAAAAAAAAAAAGCATATCTAAATAGGCTCAGTAGCTGCTGATTGGTGGCTGCACATAGATGCCTCATGTGATTGGCTCACCCATGTGCATTGCTGTTTCTTTCAACAGAGGATATCTAAACAATGAAGCAAATTAGATAATATAAGTAAATTGGAATGTTGTTTAAAATGGTATTCTCTATCTGAATCATGAAAGAAATTTATTCGGTTTCATGTCCGTTTAACTCATAGTTAAAGTCATGTGCCTGGCAAAGGGCATTACTACCTAAGGTAAGGATACAGTCCGCAAGGCAATCATGCATGACTTATGTATGTTTATACCAATCATTGTCCTGATTCTAATGTGGTAAATTTGTTTAAAAATAAAATAGATACCATAATATTTTTTAAGAAGTATATTAATATTAGATTACAGTAACTATTTGGAAATATATAAATTATAAAAGGATGGCACAGATAAGGGTAGAAATGTTAACATATATAGATTTACACTACACCTTCACTTGTCCCATGGTTCTGATGAATTACAATTGCACCAGTAATTTCTGCTTTGTCAACATTAGGCAGTGCATAGTCTGAAGAGATGCAGTAGAATAAAGCACAAATGGGATCAAATTCAGGATCTGGTTCCAAATCACGTCGAGTTCTTGCGTGCAACTCCATACTAATGAGTGTAAGGTGCTGAACCTGTAGAAAATAGTGAGGTGCATTTTTATCTTGCTGGCAATTATTCATTATTATTACCGTATATATGATTATTTATTTATTAAAAAAAATATGTTTTAAAGATTGCGCATGCAACATTTGTTTATATCACTTATTTAGAACAAAATATACCCATGAAAGGGTGAAACACAAATCAATTTTGCACCAAAACGATGTAACCCATTCCAAAATACAAAATGTATGCTTACCTGATAAATTCTTATCTTTCGGGATGATGATGGTCCACAGTCCTCCATCACATATGGGATATATTTCCCGCCACTTGGAGGCCAAAAACCCATATCAGAGCTTAAAATCCCTCCCACCTCCCTTTTAGTTTAACATATAGCTGAGTAGAGAATAGGACACATATAGGTAGGAAAGACACAGCAGGGTGTGTAGAGGTGTCATTAGAACTGTCACCCAAATACGGGCGGGGTCTGTGGACCATAATCATTCCAAAACAAAATAATTGATCATGTAAGTATCATTTTTATTTTCTTTAGTAAAAACATAATTTATTCTTACCTGATAAATGTTTTTCTTTCTTGACATGGTGAGTTCAAGTTTCATCTTAATTACTGTTGGGAACATCACTCCTGACTAGCAGGAGGAGGTAAAGAGCACCACAGCAAAAGCTGTAAAATACCACTCCCCCTACCCACAATCCCCAGTCATTCAATCAAAGGGAAAGAAGAAAGGAAGTAATCTAAGGTGCAGAGGTGTCTGAAGTTTATAGAAAAGCAACCTGTCTGAAAAATAGGGCGGGCCGTGGACTCACCGTATCAAGAAATAAATACATTTATCAGGTATGAATAAATTATGTTTTCTTTCTAATGACACGGTGAGTCCACGGATCATCTTAATTACTGTTGGGAACCAATATCCAAGCTAGAGGACACGGATGATAAGGGAGGGACAAGACAGTTAACCTAAACAGAAGGCACCACTGCTTGAAGAACCTTTCTCCCAAAAGAAGCCTCTGCTGAAGCAAAAGTATCAAATTTGTAAAATTTTGAAAAAGTATGCAAAGATGACCAAGTCGCAGCCTTGCAAAGCTGATCTACAGAAGCTCCATTTTTGAAAGCCCAAGAAGGTGAAACAGGCCTCGTGGATTGTGTCGTGATTCTCTTAGGAGGCTGCTAACTAGCAGTCTCATATGCCAAGCGAATAACACTCCTCAACCAACAAGAAAGAGAAGTAGCCGTAGCTTTCTTACCCTTACACTTCCCATAAAAGATAACAAATAAAGAAGAAGACTGGCGAAAATCCTTAGTCGCCTGCAAATAATATTTCAATGCACGAACCACATCCAGGTTGTGCAACAAGCGCTCCTTATGAGAAGAAGGATTAGGACACAAGGAAGGAACAACAATCTCTTGATTAATATTCTTATCAGAAACAACCTTGGGAAGAAAACCCAAGGCAATACGCAGAACTACCTTATCAGAGTGAAAAATAAGAAAAAGCAATTCATACTCTAAGGCTGAAAGCTCCGAAACTCTTCAAGCCGAAGAAATAGCCACCAGAAACAAAATCTTCTAAGATAACATCTTAATATCCAAAGAATGCATAGGTTCAAACGGAGCCTGTTGAAGGACTCTAAGAACCAAATTAAGACTCCAAGGTGGAGTAGTAGACTTAAACACAGGTCAAATTCTAACCAAGGCCTCACAAAAAGAATGAACATCTGGCACATCTGCCAGGCGCTTGTGCAATAAAATAGTTAAAGCAGAAATTTGACCCTTCAGGGTACTAGCAGATAAACCTTTCTCCAAACCCTCCTGGAGAAAAGCCAAAATCCTAGGAATCCTAACTCTACTCCACAAGTAGCCTTTGGATTCACACCAATACAAATCATAGTCTCAATGACTGACTCGTTCAATCTCCAAGCAGTCAGCTTCAGAGAAACAAGATTTGGATGAAGGAAGGGACCCTGCAGAAGCAGGTCCTTCCTTAATGGAAGACGCCAAGGTGGAAGGGAAGACATCTCCACCAGATCTGCAAACCAGTTTCTGCAAGGCCACGCCGGAGCAATGAGAATCACTGATGCCCTCTCTTGTTTGACCCGAGCAATGACCCGAGGAAGAAGAGCAAACGGAGGGAACACATATGCCAGACTGAAAGTCCAAGGAACTGCCAGAGCATCTATCAGAACAGCCTGAGGATCCTTTGACCGCGACCCGTACCTCGGGAGCTTGGCATTTTGACGAGATGCCATGAGATCCAACTTCGGCTTCCCCCAACTGAGAATCAAGCTGGAAAATACCTCTAGATGAAGTTCCCACTCCCCCGGATGAAAAGTCTGTCTGCTCAGAAAATCCGCTTCCCAATTCTCCACCCCTGGAATGTGGATAGCAGACAGAAAACAGTTGTGAATCTCCGCCTACTGAATAATCTTGGCTACCTTTGTCATGGCCAAGGAACTCTGAGTTCCTCCCTGATGATTGATGTAAGCCACTGACGTTATATTGTCCGACCGAAACCTAATAAACTGGGTTGAAGCTAGTTGAGGCCAGGCTAGAAGAGCATTGAAAATTGCTCTCAGTTCCAAAACATTTATTGGAAGAACAGACTCCTCCCGAGTCCATAGACCCTGAGCCCTTAATGAACCCCAGACAGCACCCAGCCCAGCAAACTGGCATCCGTGGTTACAATCACCCAGGCAGGTCTGCGAAAGCAAGTTCCCTGAGAGAGAAGATCCTGAGACAACCACCATGGAAGAGAATCTCTGGACATCTGATCTAGAACAATCCTTGGAGATCCACATAATCCTTGTTCCACTGCCTGAGCAAGCATAACTGCAGAGGTCTGAGATGGAACCGAGCAAATGGACATCATTCCATCACTGAAACCATCAGACCAATAACCTCCATGCACTGAGCCACTGACGGCCGAGGAAGGGTCTGAAGAGTAAGACACGAATTGAAAATATTTGACTTTCTTGCTTCTGTCAGAAAAATCATCTCTAGAGAATCTAAATTGGTCCCCAAAAATAACACTCTTGTAGCCTGAATTAAGGAACTTTTTCCTAAATTCACCTTCCAACTGTGGCGGCGCAGAAAAGACAACAACAACTCTGTGTGGGAGTTTGCTAGTTGAAAAGATGGAGCCTGGACTAGAATGTCATCCAGATAAGGAGCCACTGCAACACCCTTCAATCGAAGCACCGCCAACAATGCTCCCAGGACCTTTGAAAAAATTCTGGGAGCTGTTGTCAGACCAAAAGAAAGAGCTACAAGCTGGAAAGGTTTGTCTAGAAATGCAAATCTTAGGAACCTGTGATGATCCCTGTTAATGGGAATATGCAGATACTCATCCTTTAGATCCACTGTGGTCATGAACTGACCTTCCTTAACCAAAGGAAGAATGGAACGAATAGTTTCCATCTTGAAAGATGGAACCCTGAGAAACTTGTTTACACTCTTGAGATCTAAAATAGGTCTGAAAGTTCCCTCCTTTTTGGGACTGACAAAGAGATTGGAATAAAAACCCCAGACCCTGTTCCTGAACCGGAACAGGAACTATCACTCCCATGTCGGAAAGATTCTGAACACAACGTAAGAACGCCTCTCCTTTTATCTGGTTTACAGATAACCTGGAGAGAAGAAACCTGCCTCTGGGAGGAAAATTCTTGAACTCCAGATTGTAACCCTGGGATACGATATCCTGAACATCTCGAACCCAAGCTTGGGCGAAGAAAAAGAGTCTGCCCTCCACAAGATCCATTCCCAGATCGGGGGCAGACAGGCTTCCTGGACTGCTTCCCCTTATTCCAAGACTGATTTGACTTCTAAGATGGCTTGGACTGTTCCTGCTTGGAGGAAGAAGAGGAAGATTTACCAGAGAAGTTACGAAAGAAATGAAAATTATTCTGCCGACCCTTCTTTTTATTTCTTTTATCCTGAGGAAGAGAATGCCCCTTCCCTCCCGTAATATCCCAAATAATCTCAGCCAAACCTGGCCCAAACAAGGTCTTACCCTTGTAAGGAAAAAACAAAAGCTTAGACTTAGAGGACACATCCGCAGACCAGGATTTTAACCATAAAGCTCTGCGAGCTAAAATGGCAAAACCAGAAATTTTAGCTCCCAACTTAATTACCTATAGAGAAGCATCTGCAATAAAGGAATTAGCCAACTTCAAACCTTGATTCTTCACAAGGAGTATCTTGCTGAATAAAATCAGACAATGCATCAAACCAATATTCTGCCGCACTAGTAACCATAGCAATATATGCAGCCGGTTGCCATCGATACCCCTGGTGAACATAAATCTTTTTAAGCAAAGCTACCAACTTCTTATCCATAGGGTCTTTAAAGGAACAGCTGTCCTCAATATTTATAGTTGTCCTCTTGGTCAGAGTGGAAACTGCTCCCTCCACCTTAGGAACCATCTGCCAAGATTCCTTAATAGAATCAGCAATAGGAAACATCTTCCTAAAAATTGGAGAAGGGGAAAAAGGAATCCCAGGCTTCTCCCATTCTCGTGCAATAATATCTGAAACACGATCTGGTATAGGAAAAACTTCCACCGAGGAAGGGACATCAAAAAACTTTCTTAGGAATTACCATGACTGATGCCTCAGAGTCATCCAAGGTAGCCAAAACCTCCTTGAGTAACAAACGGAGGTGCTCTATCTTAAACCTAAAGGAAACACTATCAGAATCCGAGATCTCACCCTCAGATGCTACTGAAGTATCTTCCTCCTCAGACTTATGAGAAGAAACACTAGACACAATTGGAACAGAATAAGAAACCTTATACTTCCTCTTGCGCTTCCCCTGCAACATAGGAAAATCAGACAAAGCCTCAGATACTGGCGAGGATATATGGGTAGCCATATCCTGCAAGGAAAAAACCAACCTGAGATGAAACACAGGGCACTGTAGAAGATTGGGACGTATGAGGAGAAAGCTGAGGATTAGCCTAAACAGAAGACTCCTGAGCAACATCCGCCCTAGACAATGAAGGCTCAGAATCAAAAAAGTCTATCCTTGTAATGTAATGTTCTGTCAATACAAGAGGAACAAAAAGGGATAGAAGGCTCAACATTAGTATTTAAACATAGAGAACAAGCAACAGCTTGCAGGGCTTCTTGGTCCATCTTATTCCAAATGAAAAAAACCTTAAAGGGACAGTCTACACCAGAACTTTTATTGTTTTAAAAGATAGATAATCCCTTTATTACCCATTTCCCAGTTTTGCATAACCAACACAGTTATAATAATATACTTTTAACCTCTGTGATTATCTTGTATCTAAGCCTCTGCAAACTGCCCCTTTTTCAGTTCTTTTGAAAGACTTGCAGTCTAGCCAATCAGTGCCTGCTCCCAGATTACTTCACGTGCATGAGCACAGTGTTATCTATATGAAATATGTGAACTAACACCCTCTAGTGGTGAAAAACTGTTAAAATGCAATCGGAAAGAGGTGGGCTTCAAGGTCTATGAACCTCCTAGGTTAAGCTTTCAACTAAGAATACCAAGAGAACAAAGCAAAATTGGTTATAAAAGTAAATTGGAAAATTGTTTAAAATTACATGCGCTATCTGAATCATGAACGTTTATTTTGGCCTAGACTGTCCCTTTAATCAATAAAAAAATTCTAAGTGCAAATCAGAATTTTAATGAAACAAAAAACGTTACTGTCCCTTTAAGTTTTAAACAGACTTTTTGTTGTTTTTTAACTAAAAAATCCTTAAATAAACTGCACAACAATTTTTCACAAAATGAATGCAAAAAGAGACAAACGTTATAGTCTCTGAAATTCTGACAGAAACTTAAATATAAACAGAGCACCAGCCCCACAAAAAAACAACAGGCAACCTCCGCACCTCAGCAAGCTCTGCTGAGTTGCCTACCTGACCTCCTTGATGCCGGAAACAAAGTCAGAAAATGATCCGGACCCCTATACAGCCGCACCGGAGAGAACGCTGAACCACCTCTGAGGAGCTATGCAACAGAGCTGCAAAATCCAGGAACAACAGGAAACAGCTAAAAGAGCGCCAAAAACATACTTGCTATCTCAGATAAGCCCGCCTATTGGGGGCATGGCCTAACAAACCTACCTGTAGCCATTAATACACAAACAAAAAACATGTACACCAAAGTGAAAACATAATAAACTGAGCCAAACATCCCCAGTGCCTGCAAAACTGCCATACAATAAACCGTTAACCTAGAAGGCTGATTGTATATTTAGACAGAATTAACTGTCAAAGTGCCAAATTCTCCTATATCAAAACAGGGAAAGAAATAGGCACTTACCTCAAAAATCTGTCCGGCAGCAGGACAGCTCACTTGGTATGAGAAGGGCTTCCTACCTCACATGGACCTGTGGAAAAAAGAAAAAAGACTTACTCAAACTTTCCACCAAGGGCAGCATGAAATTACTTAAACCCCAAAGAAAACCAGAGCAAACTTGCTCTGCTTAAAAAATAAACTCTTGATTGAAGAATCAGACACCTAACTTTACCCCTCCTTGCAACTGATACAAGCAAAGAGAATGACTGGAGATTGTGGGTAGGGGGAGTGGTATTTAACAGCTTTTACTGTGGTGCTCTTTGCCTCCTCCTGCTGGTCAGGAGTGATATTCCCAACAGTAATTAGGATGATCCGTGGACTCACTGTGTCATTAGAAAGAAATAATGATGGTCCACGGTCCTCCATAACATATGGGATTAATACCCAAGCAGATGGTCTATGTTACACAAAGGGTGGGATACTTTTTTCTGGCAGTTCCTATTTAGCTGACACCGCAGCCTGAAGAAATTTCCTGCCACAAGCTAGTTGCGATGAAGAAAAAACATAAAAACGATAATATTTGGAAAAAGTATGCATAGAAGACCATGTGACAGCTTTGCAAGTCTGCTCCAAAGTCACTTTTAAAAGCCCTCAATGTTACAACTGTAACACTTAGGAGGCAACTTTCCCGCCACCAAGTAAGCCTTGGGAATCACTTGTTTAAGCCAACGCTACCTTAGTAGCTTTTTCTCCTTTACTGCGACAGTCCCTATTTAGAGGTAGAAGGATCTGGATACAATGAAGGAATAACAATTTCTTGACTGATATTTTCTGTAGCAACTATCTTAGGAAGGAAATACTATTTGGTACGAAGTACAGCCTTATTCTTGTGAATGATTAAAAATAGAAAATAGCAAGACAGTACTGACAATTCAGAAACTCTCCTTGCAGAAGAGATTAATAACATAAAAAGCACTTCCCTAGACAACAGAATGATGTCAATGGAACGTATTGGGTAAAAGGGAGAACCTTGTAATATGGAAAGAACTAGATTCAAATTCCAGGGTTTACATATAGGTTTTACAACTGGCCTAATTCAAACACCTGGACAAAAGTCTGAACATCAGGATGTTTAGCTAACTTACTATGAAAAAGAAGGGATAAAGCATAAATTTGACCCTTTTAGGAAACTAGAAGACAAACCCTTGGCTATTTCATCCTGTAAAAATTGAAGGATTCTAGGAATCCTAAAGGAATACAAAGAAAATAATTTTGGAAGAGCACCACTCAAAATAGGCCTTCCTAATTTTGTGATAAATCTTTTGTGTCGCAGGCTTTATAGTTTGTATCAAAATTTCAATGTCCAAATCTGAGAAACCTGTCTCAAAACTAGGCATTCAACCTCCACACCATTAAATTTAGACATTTCAGATCCTGATGGAAAAGAGGACCTTGCGACTATAGGTCTTGTCTTAGAGAAAAAATCCATGGAAGAGATGAGGACATCTGCACTAGATCCACATACCATGTCCTGCAGGGTACAGGCTGCAGCAATTACGATCACTGATGCTGACTCCTGTCTGATCCAAGCAATGACTCTTGGAAGAAGAACAAACAGAGGAAACAGAAATACTGAATGAAAATCCAATGGTCATACCAAGGCATCTATCATGTGAGCCTTTGTGTACAATACCTTGGAAAATTGTGATTTAAGCGAGAGGTCATTAGATATATGTTCTGTAAGCTCCATTTGATCACTAAGGGATCGAAAGTGTCCTGATGGAGAGAACACTCTGTAGGATGGGTCGATTAACTGCTGAGATAATCCATCTCCCAGTTGTGTACACCTGGTATGTGAATTGCCGACAGGGAGAAATTATTTCTCTTTGCCTAAGACAGAGTCTTGAGATACTTCCTTGATGATTTATGTAGCACACTGCCATGATATTGTTCGACTGGAAATGGATAAACATTTCCTTTTTTAAAAGGGGCCAGGTCTAAAGAGCCTAAAGAATCTCTCAAAGTTGCAGAATGTTAATTGGTAGAGGAGACCAAACTCCTTGAACTCGTCGAGAAACCCAATCAGCCCCCCAGCCTGACAGACTGGTGTCCGTCGGCACAATTGCCCATGACTGACGAAGGAAGGATGCCCTAATAGTCAAAGAAAGATTTTGTGTCCGCAAGAAAGAGATTGTCTGACGGAGAAATCCAAAGCCATCTGTTATTCCAAATGTAGATAATTCTTTGACCACTGAGGTAGCATAGACAAATAAAGAGGTATCCAGTGAAGAGGTGTAAAAGGAAAAGCATTTGAGCAGTTTCCATTAGAACAACCGTTTCTATGCACTCAGTTACTGATGGAAATGGATCCTTTTGTAGGGAGAGACATGCACTCTTAATCTTTACTTTGCGAAGTCCTGTAAGAATTGAGTCTATTATGACTCCTATAAATGCAGGATATATTGAGCTTTTAGGTACATTGATTTTCCAACCATTGTCTTGAAGAAAAATAGAAGCTTGTAAGTATGAACAATATTTAGTGACATGGAATAGGTTTGCACTAGTATGTTACCCAGATACGGTGCAACTGAAATGCCCTGAATTCTCTACACTGCTAAGATTGTACCCAACACAGAGTGGCAAATTGGCAGTGTTTTGCAGATATGCATACATCAGGAGTTGGAAGTGACCCCTGTGTAAATGTTCTTCCCTCATAACACGCCGCTCCCCTGCCTAACCAGTTTCCTCTATTGACCAGCTTACTGCACTGAGCAGTTAACTGTTTTCTTAAAGGGCCAGGCACCTATTTTCTAAAAAGTATCATACATATTTCCCCAAAGCTGCCAGTTGGATGTGAAGTGCAACAGTGTTACTTAGCTATGTCCCTGATAAGAATAGGGTAGGTAGGACATTGAAAAAAAGTGTGTCATGAGGACAGCAAGGTTAAGTCCCACTTATTGCTTGAGTACCTACAAATATTTTCTGTGCTGTGTAAAGTCACTTACCTTACACAGCACCCCTCCCAATGGCTTACCAGCATGTCACATATTTTGCAATGCAGCAGTATCCAGTAGAGAGCCCATCCAGTGCAGGTATCAAGTACTGCACAGGATTACAGTACAGAATACCTGTGTCCCTTAGGAGGAGGCTAGGAACAAGTCCCAGAGATACCTGAGGGTAATTATGGCTAAAATCCAGTTAGGAATACCCTGTTATGTGCACAGCATTCCTCTATGTCCCTGTATAATTCAACTGCTGTGAAGAGTCTTTTCTGTCTTCTTTGTAAATGATACTCTCCAGGGACTCTGGGTCTCACATAGGTCTGAGCTCCAAATTTGTAATCTATAAGCAAGTAGCTGGAACAACCTTTATTCTCAACCATCTCCTATGAGGCCAAGAACAAAACTAAGAGAGAGGAGGTGGGAGGGATTTTAAGCTCTGATATGGGGTTGACCTCCTCCTAGTGGCAGAAAATATATCCCATATGTTATGGAGGATTGTGGACCATCATTTAACAAAAGGTTGCTTCTTCAATATAGAGAGATATCTACATGCAGACACTAAAAGATGCCAGTATTTATGCCCTTGCTCGAAAAAAAACAAACAGATAAAAATAATAACAAATGTCAGCACATATGAACTATTTCTAAAAGTTTGTCGATTCTGTAAATTAGCATCAAACAATCCTTACAGAAACAGATAAAGAGCTTGATTTGTATTTTGAGGTAAACGGAGATAAGTAAATGACAGTAAAATATATGAAAAAACTTCTCACAAGTCCAACTTATTTACAAACACAGAGAACTATTTCACAATGTACACAATGCAAAATAATACTGCTTAACACAAAATATAAACAGAGAGAATGAAAGAAAATGTTGATAAAGATTGACAAAAGCAGAAGGTATGTGACATTTGAAGAATGCATAAAGGACAATAATAAAGCGATATCATGATTGCAGGCAAACAGGTTCTTAAAGGGATAGAAATGATGTGCACAGGAGCATTTCAATTTAAAATATAAGCATTTTTGCAATATACAGCTAGTAAAAGTTATGACTGGTCCTGTGAGGGCACCTGTATTCAAACACTATGCTTGCTCAGAGAGGTGGCGGAGGAGTGTATTGCTTCTAAAGACATATTTTGTGTCAAACAAGGTACTGCTGACTCTCTGAAAAGGTGCATGGACTTTCACAGCATATTTTTAAAAAAGCATTTTTGCTAATGGAAGTATATTGCAAAAATCCTTTTATTTCAAATTGAAATGCACCTAGGCAGATTAATTTTTTTGCCTTTCTATCCCTTTAAGTAGAGCACCTGTCCTCCTGCAGTCATCACTTGGGATGGGGCATCGCATGACGAAATGTAATATTGCACAAGAGCTCTTTTGTACAATGCTGCCCCCTGCTCTTATGCCACACATAGCGCAACAGCAGGACATATTCACCCCAACGCACAGTCTTGAGAAAGTAATGAGAGTAAAGAAGCAGTTTTGGCTTCTTAAAGGGACACTCAACCCAATTTTTTTCTTTCGTGATTCAGATAGAGCAAGCAATTTAAAGCAAATTTCTAATTTACTTCTATTATCAAATTTTTTTCATTTTCTTGGTATCGTTATTTGAAAAGCAAAAATGTAAGTTTAGATGCCAGACCATTTTTGGTGAACAACCTGGGTTGTTCTTGCTGATTGGTGGATAATTTCACCCACCAATAAACAAGTGCTGTCCAGGGTTCTGAGCCAAAAATTGTCTGGCTCCTTAGCTTAGATGCCTTCTTTTTCAAATAAAGATAGCAAGAGAACGAAGAAAAATTGATAATAGAAGTAAATTAGAAAGTTGCTTAAAATTGCATGCTCTATCTGAATCACGAAAAAATTTGGGTTTAGTGTCCCTTTAAAATTTGTGGATGTAGGTCCGCTAATGCACCACAAAAGCTTTAAAAGCTGTGAAAGCAGTTTCATAAATCTTTTCGTAAAGTCCCCAAGCTATCAGAACTTCTGTGTTAAAACCCTGTATGCTCAGTGATTTTTTTGTTTTTACTTGTTTTTTGTTGTTTATATTTAAACAATTCCAAATAATTACAAGAGTTCCAATATGAATTAGTAAAGCTGCTCAAAAATGATAAACATCAAAACAGGAAAATCTAGTAAAAAACACTTTAAACAAATGAAAACTTTAAGAAATTGGGGAATGACAGACGTTAAGGACCAAAGCAAAATATGTCAATCAATTCCGCACTGATGATGACAATACAACATGTAAATGCATTTTTTTCACGTAACCATTAAAATCAATTACTGACTTAATAAAACTTTTGTACATTATAATTAACATATTTACAAATAAATACACTTAATTGCAATTGTAAATTAATGTGTTTCATAATGTTTCACATATGTGATTTGAGCACTATTGTTAACATTTTATTAAACAAAAAAATCAACTGTATTTATAAGCATTTGAACTGAGTAAATGACAATTTTTTTTAAAAAGTACAAAAAGTATGCACATAAGCTCCAGAAAGACAATGCACTAAAACAGTGGTTTTCAAAGTGTGAGGAGGCCTCCCCAGGGGGGTCTGGAGTATATAAGGCGAGGCGCGGGAGCAGTGACACTTTGCAGTATCCAATGGAAACCACAAGCAGCAGCTGACATGAAAAGGGTGGGATGTAAGTGGAAGAAAGGCACTGAGGTCAAAATTGCTCAGAGACTGCGCTGCGCCTGTTGACTTAATCAGTACCTTGCATTTAAAGCAGAATTAACAAACTGCAAATTGAACCGTTAGTGAAGCACTCTTTTGGTTGCCCAGAATCAGCTTGAAAGCTGTGCGCAAACCCTGGATCATTATATGTAAATTCCCCAAATTAAAACTAAAAAAAAAAAAAAAAAAAAAATATTTAAAGAGAAAAAATATAGCAAGATGTATCATTGGGGGGGGGGGGGGGCTGTCCTATAACTTTTGTCAGAATAGAGGCCCATTGCCTAAAACTTTGAAAACCCCCTGATCTAAAATAATCCCATGTAAGGTATAGAAATGAAATAAAGTGGTAATAACACTTTCTAAATGGATTGGAATTCAGCTGCACTGGAATAGAAGCCTGTGTGAGGGAGGCCCTATAAAGGGACACAGTGTATGAAAGAAGATATTCCGATCAAAAGAATATGGATAGTACAGAAGAATACATATAAACATTACCTCATGTAAAGCTTTTGCTTCTTGGAGATTCTGAACACTGACTTTGAAGCCATATGAATTGTTTAATGATGGCCCTTCGATCTGAGAGGTTTCTTTTTTCACATGAGTCATTGCAGAAAACTGATTCTGTTTTAAAAGGGAAACATATTAAATAAGTGCAGATACTGATATGATTTAATACATTAAAGAAAATGCCAAGGCAAATAGAGTGTTTCTAAATTTTTTTTTACTCTTTTGTGAATAACATCTAAAAACAATACATTTCTGGACCATAAGGGCCAGATTACGAGTGAAGCACTATCAGTTACGTGTGAGTGATAAGGTGTTTATCACAGGTGTTGACGTGCGTTTGGTTTTTAGCTCGTATTACAAGTTGAAAGTAAATTCGATCGCTTGAGCGCAATTGTTAAAGGGATTCTAAATCCAATTTTTTTCTGTAATGATTCAGATAGAGCATGCAATTTTAATCAACTTTCTAATTTACCCCTACTATAAATTTTTCTTCGTTCTCTTGCAATCTTTATTTAAAAACCAGGAATTTAAAGCTTAGGAGCCAGCCCATTTTAGGTTCAGCACCCTGGATAGCGCTTACTTATTGGTGCTAAATTTAGCAAACCAATAAGCAAGCATAGTCCAGGTTCTCAATCAAAAAGGGTCTGGCTCTTTAGCTTTACATTCCTGCTTTACAAATAAAGATAGCAAGAGAACAAATAAACCTAAATCAGAGAGACAGTAATTTGGTTATTAAGCTTATATATTGTCAAGGAAAGTAAAGTAATAATTTCCTCGCCTGCAGACATACAACCCTCCTTCAGCATCCAGAGGTCCGCACTGGGCACCGCCTCATCCTGCAAACTCCTAGGATTACCAGTGGTGACACTCAACCACCTACCATCTAGATTTTCCATCAGCATAAACTCACTATTCCTAAATGGATACAGCACCCTATGGGACCGATTTATCACCGGTCTGTCCGAAATGATCCGCTCAGCGGATTATGTACGACAGACATTGATGAATGCTGACAGCATAGGCTGTCGGCATTTATCATTGCATAAGCAATTCTTGTGAACTACTTGTGCAATGCCGCACAGTGCAGATTCACGTCCAGCAGGGGGTGTAAATCAGCCTGATCGTATAGGATCGGGCGGATTGATGTCCACAGCCTCAGAGCAGGAGGACCAGTTATTTTCTAAAATATCTTAATGCGGTTTTCTAAATCCTCCTTGACATCAGCCTGTTCTATGAATAGTTTATAGTTGGGATTGTACTGCATCCAGAATTTGTTAAACTGGAGGTGCTCTGTTAGTAGCCAGTATTTTAATATCAATCGCCTAGCTAGTAATACCACCAGCGCAATACATTTAGACTTCTGTGAGTTTTGGTCATCACATTCTAGAAACAAAACATAAAGCAGGGTCAGGACTACTCTACTTTTTGTAACTTTTGTCAACCAGTAGGCAGGTTTACATTTTAATTTAGGGTAATCCCACCATAAATGGATTAAGTCTGGCTTTGCTGCTGAGCACTTAACGTAAGAGTCTATCGCCCCTGATACCCACTTTGTTCTCTGTCCCGGTTTAATCTATGCTTGAGGTATTAGGTGTGTGACTCGCTTATATCTAAAGTGTTGCATCTCTAACCCATAGTGAAGCTATGTATAATGGTCTCCTCCGTAAGCCTGTCTCTTAAAGCTTGCCATTTGAGTAGTGCATGTTGTATGAATGATGGTGAATAGTGCATACATATCAATTGATATATTGGCGACATAGAGTTTTCACCTTGCTTTGCCAATACGCAGAGTCCGTCAACATCAGTAATTTCCCACTAGAGGAAGCCACTTTGTAAAAGTGCATGTACATAATGTGTAAACTGATAGTAAGCAAAACTAACTATTGTGAATTTAATATTTATCCTGTACATCTTGAAATGTGAGAACCTGCTGTAAACTAGGGTTCAATATGTGTGAGAAAAATGTGATGCCCTTACATTGCCATTGGCAAAAATAGTTAGTCCGAAAGGAACCTGGGGTTACCCTGCAAAGGCAGGAAACTGTTGACTTCTCTCTGTATACCCCATAATCTACAAGCTAGAGCACAGGCCTTCAAGGGACCCTTAATCAAAACATTAGTCCTAATGTGAGGTGGAAAAAAGGTGACGTGTGGGGCAAATAACCTGGGAGCAGAGGGTGCACAAGTTACCTTTCCAAAGAAGCCACCCCAAAGTAATTTGTGTTTGTAAGCCAACCTATTACTAATGTAAAGAGTGTCATCCAGTTCTACCAATGAATATTTGGGAGACCCAAACCCCCTTATTCAACCGAAAAAAGCCAATTGTTTCTAACCTAATTATAACTATTCTTAAATAAAAGTCACTCAATCCAGCATCCCTTTGCAACTATTGCCCAATCTCTCCTCATCCCCTTGCCTCTAAACTGCCTAAATGCAATACAAAAATGGATCAAAAAGAAGTGAGAGGCAGGCAAGATGGTCAAATCAGTTCTGTTTATGTCTGTTTATGTGCGTTATTGGCCGCCAAAGAGGTAAAATGATTGATTTCTATGTTACTGGTAGCCAAGAGGTAAAATTACTGCTTAGTTATGTAAAATATACATTTTGTGTACAAAGGTTGGAGCTGAGGTAGAGCTCTTGGAAGCCAAAGTGTTACTGTAATTTACAATTGTTCCCAGTCACAGACAGACTAGCCAGTATTTTTGTGGAGGACAGTTGGCAACCCTAACGACAATTAATTTGGTGAAAGCTATTTTTAAATAACATTTTCCTTAAAACAAACACTTTTGAATACCTATTTAAAGGGACAGAATATCCATATTCTAAATCCCTTGAAACGGATGCAGCATAACTGTAAAAAGCTGCCAAGGAAATATCCCTGAAAACATTTCTATGTAAAAAAAGGAACATTTAGCTACTGTAAGATGCATGTTGAGAAAAAAAAACCCCAACAACAACAGCCCATCAGTGCTGATATCACACTTTGCTTTACTGTGATTTCATGATATTTCACTGAAATCTCACAAGATTTCATAGTAAACCTCCTTAAACTGTATAGGGAAATAACATGACTGTGGATGCCAGAAGCCCGCTACCTTGCGAGTCCTGGGACTAGCATCCTGATTGGTTGCTTAAAATCCCTTTACAATGGGTTGTGGCTACTTAGGAAATTTTGAGGTAAAATATCTTCCCTTTCTACACCGAGATGTCCTGGTGATATTTTCTAGTCAGCTTATTACAGCTACGCTGCAGCACTTTAAATTGCTTTAACATTTGGGTACCATGTCCCTTTAATGTAAAAGTGACCTTTTTCAAATATCCATCCTTCATCTTTAGCCATGCAGATTTATTGTTTCTCAACCAAACGTTGGGCCTGTAATATTCTTAAATAAAGCTTCTCTAATGGTCTATACATACAACCCTAACTATTCTATCTCCCTGCTCGTATGCATTGGTAAAGGGATCAACTTTGTGTTTAGGTGTTGACAAACCAAATTTGATTACTTTCTGGCTTTGACCACAGTCAAGGTAAACCAGAGGAAGCTCTAAATGTTAGCTTTCATACTTCTGCTGTATCTCATAAACTTGCTTTTAGATTTTCCTTAGGATCCCACAATCATGGGTAAGGTATAAGAAGATAACATTTTCCTAAAGCATATGGTAAAACAAACTTTCTTTCAGGTTAAATACTTAGAAAAAAAAAAGAGCAAAAATCATTTTTTTTTATTTTGTTTCTTTTTTTTTTTAATCTATGAAACTAAAGCTTAAAGGGACAGTCAACTCCAAAAAATGTTATGGTTTAAAAAGATAGATTATTCCTTTATTACCCATTCCCCAGTTTTGCACAGAAAACATGATTATATTAATAGACTTTTTACCTCTGATTACCTTGTATTTAATCCTCTTCTGAGAGCCCCATGATCACATTATTTTTTATTTATTATCTACTAGTCCTAAAGCCCGTTCACACGGGCCATTTTTTGCAGTACAGCGGTCCCACCCCTTCTCTCTCTCTCCCCCTCTCTTTTGTGCTCTCTCTCGCTCCCCCTCTCTTTTGCTCTCTCTCCCTCTCTTTTGCTCTCTCTCTCCCCCTCTTTTGTTCTCTCTCTAACCCTCTCTTTTGCTCTCTCTCTTTCCCTCTTCTTTTGCGCTCTCTCGCTCCACCTCTCTTTTGCTCTCTCTCACTCCACCTCTCTCTTGCGCTCTCTCTCCTCCTCTCTTTTGTGCTCTCTCTCGCTCCCCCTCTCTTTTGCTCTCTCTCCCTCTCTTTTGCTCTCTCTCTCCCCCTCTTTTGTTCTCTCTCTAACCCTCTCTTTTGCTCTCTCTCTTTCCCTCTCTTTTGCGCTCTCTCGCTCCACCTCTCTTTTGCTCTCTCACTCCACCTCTCTCTTGCGCTCTCTCTCCTCCTCTCTTTTGCGCTCTCTCTCCCCCCTCTCTTTTACGCTCTCACCCCTCTCTTTTGCGTTCCCTCTCTCTCTTTTGCGCGCTCTCTCTCCCCCTCTCTTTTGTGCTCTCTCTCTCCCCCTCTCTTTTGTGCTCTCTCTGCCCCTCTCTTTTACGCTCTCTGCCCCTCTCTTTTACGCTCTCTCTCCCCCTCTTTTACGCTCTCTCTCCCCCCTCTTTTACGCTCTCTCTCCCCCCTCTTTTATGCTCTCTTCTCTTTTGCGCGCTCTCTCTCTTTTGCGCGCTCTCCCCCTCTCTTTTGCTCTCTCTCTCGCTCCCCCTCTCTTTTCCTCTCTCTCTTCCTCTCTCTCCCCTATTTTTTGTTCTCTCCCCCTCTCTTTTGCGCTCTCTCTCGCTCCACCTCTCTTTTGCTCTCTCTGCCCCCCTCTTTTGCTTTCTCTCCCCCTCCTCTCTTTTACGCTCTCTCTCTCCCCGTCTCTTTTGCTTTCTCTCTCTCTATTGCGCTCTCTTTTGTGTGCTCTCTCCCCCTCTCTTTTGCGCTCTCCCCCCCCCCCTCTTTTGTGCTCTCTTTCTCCCCCCCTTTTGCGCTGTCTCTCTCCCCCCCTCTTTTGCGCTCTCTCTCTCCCCCCCTCTTTTATGCTTCCCCCCCCTCTTTTGCGCTCTCTCTCCCCACTCTTTTGCGTGCTCTCTCTCTTTTGCGCGCGCTCTCTCCCTTCTCTTTTGCGCTCTCTCCCCCTCTCTTTTGCGCTCTCTCGCACTCCCCCTCTCTTTTCCTCTCTCTCTCTCCCCCTCTCTTTTGTTCTCTCTCTCCCCCTCTCTTTTGTGCTCTCTCTCACTCCACCTCTCTTTTGCTCTCTCTCCCCCTCTCTTTTACGCTCTCTCTTAGGGTTGCCACCTCAGCCATGTTTTCCTGGACACTTATGAGTTACACATGCTGCAGGGTGTGCAGGGAGGAACATGTATTGCGTTTCTGGACAGCACTATTCATATTCCTCCCTGCACACCCTGCAGCATGTGTAACTTATAAGTGTTCTGTATTTTAAGGGACTGGTGGTAACCCTACTCTCTCCCCCCCTCTTTTGCGTTCTCTCTCTATTGCGCTCTCTCTTTTGTGCCCTCTCTCTCCCCCTCTCTTTTGCCCTCTCTCTGCCCCTCGCTTTTGCGCTCTCTCTTCCTCCTTGCGCTCTCTCTCCCCCCTCTTTTGCGCTCTCTCCCCTCCTCTCTTTTGCAATCTCCCCCCCTTTCTTTTGCGCTCTCTCTCCCCCTCTCTTTTGCGCTCTCAACCCCCCTCTCTTTTGCACTCTCTCCCCTCCTCTCTTCTTCTATTTCTGTCTCCTCTCTCTCACGCCAACCTTGCCCGGTCACGCCCACGCTCCCGCCCGGCCATGCCCACTTTCACTGCAAACAGCATGTCAGGTAAGGCCAGGTGTGTTTGTCCTCGTGCTGTCTGCGCATGACAGTTTCGGACAAACACACACTTTGCCTTTAACCCCTTAATGACCACAATGTACCCTGTATTTCACTGGTCGTTAAGGGTTTTTTCAGGACATAATAGCACAAGTCTAGCAAGAACACGCTATTAATGCCCTCCCTCCAGCAGGCTTTGTGGAATAGAGCAGTCTCAACGCTGGTGGCAAGACCGCGCTATAAAACAATCAAGCCCCAAAAAAAGGCCAGCGACATACAGGGTACGTCGCTGGTCCTTAAGGGGTTAATATTATAGGATTGACTTGAATTTAAGCAAATTAGTGCTATGTTGTGCACAACCCACGGGCGTGAGCACAATGTGATCTATATGGCTCACATGAACTGGAAAAAAATTATGTGAAAAGAAGCTGTCTTTAGTGGCTTAGAAACGGGCAGACATTTAGAGGTTTAAAGGTTATAAAGTATATTAATATAACAATATTGGTTGTGCAAAGCTGGGAATTGGGTTGTAAAGGTGTTATCTATCTTTTTAAACAATAACCATTTTTGTGTTGACTGTCCCTTTAAATTAGCTAATTTAAAAGCCAAAATAAAAAACAAACAAAATGCTAGCAACAATTAAATCTTACCTTCATCTGTGTAGTTAGAAGAACCCGTCTTAGTTTATCTGGGTTAGCTCCTCTCTTCTTACTCATTTTTTGCACTCTTTGTTCTAAAAGAAACCATGTCCAAAATAAAAATAAAAAGTTAAAGGGACACTGAACCCAAATTTTTTCTTTTGTAATTCAGATAGAGCATGTAATTTTAAGCAACTTTCTAATTTACTCTTATTATCAATTTTTATTTGTTCTCTTGCTATCTTTATTTGAAAAAAAAAGGCACCTAAGCATTTTTATTAGTTCAGCACTCTGGACAGCATTTTTTTTTTATTGGTGGATGAATTTATACACCAATCAGCAAGAACAAATCAAAAATGGTCCAGCATCTAAACTTACATTCTTGCATTTCAAATAAAGATACCAAGAGAATGAAGAAAATTTGATAATAGGAGTAAATTAGAAAGTTGCTTAAAATGTCATGCTCTATCGGAAACACAAAAGAGAAAATTTGGGTTCAGTGTCCCTTTAATTGTATGGGTAGCCAACATGTTTCACAACATAATATAAATAGATACCAAACTTCCATCAATGCTGCTGTTTTGCTGTAATTAATTATAATTTTATATTGATTTGGTCAGTATACAAATATAATTAAGTTTATTGTCAATACATTTGTTAATTCACTGTAGTTCATGCTCTTTATCTAATTATTGCTTAGAAATAGTCCAGCAATGTTTGTTGATTATGCATGAATCATTTATTATTGATGATTATTTAGATTTTATAATCTTTTAATAAAGCAAATTAATTTGATTTGATATCTAGGGAGTGGAAGCACATTTAAAAAACAAAACAAAAACTCAGAGGTGTTTAATACCAGTTTAAAAATGCTCCATCCAATACTGTACAACTGTAAGAAAGATCAGACTCTCTAGAATAATCTACTAAAGGTTTCCTTTTGTAAAATATGACAAACGTCTACTTTCATCTTGTTTGAAGAACATAGGCTTATATATCCCTTCCAATAATGAAAACACATTATGGTACTATTAAACAATTGGACAATGCTGAAGGGTGAAGTTAAGAAGGAAATGCTGAAATAAATTCAGATTGAAGACTTTTTTTAATATAAATTATCATAACTACTTTACATAATTTACTTTTAAATTTAAAGGGACACTCAAGACAAAATAAACTTTAATGATTTAGATAGAACATGCCGTTTAAATACACTTTCCAATTTACTTCCATTATCAAATTTTGCACAGTCTTTTTACATATACACTTTCTGGGGAACAAGATCTACTGCATTGAGTGGTCCTTTAAATATCAACCTGCATAAACAAAAAAACACAATGACATTCTGTCATATACCTGAGGTCACAGGAGTACAGGAGAGCCCGTCAGGTGACTCATCACAGTGACTTCTTTCTGTGATAGGGGTACTATGCATGCAGGCATATTTAGATTTGTGCTTGCCCTGTTTGAAATGATTAGGAGTAGTGGGAGAGCACCCTTTCACTTCATTCTTCACTTTATCTGCAACCTCCTTAAAATCATCTGTACTGCACACCACTGGAGGAAAGAGAGTATCTTCATTTTTTAAGTCTGTATTATCTCCAACACGAGGTTTGCATTCAGGAGATACAGGATGTTGCCAGGAAGGCAGCACTGGAGAACCTGGTGAAATGTAATTATCCATTTCTTCATTTTCATTAGTCCTACTACTTGGTTCAGTATCGTCTGTACCAGGAAGAAAATCAATCCCACATTCAATTGGTTTGCAGTCTGTAGTATCAAGAGCAGGAGGACGACTAGCTAAGTGAATCTCTAAGCTATTTGTACTAGCCAGTTGATCATCGGAGCCTGCTGGCTGAGCTAGTAAAACAGGGATTTCATTTGGAGGCAAGCTATTACAGCGATTAAGTACAGTTGCTGCCTTGCAATTCTTACTGTCATTTATTTCTGTATTTAAAAGATCTTTGCATGGTGTCTTGTAAGCTTCATACAGCTCTTTGGCTTGAAGCCACAGCTGAACTCTCTGAGGGTCGGGGGCACTTTTACAAGGCATGATTATGAGCTTCTTATCTTCAGAATTTGTCCTGATCTTCTTCTCTAGGTCACTTATCAATTTATTCATCTGATCTGGAGGAGGTATTGGTTTAGGATTCTGCGTCATTGCAGAAAAGGCGGTCTTCCATAGCCTCAAACCTTCCATTGAGAAGTCCCCTTCAAATTCAGGAAGATTGTGTGGCAATTTGGTTTCTACCGTGAGCACTCTTCCTCCAATCTCTCTGCAATGAAAATAAAGATGAACAAAGACTTTCTGTACACACAAATTAACAAAAGAAAACGAAGACAACTTGTTCTGTAAAACACCAAAGTAGTAAAAGTAAATGAGACCACCACTATACCTTAAACATGGTTTGTATATAAATATATTTGCTTGTAACAGTTTATTGCATTACTCATCTACTTTTTCTATAATACTATTTTAAGCAAACTCTTTTAAAAATAAAATTATATGTGTGTATGTGTATTATAAAATAGAAGATACAAGTCGCATTAAAGGGACATGAAAGCCAAAATTAAAAACTTTCATGATTCAGACCTGTCCTCAGGCCTCCCCAACAGGCCAGGTTTTCTGGATTACCTTGGATGAGAGCAGGTAAAATAGCTATGTTTACTAATTGGCTGATTATTTCACCTGTTAGAAAGGGCTGAGGACTGGTTTGAAAACCAGTGAGAGAGAGCATGCGATTTTAAGAGACTTATTTTAGCAAATGTGGCAGATGTGTTCAGCTATCTCTGTGTAGTGCATTGCTGCTCTGGGACATTAAACACTAGATACATTTTACATGCATAGTATTGAGGCTATTCTCAGCCAGCCTCCTAATCATGGGAGCCGCCGTGTTATTCTCTGGCTTTCACTACATTCCAGTGCTCATATATTTGCACATGTGCAGCAACTCTCCAGATGCCTGCGGTATAACCTGGTTTCCAAAATGTAGGGTGAATGAAATTATTTAGTGTGTAATGTCCTTTAGAATATTCGTGTGACTACTTTACAGGGGTAGAACACATTTATATCCAAGCAATAAAGCACTAATAAAACACTGGGACACAATGTGCTAGCAATAAAAGTTAATTTTACAAACTTACCAGAGCAGCCCTAGACCACGCACATTATTTAAATGGATATGGAACTCAATTTTTTTCTTTGAAGATTCAGATAGAGCATGCAATTTTCAACATCTAATTTACTATTATCAATTTCCTTCGTTCTCTCTGTATCTTTTGTTGAAAAGTAGGGACACAAGCTTAGACGCTGTCCCATTTCTGTTACAAGAACACTAGATGGCAGCCATGTAGTGCTCAAGGTGCCTACCTAGGTATCTCTTCAACACAGAATATCATGGGAATGATGCAAGTTTAGTAAGAGAAGTAAATTGGAAACTGTTTTTAAAATGGTAAGAAATATTTTGAGTTTTATATCCCTTTAAGGCAGTTCTGGAAGACGTCCCAAGTTGAGCAGCTTCCCATAGAATGCAATGAAGCACTCTGGAATGCAGACTCTTGCATTCACTAGTTTATCAAGCATATTTTTCTATCTGCACGATCAATACATTGTTTATTGTAAAACGAAACCCAGCAGCGTTCATTACGTGAGATAAAGGCGAAACATGCAGAGAGAATATGATGACCTGTGAGAAACTTCAGACACACCCAGGAAACTCTTTAGCTCATTCGCCAAGGATGACAGATTCATTTTACAACAGAAAAATTAAATACACTTTGAATTTTGTAACATTTGGTT
This sequence comes from Bombina bombina, assembly GCF_027579735.1. Classification (NCBI taxonomy): domain Eukaryota; kingdom Metazoa; phylum Chordata; class Amphibia; order Anura; family Bombinatoridae; genus Bombina; species Bombina bombina. The sequence continues at coordinate 691,109,074 of NC_069502.1, forward strand.
CTTTTAACTCAGTGTTTTGAAACCAAATTCTTTTTATATTCATATAGATATATAGGTATAGATATCTATTTTTTTTAAATAATCATATGTATGTTGAAATATATATTTATAAATAAATACAACATTTTCATCTATGATAGAGCATACAATTTTAAACAACTTTCCAAATTACTTTTATTATCAATTTAGCGTCATTCTCTTTATATCCTTTTTTGAAGGAGCAGTAAAGCATTACTGTGAGCTAGCTAAGCACATGTGTAAGCCAATGACTAGAGGCATATATGTGCAGCCACCAATCAGCAGCTAGCACTCCAGAGCCTACCAAGGTATTCTTTTCAACAAAGAAAATTAGACATCAGAAGTAAACTGTTAACTTTTTAAAAATTGTATGATCTATCTGAATAATGAAAGAAAATGTTTAGGTTTCATGTCCCTTTGATGCATATTTTAATACAAATTTCCATGTGTATTATTAAAGTGAAAGTGAGGTCAAAATTAAAATATGTATTAGTGCATTTTAATATTAAAATCATTTTTACAGTATACTTCCATTAGCAAAAATGATTTTAATAAAAGTTATTAACGTTCCAGTGGCCTATGCACCTATGCTATGTGTGACTAGTGTTGTGTATTGCATCGGTGAAGCCACTGCTCTCTGAGAAGCTGGTGCACAGGGCAATCGCAGAATATGTGCATATGCTGCTGTAAAACAATAGATTTTACAAGAAGCATTTTTGCAAAAAAATTCTACTCAAAACTGAAATTTTGATATTTCTATTCCTTTAATGCAACTTGTTATACGAGTAAAATCTATTTTCAATACACTTTTAAAACTGCTAATTTTATTGACCACTATATTTTAATGTATGGATCTCTCCTTCCTATATAGAAATAAGAGTATGGAAATCGAATCTCCAAAAAAACAAACAATAACATAATATCAATGTACATAAACACAATGGGACAGATTACAAGTGGTACGCTAAATAAATTGCTCAAAGTATAAACTAATCGTGGGCGTGTTAGCGCGTTCATTACAAATTGAAAGTAAAATTAGCATGGATACAGTGACTTCACTTTTCCCCCAAATACTTCTATGAGGCGCACTGTAAAAAACAAAACAAAAACACTTATCCCTTGCACGCTAATCCGACATTCGCTAGACCAACTGCGCTAAACCCAAAGTGAGTTATGAATACTTTACATTCCTACGTACTTGACATAGAAGAAACCGTTCTATTAAAAAAGAAAATCTATTTATATATTTTTGTCACAATTTGATATATATATATATATATATATATATATATATATATCTCAATCAATGTAAATATTTGCATAGGAAATTAGCACATCTAGGCAAGAATCCCCGCTTGCTTTTCCCCAGAAATACCTCATATACAATGTTACCAATGCACAAGAGAATTCTGGGTAAGTTATGCAAATTCTCAGTTTTTTTGCTTCAAATATACTGTTTTAACACAGCTATCCTTTTAACAGAGTTATTACAGCAAATCAGAAATCACTCACTAGACAGTCTGTTTCGTTCTATTTGGAACTCATCAGTAGGAGATAGATTTCTGGTTGCTGCATTGATAAAGCTATTTTCAAGGTTAAACCAAAATTCATTAAAATTATGGGGGGAGATAAAAAACTGAAATTAAAATCCTCCATGTCTCAAAATTAAATCAATGTAAATATTTGCATAGGAAATTCTTGCCAGATGTGCTAATTTCCTATGCAAATATTTACATTGATTTAATTTTGAGACATGGAGGATTTTAATTTCAGTTTTTATCTCCCCCCATAATTTTAATGAATTTTGGTTTAACCTTGAAAATAGCTTTATCAATGCAGCAACCAGAAATCTATCTCCTACTGATGAGTTCCAAATAGAACGAAACAGACTGTCTAGTGAGTGATTTCTGATTTGCTGTAATAATCCTGTTAAAAGGATAGCTGTGTTAAAACAGAATATTTGAAGCAAAAAAACTGAGAATTTGCATATCTAGAAGATGCCGCCTGGATGAAGACTCTGACCTTCTGGAGGACCTCTTCTGCCCGGATAGGATGAAGACTTCTGACCGTCTGGAGGACCACTTCTGCCCGGTTGGGTGAAGACGGCTCAAGGTAGGGTGATCTTCAAGGGGGTAGTGTTAGGTTTTATTAAGGGGGGATTGGGTGGGTTTTAGAGTAGGGTTGGGTGTGTGGGTGGTGGGTTGTAATGTTGGGGGGGTATTGTATTTTTTTTTTTACAGGTAAAAGAGCTTTTAAGGGCTATTTGTAATTTAGTGTAGGTTAGGGAATTTTTATATTTTGGGGGGCTTTATTATTATTATGTAATTAGTTTAAACAAATTGTAATTATTTTATTATTTTCTGTAATTTAGTGTTTGTTTTTTTAGTAATTTAGTTTATTTAATTTAATTGCAATTAATTGTAGTTAATTTAGCTAAATTATTTAATTATAGTGTAGTGTTAGGTGTAATTGTAGCATAGGTTAGGTTTTATTTTACAGGTAAATTTGTATTTATTTTAACTAGGAAGTTATTAAATAATTAATAACTATTTAATAACTATTGTACCTAGTTAAAATAAATAAAAAGTTGCCTGTAAAATAAAAATAAATCCTAAGCTAGCTACAATGTAACTATTGGTTATATTGTAGCTATCTTAGGGTTTATTTTATAGGTAAGTATTTAGTTTAAAAAAGGAATAATTTATTTAATTATAGGAATATTTATTTAGATTTAAATTATATTTAAGTTAGGGGGGTTAGGGTTAGACTTAGCTTTAGGGGTTAATAACTTTATTACAGTGGTGGCGATGTTGGGGGCAGCAGATTAGGGGTTAATAATTGTAGGTAGGTGTCGGCGATGTTAGGGACGGCAGATTAGGGGTTAATAATATTTACCTAGTGTTTGTGAGGCGAGAGTGCAGCAGTTTAGGGGTTAATATATTTATTAAAGTGGTGGCGATGTCCGGTCGGCAGATTAGGGGTTAAAAAATTTATTTACGTTTTTGCAATGTGGGGGGGGGGGGGCTCGGTTTAGGGGTTAATAGGTAGTTTATGGGTGTTAGTGTACTTTTTAGCACTTTAGTTAAGAGTTTTTTGTTACGGCGTTAGCCCATAAAACTCTTAACTACTGACTTATAAATGTGATAGGAGTCTTGACAGGAGAGGCTGTACTGCTCACTTTTTCCAAGACTCGTAATACCGGCGTTAGGAAAATCGCATTGAAAAGATTGGATACGCAATTTACGTAAGTGGATTTGCGGTACGCTCGAGTCGCGGAAAAAAAGTGAGCGGTACACCTGTACCTGCAAGATTTGTAATACCAGCGGGCGTTAAAAAGCAGCGTTGGGACCTCTCAACGCTGCTTTTTAAGGCTAACGCAAGACTCGTAATCTAGGTGATAGTATGGTATAGAAGTGATCAGATCGTGGCTCCCAATCAGAGTATTTCAGATGGTTTACGTATTGTCATAGGAAAACAAATGACTCTCCAGTCACAATGCTGATAGAAAAGGATTTATTGTTGAAGAAATCTATGCAATAAGGTGTAAAGATCCAGGCTTTCACCTATGCATAGTTCAAGATCAAACAAATGTCTCAGAGTAAAATATCTCACAATGGAGATTTTTAACGAATGCTGATTTAGTAACAGTTGAATAATGCTCAGTTCGTTTAGCCAGTGAAAGTGCAATAAACCTGGCTTAGGTTAGGCGTTTCTGTGAAAAACAGTAGGGGGTCCTGTAGGAGATTCACACAAAAGTCCTGATGAGTCTTTCAAACCCTGTGTGCGTGTGGTCTTGCTGGACGGGAAGTGACGTCACTAAGTGGGTGGTCCCAATATATATATATATATATATATATATATATATATAGTTGCAAAATGTGCAAAACAATCACGCATACTTATTGAGAACTACTGAATGTAAAATAAAGTAAATTAAGATAAGCTAAATTGTAACAGATGCTACAATTGTTAATCTGCCCCTGATACAATAGGAGCTAACCAATATAGTTACATAGATAAATAACTGACTTACGAATAACAATGTATCTGATTTGAATAATATCTATAGTATCTACATTCCATGGGATATGTTTAGATAATTATATACATGCTGGCTGATCTCATACCGTAATTCTTTTATATTACCAGAAGTTAATGACATCAGTTTCTATATTCATGCCTAGTGGTTGCCTAGTTGCTAAAGTATAAATCCAGTAGGCCTCCTTTATACGTACCTCACGCAATCTATCACCACCCCTAGGTCGTTTGCGAATCTGGTCTATAACCATCCATGAGAACATACTCATGTCTTTACCATGAACATGCTCAATGTCTTTTTTGTGTACACACACACGTTCCCTTGCCTCCCTTGAGGTACATCCAACTTACTGTTTAGTACATGACGAGCACGTGATCACATAAATTACATGATTAGAGCTACAATTAGTGCAGTGGTAGTGGGAGTACACCTTTTGTGTCACACTTGATTGAAATATTTTACCAACCATTACATAGCTACATACCTTATAGGTGCCTCTTCCACATTTGAAGTGTCCCTTCGTAGTCAACCAACTACTTTTGGGAGCTGGATTTCTTAACATTGATGGCAAGACCATGTTGTCAATGGTTACATTTCTGCATGATAAGCAGAAGCAGCCATTCTTGACCTCATCTTTAAGGTCATCATCTGCTAGTAAAATGGGGAGGTTCTTACGTATTATGATGCAAACTGCATAATATTGAGAGCTGTAGGTAGTGATAAAAGAAGATTTATCTTTGCGATCTTTACTTTTGGGGAAGTCATCCAATAGGGCAGACCTGTCCTGTCACTTTACATCATCAAATGCTCTTTGAATTATGCTTAGATCATAACAAACCCTTATATATATGCGTTTTGTGCATTTTTTTATACCCTCACACTTTAATTCAGGTCTCAAGCCGCGCTAAATATTCTAGTGCAGTACCAGCTTGCACTCGAGCAAAAACTATAACTTTTAACTTGTAATACTAGTGCAAATTAGCGTGGTCGCGATATTTATTTAAAGTAATGGTTGCACTCGAGTGAAGTCGGCTGCTTTACTGCTTCTCTGGTTGTTGCGCTTTACCATTGACTTGTATTATCAAAGTTGCATACTAATGGTAGCACGGTCAAGCAAAAGAAGTTATTGTGCGCTAGCTATCATTAGTGCCCCACTTGTAATCTAGCCCAATATGTATGGTTTTAATATACAACCATATTAAAAGTAAAGAAATTATAAGGATAATTGGTATTTTTAAATCAGCCGCATATCATGACGGTTACATGACCTACAATTTAAAGAACATCAATTGCTCTCTGTAATGTGAAGTTTCATCTGTCTGTTAGTTTACTTTTGGCAGAAATATTGTGGAGCCTCCTTAAAAGGTACAGAAAAGTCAAAAATTAAAATTTCACGATTTAGATAGAACTTTGCGCTGTTCTCTTGGTATATATTGTTGAAGCATAGGTTCAGAAGCAGCAATGCTTTACTGTGAGCTAGCTGAAAATGTTTGTTAAGTCAATAACAAGAGGCATGTATGTGTAGCCGCCAATCACAAGCTAGCTCACAACAGTGCATTGCTGCTACTAAGCTTACTTATGTATGCTCTTCATCAAAGGATACAAAAAAAACAAACCAAATTTGATAACAGAAGTAAAACAGAGAGTTGCTTAAAGAGACAGTCTAGTCAAAAATAAACTTTCATGATTCAGATAGGGCATGCAATTTTAAACAACTTTCCAATTTAATTTATCATCAAATTTGCTTTGTTATCTTGGTATTCTTTGTTGAAATCTAAACCTAGATAGGCTCATTAGTTTCTATGCCCTTGAAGGCTGCCTCTTATCTCAATGCATGTTGACAGTTTTTTACAGCTAGACAGCGCTAGTTCATGTGTAACGTATAGAAAATATTGTGCTCACTCTCATTGATGTACCTATGAGTCAGCACTGATTGGCTAAAAAGTAAATTTATGCTTACCTGATAAATTAATTTCTTCTATGGTACGACGAGTCCACGGATTCATCCTTTACTTGTGGGATATTATCCTCCTGCAAACGGGAAGTGGCAAAGAGCACCACAGCAGAGATGTCTATATAGCTCCTCCCTTAGCTCCACCCCCCAGTCATTCGACCGAAGGTACAGGAAGAAAAAGGAGAAACTACAAGGTGCAGAGGTGACTGAAGTTTAAAATAAAAAAATATAATCTGTCTTAAAATGACAGGGCGGGCCGTTGACTCTTAGTACCATAGAAGAAATTAATTTATCAAGTAAGCATAAATTGACTTTTCTTCTATAAGGTACGACGAGTCCATGGATTCATCCTTTACTTGTGGGATACAATACCAAAGCTATAGGACACGGATGAACGGGAGGGACAAGACAGATGGTTAAACAGAAGGCACCACTGCTTGAAGAACTTTTCTCCCAAAAATAGCCTCCGAAAAAGCAAAACTATCAAATTTGGAAAAGGTATGAAGTGAAGACCAAGTTGCAGCCTTACAAATCTGTTCAACAGAAGCATCAATTTTAAAAGCCCATGTGGAAGCCACCGCTCTAGTAGAGTGAGCTGTAATCCTTTCAGGAGGCTGCTGTCCAGCAGTCTTGTATGCCAAACGGATGATGCTTTTCAGCCAAAAAGAAAGAGAGGTAGCCGTAGCTTTTTGACCTCTACGTTTTCCAGAATAGACAACAAACAAAGAAGATGTTTGACGAAAATCTTTGGTTGCTTGCAAGTAAAACTTCAAAGCATGAACCACGTCCAAGTTGTGCAACAGACGCTCCTTCTTAGAGTAAGTATTAGGACACAGAGAAGGAACAACAATTTCCTTATTGATATTCCTATTAGTAACAACCTTAGGAAGGAATCCAGGTTTGGTACGCAAAACCACCTTATCAGCATGGAAAACAAGATAAGGCGAGTCACATTGCAATGCAGATAGTTTAAAAACTCTTCGAGCCGAAGAGATAGCAACTAAAAACAGAACTTTCCAAGATAGAAGCTTAATATCTATGGAATGCATAGGTTCAAACGGAACCCCTTGTAGAACTTTAAGAACTAAATTCAAACTCCATGGCGGAGCAACAGGTTTAAACACAGACTTGATTCTAACTAAAGCCTGACAGAATGACTGAACGTCTGGAACATCTGCCAGACGCTTGTGCAGTAGAATTGATAAAGCAGATATCTGTCCCTTTAAGGAACTAGCTGATAGCCCCTTCTCCAATCCTTCTTGGAGAAAGGACAAAATCTTAGGAATCCTGATCTTACTCCATGAGTAGCCTTTGGATTCACCCCAATAAAGATATTTACACAATATCTTATGATAAATTTTCCTGGTGACAGGCTTTCGAGCCTGAATCAAGGTATCTATGACCGACACAGAGAAACTCCGCTTGGATACGATCAAGCTTTCAATCTCCAAGCAGTCAGCCACAGAGAAACTAGATTTGGATGCTGGAACAAACCTTGAATCAGAAGGTCCTGTCTCAGTGGCAGAGTCCATGGTGGAAGAGATGACATGTCCACCAGGTCTGCATACCAAGTCCTGCGTGGCCACGCAGGTGCTATCAAAATTACCGAAGCTCTCTCCTGTTTGATTCCGGCAATCAAACGAGGAAGGAGAGGAAATGGTGGAAACACATAAGCCAGGTTGAACGACCAGGGTACTGCTAGAGCATCTATCAGTACTGCCTGAGGATCCCTTGACCTGGACCCGTAACGAGGAAGTTTGGCGTTCTGACGAGACGCCATCAGATCCAATTCTGGTGTGCCCCATTGCTGAATCAATTGAGCAAACACCTCCGGATGGAGTTCCCACTCCCCCGGATGAAAAGTCTGACGACTTAGAAAACCCGCTTCCCAGTTCTCCACTCCTGGGATATGGATTGCTGATTGATGGCAAGAGTGAGTCTCTGCCCATCCGAATTATTTTGGTAACCTCTATCATCGCTAGAGAACTCTTTGTTCCCCCCTGATGATTGATATATGCTACAGTCGTGATATTATCCGACTGGATTCTTATGAATCTGGCCGAAGCCAGCTGAGGCCACGCCTGAAGCGCGTTGAATACCGCTCTCAGTTCTAGAATATTTATTGGGAGGAGAACCTCCTCCTGAGTCCACAAACCCTGTGCTTTCAGGGAATTCCAGACTGCACCCCAGCCCAATAGGATGGCGTCCGTCGTCACTATGACCCACGCTGGCCTGCGGAAACACATTCCCTTGGACAGATGATCCTGTGACAACCACCAAAGAAGAGAGTCTCTGGTCTCTTGATCCAGATTTATCTGAGGAGATAAATCTGCATAATCCCCATTCCACTGTTTGAGCATGCATAGTTGCAGTAGTCTGAGATGCAAGCGAGCAAACGGAACTATGTCCATTGCCGCTACCATTAAGCCGATTACCTCCATACACTGAGCCACTGACGGCCAAGGAATGGAATGAAGAGCTCGGCAGATGGATAAAATCTTTGATTTCCTGACCTCCGTCAAAAACAATTTCATGTCCACCGAATCTATCAGAGTTCCCAGAAATGGAACTCTTGTGAGAGGGATAAGTGAACTCTTTTTTACTTTCACCTTCCACCTGTGAGATCTTAGAAAAGCCAACACGATGTCCGTGTGAGACTTGGCTAGTTGGAAAGTTGACGCCTGAATTAAGATATCGTCCAGATAAGGCGCCACAGCTATGCCCCGCGGCCTTAGAACCGCCAGAAGGGACCCTAGCACCTTTGTGAAAATTCTGGGAGCTGTGGCCGACCCAAAGGGAAGAGCCACAAACTGGTAATGGATACGCATCTTTTAAGTCCACGGTGGTCATATATTGACCCTCCTGGATCATCGGCAAAATAGTCTGAATGGTCTCCATCCTGAAGGATGGGACTCTGAGGAATTTGTTTAGAATCTTGAGATCCAAAATTGGTCTGAAGGATCCCTCTTTTCTGGGAACCACAGATTGGAGTAGAAACCCTGCCCCTGTTCTGTTTTCGGAACTGGGCAGATCACTCCCATGATATATAGGTCTTCTACAGAGCGTAAGAACGCCTCTCTTTTTGTCTGGTTTACAGACAAATGAGAAAGATGGAATCTCCCCCTTGGAGGAGAATCTTGAAATCTAGAAGATACCCCTGGGTTACGATTTCTAAAGCCCAGGGGCCCTGAACGTCTCTTGCCCAAGCCTGAGCAAAGAGAGAAAGTCTGCCCACTACTAGATCCGGTCCCGGATCGGGGGCTACCCCTTCATGCTGTCTTGGTAGTAGTAGCAGGCTTCTTGGCCTTTTTACCCTTGTTCCACATCAGCAGACCAGGATTTAAGCCATAACGCTCTACGCGCTAAAATGGCAAAACCTGAATTCTTTGAAACAAGTATCCCGTGTGCTGAAACATCTTTCTCAACAGAGTTTCTAGCTTTTTATCCATGGGCTCTTTAAACGATGAACTATCCTCAAACAGGATAGTAGTGCGTTTAGCAAGCATGGAGATAGCGCCATCAACTTTAGGGATGGAACCCCACAACTCCAATTGAGAGTCCGGAACCGGGAATTATTTCTTAAAAGAAGAAGGGGAAAAAGAAGAACCAAGTCTTTCCCATTCATTCTTAATAATATTCGCCATCTTTACGGGAACCGGAAAAGTCTGTGGTACAACCCTGTCCTCGTAGACCTTATCTAGTTAAGGAATACAAGGTTCCTCAAGTAATTTAGGTTCTGGAACCTCTAAAGTAGCCAAAACTTCCTTTAACAGAAAGCGTAAGTGTTCAATCCTAAATCTAAAGTTTGGTTCCTCCGCAGCTGGAGGCTTAGAGGCAGCAGATTCCGACCCAGAAAGAGCATCCTCTGAAGTATCAGAGGCGTCTTCATCAGCGGATAAATCCAACAAGTTAGTAGATGACCCCTGGGAAGGATAGTAATATTTGACCTTTCTCTTGTGCTTAGCAGGGCAAGGTAAAGCACTAAAGGCCGCAGACACTGCTGTTTGCAGCTGTTCAGTAAAGTCTTGCGGTAAGAGGGCCCCTCTAGAAGGAGGATTAACAGTGCAATGGGAAGCTGCATGTGTAATAGGAGATGACTGCAGGGAATGCACCTCACGGGCCGGAGACTCCTCAGAGGTGGACGGCTCAGTGGTACTAAACATCTTTGTTTTCTTAGATATCATTACTTTATCAAGGCATGTGGAACATAATTGAGCAGGCGGATATACCATAACCTCCTCACAATATAGACAGGTATTAGACTTAGGAAAAGAGGGAGTACCCTCTAACGTATCAGAGTCCTCCATAGCCTGCGCTTGTAAGATGGACTATAGAAAAAGATAAATGACACCTTTATACCCCCAATGGCTGGGGCACTCACCACCTCCTATGACCCAGCCCCCCCACAGAGAAACCGCTTTGTCTCCTGTAAACTGCACGGTCAGGAAAGAGGAAATCAGTGTGACCACACCAAGTCATGTGGTGCACCATGCAGGACCGCCCCTGCTACAGGAAAAAGCGTGCCAAACGGAACAGATACATGGCCTCTCAAGTTTGACAGTCTTCTAGCATCGCTCCTGACATAGACTTGAGTGATGGAAGCAGGCAGTGAAGCTCGTCAACACTGATTGCTTAGGAGCTGTTAATAAGTATCTGGATGGGTTCGCAGAAAGACTCTCCCAGCATCTCAAGACCCTAACATTCGTCAATGCTCTCACTGACGGACTACTTAAAACTGCAGTCCCATTCCGAAGGGTACTACTCCGTATCTTCTGACACTTCTCTGCCAACCTCCTGTGATGTAAGGCAAAGAATGACTGGGGAATGAGGGGAGTGGGGAAGGTATTTAAGCCTTTGGCTGTGGTGTCTTTGCTCCTCCTGGTGGCCAGGTTCTGTATTTCCCACAAGTAAGGAATGAAGCCATGGACTCTCCTCATAATAAGGAAAAACATATTAACCCCTAAACCTCCGGCCTCCCACATCTCTGCAACTAAATGAACCTATTAACCCCTAAACCACCAGCCCCCCACATCGCAAAACACTAAATTAAACTATTACCCCTAAACCTAACCCCCCCCCCCAATATAACTATATTTAAAAAAATAAAAACTTACCTGTGAAATAAATATAAACCTACCATTAAACTATAAATTAACCTAACCTTAGTATTCTAATAAAATAAAAAAATACTACCAATTAAAAAATCTAAATTACAAAAAATAATAAACACTAAATTACGAAAAATAGTAACCGAAATTATCAAAAATAAAAACAATTACACCTAATCTAATAGCCCTATAAAAATAAAAAAGCCCCCCCCCCAATAAAAACACCCCCTAGCCTACAATAAACTACCACTAGCCCTTAAAAGGGCCTTTTGTAGGGCATTGCCCTAAGTTAAACAGCTCTTTTACCTTTAAAAAAAAAAAATACAAAGTCCCCCCCAACAGTAAAACCCACCACCAACCAACCAAAATAAAAAAAAAACTAACTCTAAAAGAAACATAAGCTACCCATTACCCCTAAAAGGGCATTTGTATGGGCATTGCCCTTAAAAGGGCATTCAGCTGTTTTACAATGCCCTTAAAAGGGCATTTAGCTCTTTTTCAAATTGCCCAAACCCTAATCTGAAAAATAAAAACAACCCCAAAAAATGAAAAAAAAATACCTAACACTAACCCCAGAATATCTACTCATGGTTCCTGAAGTCCATCTCCATCCAGGCAGCGAGAAGTCTTCATCCAGACGGCAACATCTTCATCCATCGCGTGGGAATCTTCTATCTTCATCCCGGCGGCGCGGCGAAGACATCTAGAGCGGAGCGTCCTCTTCATACAGTCCCAAGCCAATAGGATTTCAGTAGCTCTCATCCTATTCGCTGTTTTGAATTTGAAGAATCAAATCAGCCAATAGGAATGCAAGGTAGGCAATTTTGAAACCGCTACTTTGCATTGAAGCTTCAGTGTATGGCGGGGACGCTCCGTGCTGGATGACTTCGCCGCTCCGTTCCGCGCAGCTGGGATGAAGATAGAAGACGCCCCCGCGATGGATGAAGAAGCCGCCGCCTGGATGAAGACTTCTCGCCGCCTGGATAGAGATGGATGTCCGGACTTCAGAAACCATGAGTACATATTCTGGGGTTAGTGTTAGTTTTGTTTTTTCAGATTAGGGTTTGGGCAATTTGAAAAAGAGCTAAATGCCCTTTTAAGGGCAATGAAAAAGAGCTGAATGCCCTTTTAAGGACAATGCCCATACAAATGCCACTTTAGGGGCAATAGGTAGCTTAGGTTTTTTTTAGAGTTAGTTCTTTTATTTTGGGGGGTTGGTTGGGTGGTGGGATTTTGTATTTTTTTACAGGTAAAAGAGCTGTTTAACTTAGGGCAATGCCCTACAAAAAGCCCTTTTAAGGGCTATTGGTAGTTTATTGCAGGCTAGGGGATGTTTATTTTGGGGGGCTTTTTTATTTTTTATAGGGCTATTAGACTGGGTGTAATTGTTTTTATTTTTGATAATTTCGTTTTTTTGGGGTTTGTTATTTTTTCTAAGTTTAGATTTTTAAATTTTTCTCGTAGTGTTAGGTTTTTTAAATTTGTAATTGAGATTTTTTAATTAGTAGTATTTTTTTAATTTATTAGAATAGTAAGGTTAGGTTAATTTATAGTTTAATGTTAGGTTTATTTTTATTTCACAGGTAAGTTTTTATTTATTTAAAGATAGTAATATTTTAATTTTAATTTAAAGTTAGGGGGGTGTTAGGTTTAGGGGTTAGTAGTTTAGTGTTTTGCGATGTGGGGGGCTGGCGGTTTAGGGGTTAATAGGTTTATTTAGTGGTGACGGTGTGGGAAGCGAAGGTTTAGGGGTTAATAGGTTTATTATAGTGTCAGTGATGTCGAGGAGCGGCGGAATAGGGGTTAATAACTATTATAGTGTCGGGGAGTGGCGGAATAGGGGTTAATAACTTTATTAGTGTCGGCGATGTCGGGGAGCAGCAGAATATGGGTTAATAACTTTATTATAGTGACGGCGATGTCAGGAGCGGCAGATTAGGGGTTTATAACTTTATTTAGGTGTCGGCAATGTGGGGGGCGGCGGATTAGGGGTGTTTAGACTTGGGGTTTATGTTAGGGTGTAAGGTTTAAACGTAACTTTTTTTTCCCAGTAAACATTAATGGGGTTGCATTACGGAGATTTTTCATTCCGCGATCGCAGGTTTTTTTCTAACACTCTCTCCCCATTGATGTCTATGGAGGAAAGCGTGCAAGAGCACGTCAAAGCAGTCCTTGGATTTTGTGCGGTATGGAGCTTAACGTCACCATGCCGCACGCACAACGAGGCTTTTCAGTAACTCGTAATGGCAGCGCTATGGAGAGTGAAATAACACAACTTATTTTGGCGTTAGTTTCGCACCCTGTTAAGGGGAAAACTCGTAATCTAGGTGTTTGTTTTTAGATAATAAAATTGCAAGATCTAAAACGGTTCCCATTAAAAATGAATTTTTAATTCACTTACCTTGGTTTTTCTGGTGCATCAGAAGGATTGCTGCAAAAAGGTTCTTGATAAATAGTCTCCATAAGGTCATGATCCAATAAAGTTGCCATAATTTCTTCCCGACTAGGTGGCGACATCAGAGGTTTTAGAATATGAATAGCCCTTGGAGTAGCATTTCCAGTTTTTGACTGAGATAAGGAACTGACGGATCTTGGTGAACTGTTAGGTGATGGTGTTAGCTCATCATGTTGTCTTGATATATACAATTCTATATCTTCTGAAACAAGGTCACCATCTGGTGAAGGTAAAAGTTCCGTAAAGGAAGAATTTGAGTCAAGTTCCTTGAACCCTTCAGATTGGATCCAAGTTTGATCACTTGAATTATATATTGATTCTTTTTTTGCTCCTTTTTTACTTTGCCTACATATTTTAGCTAAACAATTTTCTGATTCTCGTTTATTAAGTCCACCAATTGAAGATGCATGTGGATGTAAATTATTTTTCCACTGACTAAGAGGGTTCTGTTTAGTATCATGAGGGGATTTTTCAAATAGATCAGGGCTAAGTGAATTTGGTCTTTTAAGCAAAGGCTGTTCTAATTTACGCACTTTTTTAAGTTCACATAGTGGATAGTCATGATTTACATGCTCATTTTCAAGACTATGGCAAGGAAAAGCATCACTCAATAACTTCTGGGGTAAGTTTGGGTCTGCTGCTATAAACTGACTGCCTGAGTATAAACTACAAAGACCAGTTTGTCCCACAGAATTAATATCAAAATTGTAGCTATGCTCAGGAGACAAGCTGTCTTCAAGTGAGTAGCAGCTTTCAAAACCAGGGTCAGAGAAGATCCCAGGACTTCCATCAGATGCAGGGCTTTTCTTTATTAACGTCTCCTTCACATTCTTAGCTGTTTTAGATTTTGTGTTTCTTGGAGCCCTTGGCTTTTTACAGGATGCTAATTTACGTTTAGTTTTTGTTTCTGCCGAAGAAGATAAATTTCCCTTTAACTTATTAGTGGAGTCTACTATTTTTGCTTGTTGTTTTTTATGAAGTAATTCCTTTAAAACAGCTATTCCAGATGGCCCATCAAATATTCCTTGTGGAGCATCAGATTTAAAATGATTCTGAAGAGCTTTTGAGCATCTAAATGCATCAGCTCCACAATTTGGACTATTTTTCCGAGTTGTTTCAATATCTCCTGTTTCTTTTTGTTCACAAGGAGATATTTTTTCAGGACTCCTTAGAGAGGTTACCAAACCTTGCCTAGGAGACTGAAATGCCTCATGACCATTCTCTGAATACATTATAGATGACTTGGGATCAGAATCCTTAGCTGAATCAGGTAAACATGTGGTTTGCTGCTGGTTAGAAGTACATGGGAAAATCTTTGACTGGAAATTATCAAAATGATGCAAGTCTGAACCCTGAATTTCATGTAACTTTCCAAGAGATGCTGAAAGTCTTTTTTGAACCTCTGTAGGATCTTCTATACTTTTAGGTGTATTACTAAAAGTGAATTGTGCATTTTGTATAACCTGAGATGTACGAGTTAATGAATTAAGTGTCTTATTTTTAGCTTTAAGCTCTTTATTTTGAAATAAATTAGGGCATTGTGACCTAGATGGACTTATTTTGAAGGATTCAACTACTGGGCTTATTGATATAGGTGTCAAAGAGGAATTCATGTCTTTCTGACTTACAGAGTTGTGCTGAAAATGCATCGAACATGGTGTGCCTGTTCCAGATTTGAAAGAACTTGAGGAATTCTCTTGCGTGCCTGATGAGGGTAGTTGTGTAGAAGGAAGATGCCCAGTTGAATATCCAGAAAAGGGCAGTTCAAATTGGTTCATAGACTGAAGCTCTTCGCTTTGAAGTGCAGTTGTTTCTGAGTCATCCAGATAAGCATTTGTATTCTTATCCCGATCTTTAATTTTAGTGAGCTTCCTTTGCCCTTTTTCATTTTTTTTCTGTTGTGATTTTCCCCTTTTCTTTCCCTCGCCCATTTTAAGCTGGCCTACTTTGTTTCCTTGCTTTGCTACTGCTATGGGACTTATCACAGCCTTTTTCTTAGACTTGTTTGCTTGAGTTCTCCTCTCACGGTTTTTAAACAAATTTAAACCTTCTCTCTTACTATCTCCTACGAAAGAACATTTAAACAGTGGAGTCTCATCTACTGAAGTGGTCATAATTTCATCTGCTTTTGGATCAGTAGGTGACCAGCACCGCGGAGGAGACATCTGTAATGGGCTTGGGCTTCTTTCCAAAAGAAAGCCTAGTTTTGACATAACATCCTTATACTCTGTATCACAATCATCAGTTTCCGTATTATATGAAGGATTTGGAAGAGAAAGAAAAGAGTGTATCTTCCTTCTCCTTACAAGTACATTTTGTTTTAAGATGTTACTCTCCATCTTTGGAAGTCTTCCAGGCTTCTTCTTTGCAGATTTCTGTTTAGACTTCTTTTTGTAGCTCTTCTTTGGTGTTATTGGAAATATTGGAAATTTGGTTGCAGGAGAATCTGGCACTTTGGGCCAGAAATCTTTTAAAGGTGCTATTTTACTATACTGTTGAATCTTATCTTCTGTTAATTTCACATTCTCTTCAGTGTGATCTAGCCTTCCTATTTTTACTTGCATGTTTTTTCTGCCTTTAAATCGGTTTATTATTATATATTTAATAATTACAGGAGGTTGCTTACTTGAAGTTTTTCTTCGCTTGCGCACCTTTTGAGGATTTACCACATCTTCGATTAATTCTGAGGGGTGAGGTAAACTTAGTTTGGAATTTTGTGCTTCCAAGCCAGATTCTCCATCTTCACTTTCCAAATTAGCTTTTCGTTTTGTCCTTAAAGTATATTTATTTTCATAAAGTGCCAAAGATGGATCACATTCTGTATTTTCTACAAGAAAGTTGCATTCAGATCTACTTATATCACACATATCTCTTTGAAATGCACCATCATCCATTATGACAGCTAGATCACAGGAAGGAACTCTATCAACATCTGGAGGACTTTTGCTACAAGCATTACCAGGAGCATAGCTGATGTCTTTTACAAGTGCATTCTCACCTCGACCTACAGACTCTTCATAATCAAGAAAATCCATTTTATCATTTTCAGCTGCTGGTGGTTGATTAAATACATTGTTTGTTTTCTCATGTAATCCTACAGATTCCTGATGGCAAATCTCTTTTTCATGCGGGAGATCTTTGCGAACATCAACCTTGATTTTTTTGGCTAACTTCAGCCTTGATTGTTTCTTAGGCCCTTTAATCTTGCATGTTGTTGGTGAAGTTTTTTGTTGGCGGTTTAAACAATTTGACAGAACAACACTAGGAAAAAACTTGTAATGTGTCGTGTCTGTTTTCTCATCCTGTAACTCTTCATTTTGTGTCTTATGTTTATTTAGGCTTCCTTCATTATTCTCATTATCTAAAGTACGTACTGTGGTTCTACTGCTATCTGAATATGGTACCATGTCACAACTTTCATTTAAGGTGCCAGGCAAAAAACCTATAGAGTTATTACTGCATTTATTGAATACATCATTGGATTTTTTAGTGCTACTACTTAACTCTGTAAAGTTCCGCAGATTCCTTTCTGATGAATTATCATTTATATGGCGTGTTATATTCAAAAAACAAGACTCCTTATCAACTTTTCTAATGCTGGTGAATTTCCTTGAGTTCACATGTCTACTCAGTGAAGAGATTCCATCTTCATAGATGTTTTTGTCACTTGCTGAAATAGAGTCAGTGTCATTTTTGCTTCTTTCATTAGGAAGAATTTCTGTGTGTCTAGAATTGTCAAAATGTATAGGGTATTCCATACTATAAGTGCTATTTGGAAATGACTGTGCAGAAAGTTCAGTTCCATGTTCTACAGCTGACTTTGAAAATTCCTCTATCAAACACTCTTTTTTAAAAACATGACTTGAAAGGGCACTTGTGTGTTGACATTGAAAAGCTGTTTTAGCAGAAGATTGTGGTTCAAGAGAAGCAGCATCTTTATGGAAGATTGATGTCTTCATAGATAACTTGCTTTTTGCAATCACTGAAGAGTGAGTAAGTGAACTTTCATTATTCAGTGGGCTATCTAGAAAAAAGGAAAGAAAATATTATTTTCTGCATTCCTTTTTTATGATGTAACAAAAAAAAAACCCACAAACAATCAATTAACTGTTTAAAGACATCTGTCTTAAGGAAGTTCCATTTTTCAATGTAACAACTATGGAAAGCATTTTTTTTTTTTTAACAAAATGGATTTATATTTAAAATAAATCAATTTTGTCACGTTTGAAGTGGTACCGTATTCATTTTGTGTACAATGTTCAACACCAAGTAGGTAGAAAATACCCAAGTTCTTCAGTCTCCTCATCACTCTAGAGCAGGGATGGTGAACCTTGACCCTCCAGATATTTCAGAACTACATTTCCCATGATGCTCAACTGGACTTCAGAGTGCCTAAGCATCATGGGTATTGTAGTTCTGAAACATCAGGAGTGCCAAGGTTCCCCTATCCCTGCTCTAGAGCCAAACGGGATGTCCCATTTAGGAACCATCTAGATGAGAGAACTGCCCCAACAATTGCAAAGAGCTAGGAGCTAGTTAAAATGTATTCTTATGAAAGGATTGCTTGACTACTGGATAAACCACATGAATGCATGTGCAGGACAGAAAAACAAACTACTGTCCAATTCTGCAAAAAGCAATCTGCAAGATTTTCATTCCAAATTGTGCTTGGGGAAAAAACATATTCAATATATAAAATGTAAATGTGTGCAACATAACTACATGGCTAGCTAGGGGTGTTATGCTTTAACCTATGAAAGCTGGTCAGTCTTCTTTTTTTAAATACAAAGCCACAAAGCTTGGTTTAGAGCACCTTACAAAAATGGAGTTTAAATACATTTTTTGGACTGCTGTCAATGAAACCAAATACTTACACAAAACAGAAGGTATTGGCGCACATCCACTTGCAAACAAAACATTTTTAAATGCTGCAAAAATTGCCTGCAAAAATCACCTATGCTTTTATATTAAAACTAGTCCTAAAGCCCGTTCACACGGGCCATTTTTTGCAGTACAGCGGTCCCACCTCTTGCGCTCTCTCCCTCCCCCTCTCTTTTGCTCTCTCTCTCCCCCTCTCTTTTGAGCTCTCTCTCTCCCCCCTCTCTTTAGCACTCTCTCCCCCCTCTCTTTAGCACTCTCTCTCTCCCCCTCTCTCTTTTGCGTTCTCTCTCCCCCCTCTCTTTTGAGCTCTCTCTCTCCCCTCTCTTTTGCGCTCTCTCTCTCCCCCCTCTCTTCATGGCAGTGTCAGTGATGTCACCAAGTATGCACGTGTGATGTCACAAAAGGGCTGAACCAAGTAATTGCAAGGGAGCTATTCAAGCCCCTTAATCTCAGCTCTCTTAGCAGCCACAAACCTCAAAGACCCCTCCATTTGAAAGAGAATCTCTGCTCCTTCAAATGGTGGTGGTCTTGGAGCAGTATTTTCTAGGAAACTAATCCCTCTTTTAAAAAAATATATATGAATTTTGTCTGTATAGTCAGGTGATTATTGTGGTAACAGTGAAAACCTTTGGAGAATAAAATGCTTTAATTTCTGTACTGCACAATAGGCCTCTCTAAATCTTTTATTATAACCCACAAATTTCAAATATGGTTACCCTTGATGGCAATTTAGTAAGGTGATCGAAGCAGTGGTCACTGAGCAATGTTCAATTTTATTTATATGCAAAATTATGCATATTGTTTACAGTTTTTGCTGCAGCTATCTCATATGCCATGAATTATAAATATAATAATGGCATATTGTGAATCTGCTGGACCTGCTGAAGAAAATAATATATAATTTGTGTGGGTCACTCACTGAAATTTGACCTATAATAGGGGTTTAAATGTAAGTAGCAAAAAAGCTCAACATTGGCTCAGCACTGGGGTGGAAAAAAAAAGGCTTAGCAGCGAAAGGGTTAATCCAAATGGTTTAGTCTATCATGAACATAGATCAACGCACAATTAGGGTTTTATATTTCAAGATATATAGGATCATTGGAATTTCAGGTCAGTGTTTAATGGTATACTACAATATACAAAACATATTTATGAGAATATTTTTTATCTACATTAAATTGCCGTATCAGTGACTTTTTGGTATGTGATATATTACGGTGTAGTAGTAGCTGCTGTTGGCGTACTACAGAACTCTTCCTTTATAATAACGAAAGTATTGCAAAGAAGTAGATTACATTTTCTATATTGCTATTAAAATAGTTTCCTTAGACACTGATGTAATTATACCAATACTTTATTTACCACTGTTCTCATCTGCCGTGCCATCTAACTGAGGTATAGAAAGGTTTGCTAGTAGCAATTTATTACTATTCCATTCCATTTCATTATCCATTAATTCCTCTTCTTCAGATGAGCTTCCATCCAATTCCTTGTTGAGGCTAAAAAACAAAAATGCAGATGACTGATTATAATGGATAGACATCCATTACTATATAGAGTGTAAAATAGATATATATCTCACAGGATCTTCAAAGATCACAGCCACTAATAAAATACATCATTTAATTACAAATAAAGTAACCATATCACTCTCTGCCAGCTTATTAGCCTATATATACAAGACATAGACATATATATTTAACCTTATTCACAAGGTATTTGCTTGTATTCTATGTTTTCAGAAAAAAAGATTAGAAAGTCAGAATGAGGAAAGATGGGAGGGAATCTGATTACATACTGTCTTTTGGTATCACTCTCTTCAGTGTTGCTGTCCCATCTTTGAGACATTAATATACTAAGTTCCATCTCCTCCTTCTCCACCCGTGGTTCATTTTCTTCATCATCACTGTTCTGCATGTTGCACTTTGTGGAGAATGTGTGCTGTGATGCATGTCTAGGCCTCTCCATTTGATACCCATCATCCTCGAGTCCAGCTAACAAATTGATCATGGCTTGATCTTGACTATTATCCACTGATAAGAAAAGAAAAAATATTACCAATGTAAAACAAACCCAGACAAATGATAATCTATTTTGTGATGGTGACAAAAAAGCTAATTAGCATGTTTGCGAATTATGACTATTTTGGTGCAGTAGACCAAAAATCTTCAACCATTAATGTGGTTCAATAATGCAACAGGAAAAGAATATTTTTTCCCCTTTCTCATATTAATCATATGATAAAGGATAAGAAACAAAAAGGTTTTACTTATAAAATGAATTATTGCCCAATGTGAGAGAAATTGTAATGGATTAGTGTATAATAACAGATGACAAGCCCATTGGCTCCCACACTGCTTTCTATACATCTCTATTAGATCACAAACAGCTGTGTACTTTGTACACTTTTGGTTGGTGATAGAATTTACTCTGTCTGCCAGCAAAACAGCAGCCTGTCCTTTAACCCTTGCGTGATATATATTAAGACCCTTTTTATTCATGAGACCAGACTATTTTTTTCAGTGACATTTCAGATGAAATCTTTAGTATGTAATATTTGATGTCAGATAAGTGTGTTTATTTCCCATTCCTTTTGCACGAGAAATTGCTACCAATAATTGACTCCCAACAGGTAATACAATGCTGTTATATTGCTTTAGATCATTTTAAATTCAAATCATAGCTCTTGAATCTGAAAACAATAATAATATGATACAAATTATAACACCATGATAGCTTACTTTTGTATTAATAGTCTCTTAAGAACATGACAGAAAGAGTCAATTTATGCTTACCTGATAAATTGATTTCTTCTATGATACGACGAGTCCACGGATTCATCCTTTACTTGTGGAATATTATCCTCCTGCTAACAGGAAGTGGCAAAGAGCACCACAGCAGAGCTGTCTATATAGCTCCTCCCTTGACTCCACCCCCCAGTCATTCGACCGAAGGTATAGGAAGAAAAAGGAGAAACTAAAAAAATATAATCTGTCTTAAATTGTCAGGGCGGGCCGTGGACTCGTCGTATCATAGAAGAAATCAATTTATCAGGTAAGCATAAATTTACTTTTCTTCTATAAGATACGACGAGTCCACAAATTCATCCTTTACTTGTGGGATACAATACCAAAGCTACAGGAAACGGATGAACGGGAGGAACAAGACAGATGCCTAAACAGAAGGCACCACTGCTTGAAGAACTTTTCTCCCAAAAATAGCCTCCGAAGAAGCAAAAGTATCAAATTTGCAAAATTTGGAAAAGGTATGAAGTGAAGACCAAGTCGCAGCCTTACAAATCTGTTCAACAGAAGCATCATTCTTAAAAGCTCATGTGGAAGCCACCGCTCTAGTAGAGTGAGCTGTAATCCTTTCAGGAGGCTGCTGTCCAGCAGTCTCGTATGCCAAACGGATGATGCTTTTCGGCCAAAAAGAAAGAGAGGTAGCCATAGCTTTTAGACCTCTACGTCTTCCAGAATAGACAACAAACAGAGAAGATGTTTGACGGAAATCTTTGGTCGCTTGCAAGTAAAACTTCAAAGCACGAACCACGTCCAAGTTGTGTAACAGACACTCCTTCTTAGAGGAAGGATAAGGACACAGAGAAGGAAAAACAATTTCCAGATTAATATTCTTATTAGTAACAACCTTAGGAAGGAATCCAGGTTTGGTACGCAAAACCACCTTATCACAATGGAAAACAAGATAAGGCGAGTCGCATTGCAATGCAGATAGTTCAGATACTCTTCGAGCCGAAGATGTAGCAACTAAAAACAGAACTTTCCAAGATAAAAGCTTAATATCTATGGAATGCATAGGTTCAAACGGAACCCCTTGTAGAACTTTAAGAACTAAATTCAAACTCCATGGCGGAGCAATAGGTTTAAACACAGGCTTAATTCTAACCAAAGCCTGACAAATCGACTGAACGTCTGGAACATCTGCCAGATGCTTGTGCAGTAAAATTGATAAAGCAGATATCTGTCCCTTTAAGGAACTAGCTGATAACCCCTTCTCCAATCCTTCTTGGAGAAAGGACAAAATCCTAGGAATCCTGATCTTACTCCATGAGTAGCCTTTGGATTCGCACCAATAAAAATATTTACGCCATAGCTTATGGTAAATTTTCCTAGTAACAGGTTTCGAGCCTGAATTAAAATATCTATGACCGACTCAGAGAATCCCCGCTTGGATAAAATCAAGTGTTCAATCTCCAGGCATTCAGCCACAGAGGAAATAGATTTGGATGCTGGAACGGACCTTGAATGAGAAGGTCCTGTCTCAGTGGCAGTGTCCATGGTGGCAGAAATGACATTTCCACCAGGTCTGCATACCAAGTCCTGCGTGGCCACGCAGGTGCTATCAAAATCACTGAAGCCCTCTCCTGTTTGATTATGGCAATCAGACGAGGAAGGAGAGGCAATGGTGGAAACACATAAGCCAGGTTGAATGACCAAGGTACTGCTAGAGCATCTATCAGTACTGCTTGGGGATCCCTTGATCTGGACCCGTAACAAGGAAGTTTGGCATTCTGACGAGATGCCATCAGATCCACTTCTGGTGTGCCCCATTGATGAATCAATTGTGCAAACACCTCCGGATGGAGCTCCCACTCCCCCGGATGAAAAGTCTGACGACTTAGAAAATCCGCTTCCCAGTTCTCCACTCCTGGGATATAGATTGCTGATTGATGGCAAGAGTGAGTCTCTACCCATCGAATTATTTTGGAAACCTCTATCATCGCTAGAGAACTCTTTGTTCCCCCTTGATGATTGATATATGCTACAGTCGTGATATTGTCCGACTGGGATCTTATGAATCTGGCCGAAGCAAGCTGAGGCCACGCCTGAAGCGTGTTGAATATTGCTCTCAGTTCTAGAATATTTATTTGAAGGAGAGCCTCCTCCTGAGTCCACACACCCTGTGCTTTCAGGGAACTCCAGCCCAATAGGCTGGCCTGCGGAAACACATTCCCTGGGACAGATGATCCTGTGACAACCACCAAAGAAGAGAGTCTCTGGTCTCTTGATCCAGATTTATCCGAGGAGATAAATTTGCATAATCCCCATTTCACTGTTTGAGCATGCATAGTTGCAGTGGTCTGAGATGCCAGCGAGCAAACGGAACTATGTCCATTGCCGCTACCATTAGTCCAATTACCTCCATACACTGAGCCACTGACGGCCGAGGAATGGAATGAAGTGCTCGGCAGGTGTTTAAAATCTTTGATTTTCTGACCTCCGTCAGAAAAATGTTCATGTTTGCCGAATCTATCAGAGTTCCCAGGAATGGAACTCTTGTGAGAGGGATAAGTGAACTCTTTTGTACTTTCACCTTCCACCCGTGAGATCTTAGAAAAGCCAACACGATGTCCGTGTGAGATTTTGCTAGTTGGTAAGTTGACGTCTGAATTAAGATATCGTCCAGATAAGGCGCCACTGCTATGCCCCGCGGCCTTAGAACCGCCAAAAGGGACCCTAGCACTTTTGTGAAAATTCTGGGAGCTGTGGCCAACCCGAAGGGAAGAGCCACAAACTGGTAATGTTTGTCCAGGAAGGCGAACCTGAGGAACTGGTGATGATCTTTGTGGATAGGAATGTGAAAATACACATCCTTCAAATCCACGGTGGTCATATATTGACTCCTGAGTCATTGGTAAAATAGTCTGAATGGTCTCCATCTTGAAGGATGGAACTCTGAGAAATTTGTTTAGGATCTTGAGATCTAAAATCGGTCTGAAGGTTCCATCTTTTTTTGGGAACCATGAACAGATTGGAGTAAAACCCCTGCCCCTGTTCTGCTTTTGGAACTGGGCGAGTTACACCCATAGTATATAGGTCTTCTACACAGTGTAAGAACGCCTCTCTTTTTGTCTGGTTTACAGACAATCGTGAAAGATGAAATCTCCCCCTTTGAGGAGAATCTTTGAATTCTAGAAGATACCCCCCTGGGTCACAATTTCTAATGCCCAGGAACCTTAAACGTCTCTTGCCCAAGCCTGAGCGAAGAGAGAAAGTCTGCCCCCTACTAGATCCTGTCCCGGATCGGGGGCTGCCCCTTCATGCTGTCTTGGTAGCAGCAGCGGGCTTGCTTACCTTTATTGCAGGTCTGGTTAGGTCTCCAGACAGACTTGGATTGAGCAAATTTCCCCTCCTGCTTTGTGGCAGGGGAGGAGGTAGGAGGACCAACTTTGAAGTTTTGAAAGGAATGAAAATTATTTTGTTTGGTCCTCATCTTATTTGTCTTATCTTGAGGAAGGGCATGGCCTTTTCCTCCAGTGATGTCGGAAATGATCTCTTTCAGTTCAGGCCCGAATAGGGTCTTACCCTTGAAAGGAATAGCTAAAAGCTTAGATTTTGATGACACATCAGCAGACCAGGGCTTAAGCCATAACGCTCTACGCGCTAAAATGGCAAAACCTGAAGTTTTTGCCGCTAATTTAGCCAGTTGAAAAGCGGCATCTGTAATAAAAGAATTAGCTAGCTTGAGAACCCTAATTCTATCCAAAATATCCTCTAATGGGGTCTCAACCTTAAGAGCCTCCTCTAGAGCCTCAAACCAAAAAGCAGCTGCAGTAGTTACAGGAACAATGCATGTTATAGGTTGCAGAAGAAAACCCTGATGAATAAATATTTTCTTTAGAAGACCCTCTAATTTTTTATCCATAGGATCTTTGAAAGCACAACTGTCCTCAATAGGTATAGTTGTACGCTTATCCAGGGTAGAAATAGCTCCCTCCACCTGCCAGAAATCCCGAATGGTGTCAGATATGGGAAACATTTTCTTAAAAGTAGGAGGGGGGGAGAATGGAATACCTGGTCCATCCCACTCCTTAGTAACAATGTCCAAAATCCTCTTAGGGACCGGAAAAACATTAGTGTAAGAAGGAACCTCTAGAGATCTATCCATTTTACACAATTTCTCTGGAGGAATCTCAATAGGGTCACAGTCATCCAGAGTCGCTAAAACCTCCCTGAGTAACAAGCGGAGGTGTTCAAGCTTAAACTTAAAAGCCGTCATATCTGAGTCTGTTTGAGGGAACATCTTTCCTGAATCGGAAAGCTCTCCCTCAGACAGCAATTCCCTTACCCCCTATTCAGAGCATTGTGAGGGTACATCGGAGATGGCTAATAAAGCGTCAGAGGGCTCAGCCTTTACTCTTATACCAGACCTACTGCGCTTCCCCTGCAAACCAGGCAGTTTAGATAATATCTCTGTGAGGGTAGTAGACATAACTGCGGCCATATCTTGCAGGGTGAAAGAATTAGACGCACTAGAGGTAGTTGGGCTTGTGCGGGCGTTAAAGGTTGTGACACTTGGGGAGAAGTAGATGGCAAAACCTGATTCTCTTCTGACTGAGAATCATCCTGAGACATACTTTTATCAGCTAAAATATGTTCTTTGCAATGTAAGGCCCTTTCAGTACATGAGGGACACATTTTAAGTGGGGGTTCCACAACGGCTTCTAAACACATGGAACATTGGCTTTCCTCAATGTCAGACATGTTCAACAGGCCAGTAATGACCACAAACAGGCTTGAAAACACTTTATTTAGTGAAAAAATAACAATCTTAAAAACGGTACTGCGCCTTTAAGAGAAAAAAAGCATAAATTTTTTCCAAAACTGCTTAAAAACAATAAAATTGTCCCAATTTTATGGTAAAAGCATCCCAATACTGCAGCTAAGTTTGCCCCACAAGGAAAGGAATACTTAACCCTTACAGGAAAAAAACGGAAAATTACAAACACGTTTATTTCAATAAAAAGCACCCCCTGCACCTCGCCACAGCCCTGCTGTGGCGCCTTCCTGCCCTCAGGGGTCTGTAAAACCGGGATAAACCTTCGTTTTGGCCCAATAAAGCTCACAAAGGCCCACCGGATCAGGAGCTTGCTGCTTACTTGATAAAAACAACTGCGCAACGGAGGCGCAAAAATAGGCCCCGCCCATCTCACTCAATGTCTTACAGCCCAAATTGACCACACCAGAGCGGTCTAAAACCTAGCCATGTGGGTTCAGAATCCCAGAAATGAAGCCATGTGTACCCTCTTAATAAAACATAAAAACATCTCTTTTAAAAACGTTAACTGCACTCCCAACATATAAACGTTTGCCCACAAACATTCAAACATCAGTGTCAACCATTTTTGTATAGCCCATAAATGCAAGTCCAGTAATACCCCTTTTTATATACTTTAGGATTACTGCTTACCCTCTCCCTCATGGGGATACTGTCAGCCAATTCTGAAATAACACAGTCTCTCTAGAAAAAAAAATGACTGACCATACCTCACTGCTTATAGCATGAAAAATGTTCCTCACACTGAAGTTTCTCAAGTACTCCTCAGCCATTCTGTGGGAACTGCTCTGGATCTCAGTAACAACTGCTAAAATCATCAGCCTCCAGGCAGAAGTCTTCATCCATCTGCTGCCTGAGGAAAAATAGTACACATCGGTACCATTTAAAATAAAAAACTCTTGCTTGAAGAAAATAAAAACTAACATTTTATCACCTCTTTCACGTTACCCTTCCTATTACTTAGAGTAGGCAAAGAGAATGACTGGGGGGGGGTGGAGTCAAGGGAGGAGCTATATAGACAGCTCTGCTGTGGTGCTCTTTGCCACTTCCTGTTAGCAGGAGAATAATATCCCACAAGTAAAGGATGAATCCGTGGACTCGTCGTATCTTATAAAAGAAATGTTTTATTCTATAATCATTAGAGAGGTGCAGCAGATGAAGAGCGACATGTAAGAAAGATGAGTCGGATGCTATTAATCACTGTAAAGCACTTTGAATTTTTTAAAAAAATTTGTACAAACTTTTCGACATTTGTTTTCCAGAAAAAAAACGCTAATTGTCTCTATATTAAGTTAAAAATGTTAGATATTTAAAAATTTATGTTGAATCTCACAGACTACCGGAATCAACGTTCAAATGAAATATTCAAATGTTATATTCAAAGTCAAGTATTTAAGTTAATAGTTAACTTCTAATTCAATAGAAATATTTTTTAGGAAAATAATGTGTTCCCAATAATGCATTTTAATTGTTGGAGTATATATTAAGCTGTTTCTTTAACTTTATTTTGTCATTTGAAAACATAATTTATGCTTACCTGATAAATTAATTTCTTTATATAACCCCTCCCACCTCACACATATCTCAGTCTAATGCATAGCCAAGCAGAAGTGAGGTAAGAAAAAAGAGCAAGAGACAAAAATGAAACAAGGAAAAAGATGTGCTTAAACCCCCCCCCCCCCAAAAAAAACAACCTTATAAAACAAAATAAGTTGGGGTCTTGTGGACTCTCACCACCATGAATAAAGTGAATTTATCAGGTAAGCTTAAATGATGTTTTCTTTCATACAGATAGTGAGAGTCCACAATCCATTACTCATACGAATTAATACCCAAGCTGTGGAGGCCATGAGTAATAACATAAAGGGAGGGATTTAAAAAACATCTTTTTAACTGAGAAAATAAATCCACAACCCCCATATTTTTTGAAATGCACTTACAAAGATGAAACAGGCAAGAATCAAACTGAAACAACTGCCTGAAGCACTTTTCTACCAAAAGCTGCCTCAAAGGAAGCAAAAAAATCAAAATGTATGCAAAGAAGTTAGCAAAGAAGACCAAGTAGCTGCTTTACAAATTTAATAAACTGAGGCCTCATTCATAAGAGCCCATGAAGTGGCAAATTACCTGGTAGACTGAGCAGTGATCTGTTGCGGTGGTGGCTGACGTGCCTCCAAATAAGCCTTGTGAATCAAAAGTTTCAACCAAGAAGCCAAAGAAACGACAGAAGCCTTCTGTCCTTTCTTAGAGCCAGAAAAATGAATGAACAAACTAGAAGTTGGTCTAGAGGCCTTAGTAGCATCTCTGTAATACTTTAATGCCCAAACATCATCCAAATTATGCAAAGCTCTTTCTGAAGCAGACTTGGGATTAGGACACAAAGACGGAACAACAATTTCGCTGCTGATGTTATCAGAAGAAACAATATTTGGCAAGAATCAAAAGTAGTTCTTAAGACTGCCTTATCCTAATAAAAAATCAGATAAGGAGGTTCACAAGAAAGCAGAGAGAGCAGATAATTCAGAAGCTCTTCTAGATGAAATAGCTAAAAGAAACAACACTTTCAAAGAAAGTGTCTTTAAGTCAATCGTATGCATAGGTTCAAAAGGAGGAGCTTGCAAAACTCTTAAAACCAAGTTAAGATTCCAAGAAGGAGAAATTGGCTTAATTACAGGTTTGATGGAAAACAAAGCCTGGACAAAACCATGAATTTCTAGAAGATTAGCAATATTCCTATGAAAAAAAACCTGAAAGAGCAGAAATCTGTAGAATCCTAGTAATTGTAAAATAATGGCAAGAAAAACCATGGGCTATACACCAAAAAATAAAGTCTTTCCAGACTTTATAGTATATTTTTCTAGTTACAGGCTTCCAAGCCTGAATTAAGGTTTCAATCACTGAATCAGTGAAACCCCTATATTTAAGAACTAAATGTTTAATTTCCATACCATCAAGTTCAGACACTTGAGAACCAGATGGAAGAGCAAATTTAGAAATAGTTGGCCTAGTCCCAGGGACAGAGGAAAAACAAGGCAACTGAACCTCTTTACTAGATTTGGATATCAAATCCTTTAAAATTGTTGGATTACCAAGACCACTAATGTTCTTCCTAGGCTCAGCTTGAAAACTATTCTGAGTAGACGTATCAATAAATACACAGGCTGAAACAACAACAAGAGAAGTAGTAATAATACTAATACTATGTAAGGGACACTGATCCTTACCAAGTGCCTGAGAAAATTGTTCAATATTGGATGGAACACATGCTGAAGTAGAAACCACTCCTTTAGGAGACAAAACTGAGGACTGTAAAGATTCCTTTCCCAAATGTTATTAAAGGAACAGTCAACATCAGAATTTTTATTGTTTTAAAAGATAGATAATCCTTTTATTACCCATTCCCAAGTTTTGCATAACCAACTCTGTTATATTAATATACTTTTTACCTCTGTGATTACCTTGTATCTAAGCCTTTGCAAACTGCCCCTTATTTCAGTTCTTTTGACAGACTTGCATTTTAGCCAATCAGTGCTGACTCCTAGGTAACTCAACATGTGTGTCATATAGATAACACCCTCTAGAGGTGAAAAACTGTCAAAATGCATTTAGATAAGAGGCGGCCTTGAAGATCTAAGAAATTAGCATATGAACCTCCTAGGATTAGCTTTCAACTAAGAATACCAAGAGAACAAACAACAAAACAAAATTGGTGATAAAAGTAAACTGGAAAGTTGTTTAAAATGACATGCCCTATCTGAATCATGAAAGTTTATTTTGAACTAGACTGTCCCTTAAAAGTACCAGTAAATACAGTAGATTTGCATAATCAACAAATGCATGAAGACAATACAATAGCACTTAGTCTGAACTTCAAAGGAGTAGTAGTTTTCTTTTTTCTGACAAATTTCAAAAGTTATGTCTATTGCCACACCCACTGCAGAAGACTGTGCACATTTTGGCAATGGAAGTAAATTGGAAAGTTGTTTAAAACTGCATCGTCTATCTGAATCATTAAAGTTTAATTTTGACTTGAGTGTCCCTTTAAGCTAAGAGGGAATTCAAAACATTATCCTTTTTTCCATGAAATTGAGAATTCCCCTCAGATGGATGACCTAAGTCACTACTGTGACCATATCTTACTGGAAGAGGAAAATAAACTTTCTTTTCAACAGAGGCTAAACCTAAAGAACCATGAAGGTTGCACTGAGACTCAGAATCTATATTGGAAACCTCACCTCCCGAGGAAACCAGACCCCATTGTACTCTTAGAAACCCCCATACAATTGACAGGATCCTTAGAAGCAAAAACGTGATGCAGTTACAAACGGGACTGGAATAGAACCTGAACTTTTCAAAGAAAGGTTAGTATATAGAACAGAAGAAACTTTTCTTTTAGTCGGAAATCTATCTGATTTACCTAAAGAAACTTGAGCAGTAGCCAGAGAATTAGGACAGACTAAAAGGAAGCCTTACCCTGGCCTCTACCAAAAGATCTGGATCGGGGGGCTGCACCTTCATGCGTTTTTACTTGCAGGAGTAGATTTCTTAGCATTTATTCCAGTTAGCACAGGGTCTTTTAACTGAACCATTAAGAAAAAAATAAACTAAACGCCAGCACGAAATATTAAGAAAAAAAAATACCCAATAAAATAATTATCCCCTAAATCCGCCAACCACAACATCGACAAACTACCTAATAGATTTATTAACCCCTATTCCGCCAGCCCCCCACAAGGCATTAAACCTAATTTACCTATTAACTACTAAACTGCCAACCCCCACAACGCAAAAAACTAATTCAATGACTAAGCCCCCTAACCTAGCACCCCCTAAATTAACCCCATAGTTACATTTTTTTTAAAAACTGCATTACAATTAAAATAAAATTTTAAAAAATTGACATTACATTAATCTAAAATTACAGAAAATAAAAAAGTCTAACATTACAAAAAATAATAAACAACACTATCAAAAATAAAAAAATTAAACCGAATCCCTATTAAAATAAAAAAAAGCGCCCCAAAATAAAAACATCCCTTAATCTTAGAATAAACTACCACTAGCCCTTAAAAGGGCTTTTTGTAAAGAAATCATCTCTTTTACATTAAAAATAAACAAAGTCCCCCCTAACCGTAAAACCTCCCACCCACCAAACCCCCCAAAATAAAAAAAACCCTAACACTAATAAACCTAAACTACCCATTCCCCCTAAAGGGGCATTTGTAAGGGCATTCAGCTCTTTTTCAGTGCCCTTAAAAGGGCATTCAGCTGTTTTGCAAATTGCCTAATAAACCCTAATCTAAAAAAACAACCCCCCCCCCCCCAAAGAAAATTAAAAAAAAACCCTAACATTAAAGCCTCAAATAGGTACTCACGGTTTCAAATGTCTGGCGGAGAAGGTCTTCTTCCAGGCAGGTCCATCATCTTCATTCACAGCGAAGGCGACGCAGAGAGGCGGTTCGAGCGGTCTTCCCAGATGTGGTGGTCTTCTCAGATGCGCGCGGAGCGAAGGCGGAGTGGAGGTCCGGAGAGGTCTTCCCAGATGTGGCGATCCTCTGCAGTGGTCCTCGGCGAAGGTTTCTATTCATGCGATTGTCCGCCGCACACTGAAGATTGAATTCAAGGTACCCTATATTTATTGTGGTACCTTGCATTGCTATTGACTGAAATTTTCAATATCAGCCAATAGGATGAGAGCTACTGAAATCTTATTGGCTGATTTGAACAGCCAATAGGATTTCAGTAGCTCTAATCCTATTGGCTATTTTGAAAAATTCAGCCAATAGGAATGCAAGGTACCCCAAATTGATTGCGGTATCTTGCATTTAATATTCAGTATACAACGGACATCGGATGAAGAGGAGCCTCCATGCCACCAAAGACCACCGCCGCCGCGAGGACCGCGGACACCGCCACAGATGACCACCGCCGAGGATCGTCACATCTAGGAAGACCACTCCGGACCTCCGCGCCGCCTTTGCTGTGGATGAAGATGATGGACACACCTGGAAGAAGACCTTCTCCGCCGGACTTCTGAAACCGTGAGTACCTATTTGGGGCTTTAGTGTTAGTTTATTTTTTAGTTTTTTTTGGGGGGGTTTGTTTTTTTAGATTAGGGTTTATTGGGCAATTTGCAAAAGAGATGAATGCCTTTTAAGGGCACTGAAAAAGAGCTGAATGCCCCTTTAAGGGCAATGCCCATACAAATGCCCCTTTAGGGGCAATGGGTAGTTTAGGTTTATTAAAGTTTTTTATTTTATTTTGAGGGGTTTGGTGATAGGGGGGGACTTTGTTTATTTTTAATGTAAAATAGCTGATTTATTTAGGGCAATGCCCTACAAAAAGTCCTTTTAAGGGCTATTGGTAGTTTATTCTTAGATTAGGGGGTGTGTTTTTTCGGGGGGGCCTTTTTATTTTCATAGGGATTAGGTTTATTTTTTTATTTTGGATAGTGTATTATTTTCTGTATTTTTACTTTTTTTATTTTTTGTAGATTGGGGGGGTTACATTTTTCCCACATAGACTGCCCTCTGGGTAGGCTTATCAACTAGTAAGATAATAAGGCCATTGTGTATAAAGAGAAATTTTTTTTTAGAATGTCTGACATTTTACACCTGGGATCTTGCAGTGGTATAAATACTGGAAGGGACTTATCTGTGGTTGCCTGTCCACAGACAAAGTTATTTTTCTACTCTCTCTCTCTATATATATATTTTTTTTTTCTCTCTTGGCTCTCTTTATCCTACATACACATTCTTAAATACTGGTTAGAAAGGAAATGTGAAATCAAAAGATATTAGATTTTACCCTTATCTTCAGAAAACTATACGTCAATAGTAGACCTACAGAAAATTATGTATTCTATTGTATTTTATTTCTAATCACACTAATTGATACTTGTTGTTAATCACATCATATTGTTAATCATGACCTTAAGGGAGGGTCTCAGGTGACTGTATAATTCAGAGTTGATCTAGTTGAAGGAGCATGTTGACAGTAACCAGTATAATTTACTTTTCCAGAATGTCTGTTAACTCTTTTTGTAATAGTATGTATTTCCATGTAAACTTAAAGTGAAGGTAAATTTAAATGATAAAGTGTCCGGTTTTTAAAAATCCAATTAAAAACAGGGGAACTTTAATTCATCAAAAACATAAATTATGACTAAACAGATAATTTCCTTTCCTTCTGTATGGGAAAAGTCCATAGCTGCATTCCTTACTTGTGGGAAATACTGAACCTGACCACCAGGAAGAGGCAAAGACACCCCAGCCAAAGGCTCAAATACCTCCCCCACTTCCTCATAACCACAGTCATTCTGCCGAGGGAACAATGAACAGTAGGAGAAACATCAGGGTGAAAAAGGTGCCAGAAGAATACATTTAAATTTAGGGCCACCCATCGGAGAACACGGGGGGAAGCTGTGGACTCTTCCCATACAGAAGGAAAGGAAATTATCTGGTAAGTCATAATTTATGTTTTCCTTCTTAATATGGGAAGAGTCCACAACTGCATTCCTTACTTGTGGGAAACATATACCCAAGCTCTAGAGTACACTGAATGCTAACGGGAGGGAAAAAAGAGAGGCGGACCCTAATCTAAGGGCACCACAGTCTGCAAAACCTTTCTCCCGAAGGCTGCTTCAGCAGAGGCAAAAATCTCAAACTTGTAAAATTTGGAAAAAGCCTTACAAAATCTGATCCATAGAGGCCTCATTTTTGAAGGCACAAGAGGAAACCACTGCTCTCGTAGAATGAGCCGCAATCCTCAGAGGAGGCTTATGTCCCGCTGACTCTATGCTAAACGGATGACACTCCTCAGCCAAAAAGATAAGAAAGTCGAAGACTCTGACCCCTTCGCTTCCTGGAAAGGAGAACAAACAGCGAAAGAAGTTTGTCTAAATTCCATCGTAGCCTGAAGATAGAACTTCAAGGCACAAACCACATCCAGAATTATGTTATAAACGTTCCTTTGACGAGGGTTTAGGACATAAGAAAAGGAACCACAATCTCTTGATTGATGTTGAGAAATGACACAACCTTAGGAAGAAAACCTAACTTGGTTCGTAGAACAGCCTTATAAGCATGGGAAGCCAGATAAGGAGGGACGCATTGCAAGGTAGCAATCACAGAATCACAGAAGCAATAGCCAGTAGAAAAGGAACCTCACAAGACAACAATTTATTGTCTACTTCATGCATAGGCTCCAACTAAGCCTGTTGCAAAAACTTTAAGAACAAGATTTAAACTCCAAAGAGGAGCATTAGATCTAAACACAGGTCTGATCCTAGCAGAGCCTTAAGAAAGGACTGCACATCTGGAGGCTCAGCGAACCTCTTGTGCAGTAACACAGACAGGGCCGAAAACTGTCCCCTCAGGGGACTTGCAGAAAAGCCCTTCTCCAGTTCATCCTGGAGAACAGAATAAGTAGGTCCTCCACAACTTATGACAGATGCGATGAGCAACCAGCTTACAAGCTCGAATGAGAGTAAAAATAACTCTCTCAGAAAACCCTCTCTTGGCTAGGACTAAGCGGACAATCTCCACGTAGTCAGCCTCAGAGAATCTAGACATTGATGAACAAAGAGACCTTGGTCAGCAGAACCCTGCGACAAGGTAACTTCCACGGAGGAGATGATGACATCCCCACTAGATCCGCAAACCATATCCTTCGCGGCCAAGACGGAGCAAACAGAATCACTGATGCCTGCTTGATTCGATCCACTACTCTAGGAAGTAGTGGAAACATCTGGAAAGATAAATTGGATTGAACCTCCAAGGCACCGCTAATGCATCTTTTAGCTCCGCCTGAGGATCCCTGTACCTCGACCCATATCTGGGTAGCTTGGTAATGAGACTTCATAAGATCCACCTCTTGCAAATCTCAGCAAACACCCGGGATGGAGAGACCATTCCCCCGGATGAAAGGATTGTCTGCTGAGGAAAACCGCTTCCCAGTTGTCCACATCCGGAATGTGGATCGCTGACAGCGAACAAACATGGGTCTCAGCCCACTCCAGAATCCGAGATACTTCCCTCATAGCTAGGAAGCTTCTCATTCCCCCCTGATGGTAGATGTAAGTCACCAAGGTTATATTGTCTGATTGGAATTTTATAAACTGGGACAAACCCAGCAGAGGCCAAGCCTTCAGAGCATTGTATATTGCCTGAAGATCCAAAATGAGATCGGGAGGGAGCAAGTCCTCCTGAGTCCCATGGCCCTGTGCCTCCCTGGCAACCCAAACAGCTCCCCATCCAGGCAGACACGCAACCGTAGTCACAATCACCCAGGATGGTCTTAAGACAGATGTCCCTCAGGACAAGAGATCTGGACAAAAATACCAAGAGAGCTGTTCTCTCGATCGGATGTCCAGAGAAATCTGTTGAGACAGATCCGATGATCGCCATTCCACTGCTTCAGCATGCGCCGTTGCAACAGTCTGAGGTGAAACCTGGCAAAGAAATAATGTCCATGCTGGACACCATGAGACCAATCACCTTCATACACCGAGCCACAGATGGCCTTAAGGAGGTCTGAAAAGCAAGAAATGTTCAAGCTAGCTTGCAACGTCTCTGGTCCGTTAGAATATTCCCATTCTAATATAGTACCCATGAATTCTATCCTGGTACTTGATACAAGAGAACTCTCTCTATCTTCCATCCATGGGATCGAAGAAGACAGAGGAGAGATTCCGTATGGACCACTCTTTGAAAAATATCTTGGAGCCGTAGCTAGACCAAACGGAAACGCAATAAACTGAAAGTTTTGGTCCAGGAACGCAAACCTTAGGAACTGGAAGTGGTCCTTGAGGAATGGTATGTGAAGGGAGCATCCTTCAGATCCATCGTGGTCATGAACTTCCCTTCTCGAATGAGGGGAAGAATGGATCCATTGTCTCCATCTTAAACGAGGGGACATTTAAAAACTTGTTTAAGCACTTTAGGTCTAGAATTGGACGGAAAGTTCCCTCCTTTTTCGGGACCATGAAAAGGTTTGAATAGTATCCCAAACCTCTCACTGCGATAGGCACCGGAAAATAACTCCTAAGAGGACAGATCCTGTACGCACCTCAGAAAGGTTTCCCTCCTTTCTGGTCAGGAAGACAGGAGAGAGAGGAGGAATCTTGAGTGGCTGAGACTTGAAACCTATTTGTAACCCTGAGCTATGACCTCCAGGACCCATGGATTCTGCACATCCCTGAACCAAGCAACTAAAAAGAGCGACAGACTGCCCCCTCCACGATCTAGAAGAGGACCGGGGACGGGGACCGCCCATTCATGCCGACTTAGACTCGGCGGGCTTCTTACTCTGCTTGGATTTATTCCAGGACTGAGCCGGCTTCCAAGAGCTCTTGTTTTGCTCTGGCCTAGCGGAGGACTGCTGAAATGGGTTTTATCAGTACGAAAAGAACGAAAATCGTCCCTTAGACTAGTTCAAATTCTCTTGTGGTAGGAGGGCACCCTTGCCCCCTGTGACCGTGGAGATAATCGAGTCCAGGCCTGGACAAAACAAAATCCTTCCCTGAAAGGGGAGGGGAAAATAGTCTAGACTTAGAAGTCATATACGCAGACCATGACTTCAGCCAGAGCCCAATGGGCCTGAACAGAAAAAGTTGAAGCCGTAGCATTCAGACGAATAATCTGCATATTAGCATCACAGATAAAAGAATTAGCAACCTCAAGGCCTTAATTCTTTCCTGAAAAACGCTGAGGGGACCCTCCCCCTCGATCAAATCCTGTAAAGAGTCGCACCAATAGGTAACTGCTCCTGCAACCGCGGCAACAGCCGCCGCCGGTTGAAAAAACAATATCCCATATGTTGAAACATCTTTCTTAACAGAGTTTCCATCTTTTATCCAAGGGCACCTAAAACGAAGAGCTATCCTCAAGCGGGATAGTAGTACGTTTAGCAAGGGCGAAGTTAGTGCCATCCCTTTTAGGGACAGAACCTCACAACTCCATAGAGAGTGCAGGACCGGGAACAATTTGTTAAAGGGGAAGAGGGAAAAAAGGAATCCAATCCTGTCCCATTCATTCTTAATAATGTTCGCCATCTAACAGGAACAGGGAAGGATAAGATACCACCCTGTCCTCAAACTCTATCCAATTTAGGAATCAAAGGTTCATTAGGCAATTTGGCCCCTGGAAACTCTGAATTTGCCAACAACTTCCTTTAGTAAGAAAGCGCAAATTCCTAAAACTAAAGTTTGATTCCTCCGCAGCCGGAGGTTTAGAAGCAGCATACTCCGACCCAGAATGATTATACTCTGAAGTCTCAGAAAGAACTTCATCCTTGGATAACCGTTCAGTTAAATCCAATAAATTATCGGATATACTCTGGGAAGGAGTGCAATATGTAACCTTTTGCTTATGCTTGGCAGGGCAAGGTAAAGCATTAAAGGCCGCAGTCACCGCCGTCTGAACTGCGCAGTAACATCTGGTGAAAAAAAGGCCCCCTCCAGATGGAGGATCAGCAATGCTACAGGAAACTGCATGTTTAGAGAGAGAAGAATGTAGGGTACGCACCCCACTGGACGACAACTCCTCAGAGGTGGACGGCTCAGTGGTATCAAACATGTTTGATATTATCACATTATCAAGGCATATGGAACATAATTGAGAGGGCGGATCTAAGGTCTCCTCACAATATAAACAGAAATTACTCTTGAGGACTAGAGGGAGTACCCTAAAGTAACAGAATCCTCTGTCGCTAGTGCAATAAGTGGAGAAATATAGAAAATAAAACAATCTTATTTTATTCACAAAAAAACGGCACCCTTATACCCCAATGGCTGGGGCATTCCCCATCTCCTATGACCCAGACAGTACAGAGATTTATGACTCCTCTCTGGTAAACACCCAGTCAGGAAAGAGGGAATGAAAATTGCACAATGCAAGACCGTCTCTGCTATGAGAAAAAGCGTGTCAAACTTGTAAGCTGCACAGCTCTCAAAGTGAAAGTGAAACCTGTATATTCCATAACAGCCTATGAGCCCATAACATCTCACACATAAAAGCAGCATAAAATCAAATAAACATATGAGATTATTCCCCACTGTTCAATAATCCCCCTCATGAGATATTAACCCTTGAATCTATACAGATAAAAGGAGTCACACTTAAAGAATAACTGGGGTTATAAGGAAGTGGAGGAGGTATTTGAGCCTTTGGCTGGGGTGTCTTTGCCTCCTCCTGGTGGCCAGGTTCAGTATTTCCCACAAGTAAGGAATGCAGCTGTGGACTCTTCCCATATTAAGAGGGAAATTTACATTTCACTTGTGTTGTAAAAATACTTACCTTTTAATCTTGACAGCTGCTCCAGCGATTCCCTCGGTCGTCGCAAGCCTCATTATACGTCTGAAATGATGGATCGGTCATCCTCCAATCACGGCTTCCCCCCGGGGGAATCAGTGTCTGATTCAACGCCGTGATTGGAGGAAGACTGATTCTTCATTTTAGACCCGGGAAGAGGCTTTGCGACGGGCGGGGCAAGCGATGCAGCGGCTGTCAAGTTTAAAAGGTATTTTCACAACACAAGTGAAATGTTAAATTTTGATAAATTAAAGTGCCCCTGTTTTTAATCGGATTTTTAAAAACTTGGCACTTTATCATCTAAATTTACCTTCACTTTAATAAAACTGTTTTAAAAAACACTAAACCTAAAGATGCAATTCCTCATATTTTATACACTGAAGCTTGTATAACAAGACATCAGAAACACATTAAGGGAAACCAATTTTACGGTGCACTGTCCTTTTAAGGGGAACATTCTTTGTAACAATCAAAAGTCAAAATTCTGACATTTACAGACACTAAATTCATCCTCAGGTAAGGAGAAGAAAACCAGTGGGGCCTTTGGATGCCGGTATCTTAAACAAATGTTTTGTATGAGATTTTGTATCTATTCTTAAAATGCAATATAAACTTAAACATACTATATGCACCCCTGGGAGATCACGTGGATGCCAACTACTTTAGCATTTGCTCCAAAAGAAAGAAACTTGAAATGAAGCATGAAGGTAGGCTGGAAGGAAGACTTGAAGAACAATGGTTTACATAAGATTCTTTTTCAAGTGGATGGGGAATGTTTAACTCCTACAGGGACATTCTAAAGCAATAAATTACACATTCTAATTAATGATATAATATAATTTGTTTTCTATAGAAGTCCTTGGAGAGCCAACCAGTATTGGCAGTTGCACGATGCTACCAATACCAGGCTGTGCCCTGCTCAAGAGATGCAAAACTTGAAGATCCGGAGCAAAATTTTATCTATGTGTTCAACCCTTTGTGTAATGAAGGCTTATTAATGAATAAGAACATATATTGTTTGCACTAAAATATGCCTTTTATAGTTGAATCTAACTATATGTGCTGTACCAAGAGAATGTGCGAGGAACAGGGGCGCTAAATGAAACTTGCTGCATGATATAGGCTATGATTTTATAAAACTATCAGCAATAAAAAACCCATTCAAGAATATCCGTGTGTGCCTTTCTTCCTTGCTTAGCTAAATAAAATTATTCAAAAGGTACTAAATTTACTTATTATTGTCATGTCTATAGGGCATTTAATATAAAGGTTCATAGTTCATCATTAGTTTTGCCGTCATGTAAGTTGGCCATAAACTCACGTTTTCAAGGTGCACCTTAATGCCATCACATATTACTTACGGAAGACTGGAGACTGACTCAGCCTTTGAGACAAATGCTGAAAGTTTTGACTAGTTTCCATGATGTTTAAAATGGCTTCTTCATCAATAACAGCTTCTGCCTGGCCATCATCAATTCTGTCCTTTATGTCTGCAAAAAATAAACAAATAAAAATAAATACATATGTACATAAAGACCAGTTTCCAAATAGGTTTTAATGCTATACTGAAACAAATATAACAATCTTAAAAACATAATTTATGCTTACCTGATAAATTCCTTTCTTCTGTTGTGTGATCAGTCCACGGGTCATCATTACTTCTGGGATATAACTCCTCCCCAACAGGAAATGCAAGAGGATTCACCCAGCAGAGCTGCATATAGCTCCTCCCCTCTACGTCAGTCCCAGTCATTCGACCAAGAATCAACGAGAAAGGAGTAACCAAGGGTGAAGTGGTGACTGGAGTATAATTTAAAAGATATTTACCTGCCTTAAAACAGGGCGGGCCGTGGACTGATCACACAACAGAAGAAAGGAATTTATCAGGTAAGCATAAATTATGTTTTCTTCTGTTATGTGTGATCAGTCCACGGGTCATCATTACTTCTGGGATACCAATACCAAAGCAAAAGTACACGGATGACAGGAGGGATAGGCAGGCTCATTATACAGAAGGAACCACTGCCTGAAGAACCTTTCTCCCAAAAATAGCCTCCGAAGAAGCAAAAGTGTCAAATTTGTAAAATTTGGAAAAAGTATGAAGCGAAGACCAAGTTGCAGCCTTGCAAATCTGTTCAACAGAGGCCTCATTCTTAAAGGCCCAAGTGGAAGCCACAGCTCTAGTGGAGTGAGCTGTAATTCTTTCAGGAGGCTGCTGTCCAGCAGTCTCATAGGCTAAACGTATTATGCTACGAAGCCAAAAAGAGAGAGAGGTAGCAGAAGCTTTTTGACCTCTCCTCTGTCCAGAATAAACGACAAACAGGGAAGAAGTTTGGCGAAAATCTTTAGTTGCCTGCAAGTAGAACTTGAGGGCACGAACTACATCCAGATTGTGTAGAAGACGTTCCTTCTTTGAAGAAGGATTTGGACACAAGGATGGAACAACAATCTCTTGATTGATATTCCTGTTAGTGACTACCTTAGGTAAGAACCCAGGTTTAGTACGCAGAACTACCTTGTCTGAGTGAAAAATCAGATAAGGAGAATCACAATGTAAGGCTGATAACTCAGAGACTCTTCGAGCCGAGGAAATAGCCATTAAAAACAGAACTTTCCAAGATAACAATTTTATATCAATGGAATGAAGGGGTTCAAACGGAACACCCTGTAAAACGTTAAGAACTAAGTTTAAACTCCATGGCGGAGCAACAGCTTTAAACACAGGCTTGATCCTAGCTAAAGCCTGACAAAAGGCCTGGACGTCTGGATTTTCTGACAGACGCCTGTGTAACAAGATGGACAGAGCTGAAATCTGTCCCTTTAATGAACTAGCTGATAGACCCTTTTCTAAACCTTCTTGTAGAAAGGACAATATCCTAGCGATCCTAACCTTACTCCAGGAGTAACCTTTGGATTCGCACCAGTATAGGTATTTACGCCATATTTTATGGTAAATCCTTCTGGTAACAGGCTTCCTAGCCTGTATCAGGGTATCAATAACCGACTCAGAAAAACCACGTTTTGATAAAATCAAGCGTTCAATTTCCAAGCAGTCAGCTTCAGAGAAGTTAGATTTTGATGTTTGAATGGACCCTGTATCAGAAGGTCCTGTCTTAGAGGTAGAGACCAAGGCGGACAGGATGACATGTCCACTAGATCTGCATACCAAGTCCTGCGTGGCCATGCAGGCGCTATTAGAATCACTGATGC
Organism: Bombina bombina; assembly: GCF_027579735.1. NCBI lineage: Eukaryota > Metazoa > Chordata > Amphibia > Anura > Bombinatoridae > Bombina > Bombina bombina. Next base: position 691,150,628 of record NC_069502.1, read on the forward strand.
TCTCTCCTGTTTGATTTTGGCAATCAATCGAGGAAGCAGCGGGAAGGGTGGAAACACATAAGCCATCCCGAAGTTCCAAGGTGCTGTCAAAGCATCTATCAGAACCGCTCCCGGATCCCTGGATCTGGACCCGTAGAGAGGAAGTTTGGCGTTCTGGCGAGACGCCATGAGATCTATCTCTGGTTTGCCCCAACGTCGAAGTATTTGGGCAAAGACCTCCGGATGAAGTTCCCACTCCCCCGGATGAAAAGTCTGGCGACTCAAGAAATCCGCCTCCCAGTTCTCCACTCCCGGGATGTGGATTGCTGATAGGTGGCAAGAGTGAGACTCTGCCCAGCGAATTATCTTTGATACTTCCATCATTGCTAGGGAGCTTCTTGTCCCTCCCTGATGGTTGATGTAAGCTACAGTCGTGATGTTGTCCGACTGAAACCTGATGAACCCCCGAGTTGTTAATTGGGGCCAAGCCAGAAGGGCATTGAGAACTGCTCTCAATTCCAGGATGTTTATTGGAAGGAGACTCTCCTCCTGATTCCATAGTCCCTGAGCCTTCAGAGAATTCCAGACAGCGCCCCAACCTAGTAGGCTGGCGTCTGTTGTTACAATTGTCCAGTCTGGCCTGCTGAATGGCATCCCCCTGGACAGGTGTGGCCGATATAGCCACCATAGAAGAGAATTTCTGGTCTCTTGATTCAGATTCAGAGTAGGGGACAAATCTGAGTAATCCCCATTCCACTGACTTAGCATGCACAATTGCAGCGGTCTGAGGTGTAGGCGTGCAAAAGGTACTATGTCCATTGCCGCTACCATTAAGCCGATCACCTCCATGCATTGAGCTACTGACGGGTGTTGAATGGAATGAAGGACACGGCATGCATTTTGAAGCTTTGTTAACCTGTCTTCTGTCAGGTAAATCTTCATTTCTACAGAATCTATAAGAGTCCCCAAGAATGGAACTCTTGTGAGAGGAAAAAGAGAACTCTTCTTTTCGTTCACTTTCCATCCATGCGACCTTAGAAATGCCAGAACTAACTCTGTATGAGACTTGGCAGTTTGAAAGCTTGAAGCTTGTATTAGAATGTCGTCTAGGTACGGAGCTACCGAAATCCCTCGCGGTCTTAGTACCGCCAGAAGGGCACCCAGAACCTTTGTGAAGATTCTTGGAGCCGTAGCCAATCCGAATGGAAGAGCTACAAACTGGTAGTGCCTGTCTAAGAAGGCAAACCTTAGATACCGGTGATGATCTTTGTGAATCGGTATGTGAAGGTAAGCATCTTTTAAATCCACTGTGGTCATGTACTGACCCTTTTGGATCATGGGTAAGATTGTCCGAATAGTATCCATTTAGAACGAGGGAACTCTAAGGAATTTGTTTAGAATCTTTAAATCTAAGATTGGCCTGAAAGTTCCCTCTTTTTTGGGAACCACAAACAGGTTTGAGTAGAACCCTTGTCCTTGTTCCGACCGCGGAACCGGATGGATCACTCCCATTAATAACAGATCTTGTACACAGCGTAGAAACGCTTCTTTCTTTATCTGGTTTGTTGACAACCTTGACAGATGAAATCTCCCTCTTGGGGGAGATAATTTGAAGTCTAGAAGGTATCCCTGAGATATGATCTCTAGCGCCCAGGGATCCTGAACATCTCTTGCCCAGGCCTGGGCGAAGAGAGAAAGTCTGCCCCCCACTAGATCCGGTCCCGGATCGGGGGCTCTCGGTTCATGCTGTCTTTGGGGCAGCAGCAGGTTTCCTGGCCTGCTTGCTCTTGTTCCAGGACTGGTTAGGCTTCCAGCCTTGCCTGTAACGAGCAACAGCTCCCTCCTGTTTTGGTGCAGTGGAGGTTGATGCTGCTCCTGTTTTGAAATTCCGAAAGGGACGAAAATTAGACTGTCTAGCCTTAGCTTTGGCTTTGTCTTGAGGTAGGGCGTGGCCCTTACCTCCTGTAATGTCAGCGATAATTTCTTTCAAACCGGGCCCAAATAAAGACTGCCCCTTGAAAGGTATATTAAGTAATTTGGACTTAGAAGTAACATCAGCTGACCAGGATTTTAGCCACAGCGCCCTACGTGCCTGTATGGCGAATCCTGAGTTCTTAGCCGTAAGTTTGGTTAAATGTACTACGGCCTCCGAAATGAATGAATTAGCTAGTTTAAGGACTCTAAGCCTGTCCGTAATGTCGTCTAGCGTAGATGAACTAAGGTTCTCTTCCAGAGACTCAATCCAAAATGCTGCCGCAGCCGTAATCGGCGCGATACATGCAAGGGGTTGCAATATAAAACCTTGTTGAACAAACATTTTCTTAAGGTAACCCTCTAATTTTTTATCCATAGGATCTGAAAAAGCACAGCTATCCTCCACCGGGATAGTGGTACGCTTAGCTAAAGTAGAAACTGCTCCCTCCACCTTAGGGACCGTTTGCCATAAGTCCCGAGTGGTGGTGTCTATTGGAAACATCTTTCTAAATATTGGAGGGGGTGAGAACGGCACACCGGGTCTATCCCACTCCTTAGTAACAATTTCAGTTAGTCTCTTAGGTATAGGAAAAACGTCAGTACTCGCCGGTACCGCAAAGTATTTATCCAACCTACACAGTTTCTCTGGTATTGCAACGGTGTTACAATCATTGAGAGCTGCTAAGACCTCCCCTAGTAATACACGGAGGTTCTCCAATTTAAATTTAAAATTTGAAATATCTGAATCCAATCTGTTTGGATCAGAACCGTCACCTACAGAATGAAGCTCTCCGTCCTCATGCTCTGCAAGCTGTGACGCAGTATCAGACATGGCCCTAGTATTGTCAGCGCACTCTGTTCTCACCCCAGAGTGATCACGCTTGCCTCTTAGTTCTGGTAATTTAGACAAAACTTCAGTCATAACAGTAGCCATATCTTGTAATGTTATCTGTAATGGCCGCTCAGATGTACTAGGCGCCATAATATCACGCACCTCCCGGGCGGGAGATGCAGGTACTGCCGCGTGAGGCGAGTTAGTCGGCATAACTCTCCCCTCGCTGTTTGGTGAAATTTGTTCAAATTGTACAGATTGACTTTTATTTAAAGTAGCATCAATACAGTTAGTACATAAATTTCTATTGGGCTCCACCTTGGCATTGGAACAAATGACACAGATATCTTCCTCTGAGTCAGACATGTTTAACACACTAGCAATAAACTTGCAACTTGGTTATAATCTTTTTTAGCAAAAACGTACTGTGTGCGTAGCAAAGAGCGCCAAAAACGGCCCCTCCCCCTCTCACACAGCAGTGAAGAGAAACGAAACTGTCATAATTAGAACCAAATAACTGCCAAGTGGAAAATAATGCCCAAATATTTATTCACTCAGTACCTCAGAAATGTAAACGATTCTACATTCCAGCAAAAACGTTTAACATGATAAATACTTATTAAAAGGATTAGTGACTTTTAACAGAGTAGTTCCGGTGAAATACCATCCCCAGAATACTGAAGTGTATACATACATGTCATTATAACGGTATGGCAGGATTTTCTCATCAATTCCATTCAGAAAATAAAAACTGCTACATACCTCAATGCAGATTCATCTGCCCGCTGTCCCCTGATCTGAAGCTTTTACCTCCCTCAGATGGCCGAGAACAGCAATATGATCTTAACTACTCCGGTTAAAATCATAGTAAAAAACTCTGGTAGATTCTTCCTCAAACTCTGCCAGAGAAGTAATAACACGCTCCGGTGCTATTGTAAAATAACAAACTTTTGATTGAAGTCATAAAAACTAAGTATAATCACCATAGTCCTCTCACACATCCTATCTAGTCGTTGGGTGCAAGAGAATGACTGGGACTGACGTAGAGGGGAGGAGCTATATGCAGCTCTGCTGGGTGAATCCTCTTGCATTTCCTGTTGGGGAGGAGTTATATCCCAGAAGTAATGATGACCCGTGGACTGATCACACATAACAGAAGAAATAAGATATTTTTACCATGATTCCCCTCCTTTAGAGAGTAACACAAGAATAAATTGATCTGCTGAGCTAACAGTTCATCCAACCTTACAAATGTATTTGTACGTTTGATACAACGATGATGTTCTACAAAGATGATATAACTCAATCAGCTCTGGCTGCAATGCTACTCACATTAGATTGCCATCAAACTGCATTTAGGATGGACAACTTTGACAACATCCCATCAAAATATGTTGCTTGATCAGGCTGAAGCCAGTGTTAGAAACCTAGATTTCCATAGGAGATAAGAACCAGCAGGACTCAGAGTGTTAACACATTTCTTTGTTAAGTGGAAGCTTAAAAATCCATATTGTAATATTTTGCATTTCTACACATTTGTAAATTCTCTATTTGAAGTATTTATTCTTATCGACTTTATTTAAAGTGTACTCCATGAATCTGCAACCCTACAGAAACATAGAGAGAACATAGAAGGGGCTATCAATGTATTGCAGTTCCAAGGGGATACTTGCAGGATTACATTCCTTACATTTGTATCCATGCTGGTTTATACTATCACCTATGATATTCTCTATGTGCCAACACTGCTAGGGACATTATGCCAGCTGTACGGATACACTAGCCACCTAGGTAAGATTGAAAGAATAAAACATACTGGCATTTAGGTTAAAATAAAATAAATGCACAACCAGACATGTTTGCATTCTCCTAAACTGAGCCAATAATATTATAGGGAATGACTGAGCTGTTGTTCAATGATCTTAAACAATACATTTTAATGCTTGTCACTTGAAAATAACTTAAAAAATAAACTGGTGATGTAATGAATTCAAATATTAACACAAAATACTAGAAATGTAAACCCACATATAGCAATTTCAGATTACCACAAAAGAGATACAAGCTAAAGATAATTTGCATTGTTATACTAATTTGGTAATGACACTTATGCAGCATATGAAATGAATACCCTCTGAAAAAACATAATTTATGCTTACCTGATAAATTCCTTTCTTCTGTTGTGTGATCAGTCCACGGGTCATCATTACTTCTGGGATATAACTCCTCCCCAACAGGAAATGCAAGAGGATTCACCCAGCAGAGCTGCATATAGCTCCTCCCCTCTACGTCAGTCCCAGTCATTCGACCAAGAAACAACGAGAAAGGAGTAACCAAGGGTGAAGTGGTGACTGGAGTATAATTCAAAAGATATTTACCTGCCTTAAAACAGGGCGGGCCGTGGACTGATCACACAACAGAAGAAAGGAATTTATCAGGTAAGCATAAATTATGTTTTCTTCTGTTATGTGTGATCAGTCCACGGGTCATCATTACTTCTGGGATACCAATACCAAAGCAAAAGTACACGGATGACGGGAGGGATAGGCAGGCTCATTATACAGAAGGAACCACTGCCTGAAGAACCTTTCTCCCAAAAATAGCCTCCGAAGAAGCAAAAGTGTCAAATTTGTAAAATTTGGAAAAAGTATGAAGCGAAGACCAAGTTGCAGCCTTGCAAATCTGTTCAACAGAGGCCTCATTCTTAAAGGCCCAAGTGGAAGCCACAGCTCTAGTGGAGTGAGCTGTAATTCTTTCAGGAGGCTGCTGTCCAGCAGTCTCATAGGCTAAACGTATTATGCTACGAAGCCAAAAAGAGAGAGAGGTAGCAGAAGCTTTTTGACCTCTCCTCTGTCCAGAGTAAACGACAAACAAGGAAGAAGTTTGGCGAAAATCTTTAGTTGCCTGCAAGTAGAACTTGAGGGCACGAACTACATCCAGATTGTGTAAAAGACGTTCCTTCTTTGAAGAAGGATTTGGACACAAGGATGGGACAACAATCTCTTGATTGATGTTCCTGTTAGTGACTACCTTAGGTAAGAACCCAGGTTTAGTACGCAGAACTACCTTGTCTGAGTGAAAAATCAGATAAGGGGAATCACAATGTAAGGCTGATAACTCAGAGACTCTTCGAGCCGAGGAAATAGCCATTAAAAACAGCACTTTCCAAGATAACATTTTTATATCAATGGAATGAAGGGGTTCAAACGGAACACCCTGTAAAACGTTAAGAACTAAGTTTAAACTCCATGGTGGAGCAACAGCTTTAAACACAGGCTTGATCCTAGCTAAAGCCTGACAAAAGGACTGGACGTCTGGATTTTCTGACAGACGTCTGTGTAACAAGATGGACAGAGCTGAAATCTGTCCCTTTAATGAACTAGCTGATAAACCCTTTTCTAAACCTTCTTGTAGAAAAGACAATATCCTAGCGATCCTAACCTTACTCCAGGAGTAACCTTTGGATTCGCACCAGTATAGGTATTTCCGCCATATTTTATGGTAAATCCTTCTGGTAACAGGCTTCCTAGCCTGAATCAGGGTATCAATAACCGACTCAGAAAAACCACGTTTTGATAAAATCAAGCGTTCAATTTCCAAGCAGTCAGCTTCAGAGAAGTTAGATTTTGATGTTTGAATGGACCCTGTATCAGAAGGTCCTGTCTTAGAGGTAGAGACCAAGGCGGACAGGATGACATGTCCACTAGATCTGCATACCAAGTCCTGCGTGGCCAAGCAGGTGCTATTAGAATTACTGATGCTCTCTCCTGTTTGATTTTGGCAATCAATCGAGGAAGCAGCGGGAAGGGTGGAAACACATAAGCCATCCTGAAGTTCCAAGGTGCTGTCAAAGCATCTATCAGAACTGCTCCCGGATCCCTGGATCTGGACCCGTAGCGAGGAAGTTTGGCGTTCTGGCGAGACGCCATGAGATCTATCTCTGGTTTGCCCCAACGTCGAAGTATTTGGGCAAAGACCTCCGGATGAAGTTCCCACTCCCCCGGATGAAAAGTCTGGCGACTCAAGAAATCCGCCTCCCAGTTCTCCACTCCCGGGATGTGGATTGCTGACAGGTGGCAAGAGTGAGACTCTGCCCAGTGAATTATCTTTGATACTTCCATCATTGCTAGGGAGCTTCTTGTCCCTCCCTGATGGTTGATGTAAGCTACAGTCGTGATGTTGTCCGACTGAAACCTGATGAACCCCCGAGTTGTTAACTGGGGCCAAGCCAGAAGGGCATTGAGAACTGCTCTCAATTCCAGAATGTTTATTGGAAGGAGACTCTCCTCCTGATTCCATAGTCCCTGAGCCTTCAGAGAATTCCAGACAGCGCCCCAACCTAGTAGGCTGGCGTCTGTTGTTACAATTGTCCAGTCTGGCCTGCTGAATGGCATTCCCCTGGACAGGTGTGGCCGATGAAGCCACCATAGAAGAGAATTTCTGGTCTCTTGATTCAGATTCAGAGTAGGGGACAAATCTGAGTAATCCCCATTCCACTGACTTAGCATGCATAGTTGCAGCGGTCTGAGGTGTAGGCGTGCAAAAGGTACTATGTCCATTGCCGCTACCATTAAGCCGATCACCTCCATGCATTGAGCTACTGACGGGTGTTGAATGGAATGAAGGACACGGCATGCATTTTGAAGTTTTGTTAACCTGTCTTCTGTCAGGTAAATCTTCATTTCTACAGAATCTATAAGAGTCCCCAAGAATGGAACTCTTGTGAGAGGAAAGAGAGAACTCTTCTTTTCGTTCACTTTCCATCCATGCGACCTTAGAAATGCCAGAACTAACTCTGTATGAGACTTGGCAGTTTGAAAGCTTGAAGCTTGTATTAGAATGTCGTCTAGGTACGGAGCTACCGAAATCCCTCGCGGTCTTAGTACCGCTAGAAGGGCACCCAGAACCTTTGTGAAGATTCTTGGAGCCGTAGCCAATCCGAATGGAAGAGCTACAAACTGGTAGTGCCTGTCTAAGAAGGCAAACCTTAGATACCGGTGATGATCTTTGTGGATCGGTATGTGAAGGTAAGCATCCTTTAAATCCACTGTGGTCATGTACTGACCCTCTTGGATCATGGGTAAAATTGTCCGAATAGTTTCCATTTTGAACGATGGAACTCTTAGGAATTTGTTTAGAGTCTTTAAATCTAAGATTGGCCTGAAAGTTCCCTCTTTTTTGGGAACCACAAACAGGTTTGAGTAGAACCCCTGTCCTTGTTCCGACCACGGAACCGGATGGATCACTCCCATTGTTAACAGATCTTGTACGCAGCGTAGAAACGCTTCTTTCTTTATCTGGTTTGTTGACAACCTTGACAGATGAAATCTCCCTCTTGGGGGAGATAATTTGAAGTCTAGAAGGTATCCCTGAGATATGATCTCTAGTGCCCAGGGATCCTGAACATCTCTCGCCCAGGCCTGGGCGAAGAGAGAGAGTCTGCCCCCTACTAGATCCGGTCCCGGATCGGGGGCTCTCGGTTCATGCTGTCTTTGGGGCAGCAGCAGGTTTCCTGGCCTGCTTGCTTTTGTTCCAGGACTGGTTAGGCTTCCAGCCTTGCCTGTAACGAGCAACAGCTCCTTCCTGTTTTGGTGCAGTGGAGGTTGATGCTGCTCCTGTTTTGAAATTCCGAAAGGGACGAAAATTAGACTGTCTAGCCTTAGCTTTGGCCTTGTCTTGAGGTAGGGCGTGGCCCTTACCTCCCGTAATGTCAGCGATAATTTCTTTCAAACCGGGCCCGAATAAGGACTGCCCCTTGAAAGGTATATTAAGTAATTTGGACTTAGAAGTAACATCAGCTGACCAGGATTTTAGCCACAGTGCCCTGCGTGCCTGTATGGCGAATCCTGAGTTCTTAGCCGTAAGTTTGGTTAAATGTACTACGGCCTCCGAAATGAAAGAATTAGCTAGTTTAAGGACTCTAAGCCTGTCCGTAATGTCGTCTAGCGTAGAGGAACTAAGGTTCTCTTCAAGCGACTCAATCCAAAATGCTGCCGCAGCCGTAATCGGCGCGATACATGCAAGGGGTTGTAATATAAAACCTTGTTGAACAAACATTTTCTTAAGGTAACCCTCTAATTTTTTATCCATTGGATCTGAGAAAGCACAGCTATCCTCCACCGGGATAGTGGTACGCTTAGCTAAAGTAGAAACTGCTCCCTCCACCTTGGGGACCGTTTGCCATAAGTCCCGAGTGGTGGCGTCTATTGGAAACATCCTTCTAAATATTGGAGGGGGTGAGAACGGCACACCGGGTCTATCCCACTCCTTAGTAACAATTTCAGTTAGTCTCTTAGGTATAGGAAAAACGTCAGTACTCGCCGGTACCGCAAAGTATTTATCCAACCTACACAGTTTCTCTGGTATTGCAACAGTGTTACAATCGTTGAGAGCTGCTAAGACCTCCCCTAGTAGTACACGGAGGTTCTCCAATTTAAATTTAAAATTTGAAATATCTGAGTCCAATCTGTTTGGATCAGAACCGTCACCCACAGAATGAAGCTCTCCGTCCTCATGCTCTGCGAGCTGTGACGCAGTATCAGACATGGCCCTAGCATTGTCAGCGCACTCTGTTCTCACCCCAGAGTGATCACGCTTGCCTCTTAGTTCAGGTAATTTAGACAAAACTTCAGTCATAACAGTAGCCATATCTTGTAATGTTATCTGTAATGGCCGCCCAGATGTACTAGGCGCCAAAATATCACGCACCTCCCGGGCGGGAGATGCAGGTACTGTCGCGTGAGGCGAGTTAGTCGGCATAACTCTCCCCTCGCTGTTTGGTGAAATTTGTTCACATTGTACAGATTGACTTTTATTTAAAGTAGCATCAATACAGTTAGTACATAAATTTCTATTGGGCTCCACCTTGGCATTGGAACAAATGACACAGATATCTTCCTCTGAGTCAGACATGTTTAACACACTAGCAAAAAACTTACAACTTGGTTATAATCTTTTTTAGCAAAAAACGTACTGTGCCTCAAAGAGGTACTAACGATTAAATGACAGTTGAAATAATGAACTGAAAAACAGTTATTGCATCAAATTTTAAAACAACACAACTTTTAGCAAAGGTTTGTTCCCATTAGTAAAAAACAACACTAATTAAATTTGTACATAAGAAAACAAAACAACGTTTTTTATACACAGTCACTATAAGAATTCTCACAGCTCTGCTGAGAGAATTTACCTCCCTTCAAAGAAGTTTGAAGACCCCTGAGATCTGTCAGAGATGAACCGGATCATGCAGGACATATAAAAGTAGCTGACTGGAATTTTTTGATGCGTAGCAAAGAGCGCCAAAAACGGCCCCTCCCTCTCCCACACAGCAGTGAAGAGAAACGAAACTGTCACAATTAAAGCAAAAAACTGCCAAGTGGAAAATAATGCCCAAACATTTATTCACACAGTACCTCAGCAATGTAAACGATTCTACATTCCAGCAAAAACGTTTAACATGAGAATAGTTATTAAAAGGATTAGTGACCTTAACACAGTAGTTCCGGTGAAATACCATCCCCAGAATACTGAAGTGTATACATACATGTCATTTTAACGGTATGGCAGGCTTTTCTCATCAATTCCATTCAGAAAATAAAAACTGCCACATACCTCAATGCAGATTCATCTGCCCGCTGTCCCCTGATCTGAAGCCTTTACCTCCCTCAGATGGTCGAGAACAGCAATATGATCTTAACGACTCCGGTTAAAATCATAGTAAAAAATCTCTGTCAGATTCTTCCTCAAACTCTGCCAGAGAAGTAATAACACGCTCCGGTGCTATTTTAAAATAACAAACTTTTGATTGAAGTCATAAAAACTAAGTATAATCACCATAGTCCTCTCACACATCCTATCTAGTCGTTGGGTGCAAGAGAATGACTGGGACTGACGTAGAGGGGAGGAGCTATATGCAGCTCTGCTGGGTGAATCCTCTTGCATTTCCTGTTGGGGAGGAGTTATATCCCAGAAGTAATGATGACCCGTGGACTGATCACACATAACAGAAGAAAGAAGAAAATCAAACTCTACAGGTCTCAAATACAATACAAAATCTCATGTATTATAAAGACAAGGAAGGTAATTACACTCTCAGGCTGATCTGGTTCTAAGCATCTCCTGGAGAGTACTGCATTACCATACAAGTCCATACATGTGGAGCAAAAAAACTGTGTATTAACTAAGAAAATCTGAAGTATACTTAGAACCTCAAATAGCTTTATTTAGCAACCATACAAAACACTGCAGCAAAATTACCATGGCAGCAATGTCATAGAAGCCAAAATGTTTCCTAGATGGTTTGTAACACCAATTTAAATGCTAAAAGGACATTGTAACGTATTGCCCTCCTAATCCTAAATGTACTGCATTAAACTAATACTAGTTCCACAAAGCATTATTGAAGCAGCAATTCCCCTGCCACATAGCCAGCTAAAGGGACACTAAACCCAAAGTTTTTCTTTCATGATTCAGATAGAGCATGCAATTTTAAGCAACTTTCTAATTTACTCCTATTATCAAATGTTCTATGTTCTCTTGCTATCTTTATTTCAAAAGCAGGAATGTAAAGCTTAGGAGCCGGCCCAATTTTTGTTCAGAACCTGGGTTACTCTTGCTTATTGGTGGCTAAATGTAGGGCCAGCTCCTAAGCTTTACATTCCTGCTTTTTTTAAAAAAAAGATAGCAAGAGGACGAAGAAAAATAACAGGAGTAAATTAACAAGTTGCTTAAAATTACATGTTCTATCTGAATCATGATAATAAAAATAAATGGGTTTAGTGTCTCTTTAACAGATATAAATTTTATTGATCTATATTGGCCACTTGTATACAAAAAAAATCAAAATAAAAACAGCATCTCAATTGGTGTGTCAGAACTGGACACCAAATGTCCCATGTTCCTTATGCTCTGGAAGAAGCTCCTGGTAAATAGGAAGCAACATACAGGTCAGACTGAAGGATATAGCCAGTACCTCCATATGACAAAGGTGTCTAGACTTTATTTAAATACTGTTTTATCAAGTGTATAATTGTAATCTACTTGTGAATATGATAAATGTAAGGCAAACTGTGCTTGAACATATCATTAAATGAAGTTCCTATAACTCTTGTGAAGAATCCACTGGCAGATCCAGATCTGGCTTCTGGGCAAAGCTGTCCAACAGCATTTGTATAAATAATATAGGAAAATACATTTGCAATAAATTGCAAAATAGGTATCACAATGTCCCTTGAAAAATCACAACAAAAATACTATCTTACTTTGCTTCTGATCTGTGTGCACTTCAACCATATTTGCTGATGTCCTAGGAATTGCTTCTGGTGATTCAAATTGAGAATGCAGTGTCAATTCTGCAGGCAAATCTTCATCAAATACATTACTGCAGTCAATTGAATTTGATAGTGTCCTGTTTGAAGAAACATGAATGATGAAGTATTCAGAGCAAACGCACAACCAAATGATAAAATCAGGTTTAAGAAGAATGTACTTCATATATGTTAGAATTATATTTTAAAGGAATATTGGTTGGCCAGCGCTTAATATTTCGGGTTAAGACTGGCAGGAAGTTTGTACATGCTTTAAAAAGTTAAAGGGACACTGAACCCACATTTTTTCTTTTGTGATTCAGATAGAGCATGACATTTTAAGCAACTTTCTAATTTACTCCTATTATCAAATGTTCTTTATTCTCTTGGTATCTTTATTTGAAATCCAAGAATGCAACTTTATATGCCGGCCCATTTTTGGTGAACAACCTAGGTTGTCCTTGCTTAGATGCCTTCTTTTTTATATAGAAATAGCAAGAGAACGAAGAAACATTGATAATAGGAGTAAATTAAAAAGTTGCTTAAAATTGCATGCTCTATGTATGTATGTATGTATTGGGTACTTGTAAAGCGCGGCTAATCACCCGTAAGGGTCTCAAGGCGCTGCTCATTTTATCGACCTCGGAAGGATGAAAGGCTGAGTGGACCTTGCCGGGGATAGAACCTGCAACCCTTGGGTTGCTACAGCGCTCAGCCACAGTGCCTTAGCATGCTGAGCTATCTGTCCGCTTTCTGAATCACAAAATTATTTTTTTGGGTTCAGTGTCCCTTTAAATACATCAATGTTAATAATTCTGCTAATGTTAAAGTGATGGGGGGGAATGCATTTACACATACTGGTTGCTACTTATAGCTGGTCTAAAACTGACAACGTTTGGCAAACATGTCCTTTACTTGTATGCGTTATTTCCATCTCAATGGAGTTCATACTTACACAGAGAAATCATTTTGCTTAAGGATTTCTTTAAGTCTCTTCTGAAAGATTTTTTCACTTTCTGTCACAGCCACAAAGCCACGATCTTTAGACAAAACATCATGTTAAAATCATTCTGCATAAACAAGATTTTTAAACAGGTGCCAAGGCTTTACATTAAATTAAGGTTTAGGAACAGGTGCCAGAGAAAATTATACGTTTACTTACCAGTAAACCACATTGAGTTAAACCACAGTACAGTTAGCCTTAATTGATGGATGTTTAGCTTCTGACAACTTAGATAAGCAAAACTACAACATATAAAATATTTGGTGTCTCCTTTCCACAGCATGGTATCGGCTCACTCTCCAATTAGCTAACAACCAAGCTGGAAAATGGCGTAATAAAAAAGCAATAGGGCAACAACTAATGAAACACTGCACACATGCATCCAAAAACTTGAATTAAATTGAGCTATGACTGCTTTGACTTAAATGTTTTGTTGGTGTCTAACACCTGCTTATTTGTGAGGTAACCAATGTTCTAGTAGAGTGAAGAATTATCTGATGGGTAGTAGTATTGTATAAGGTAGGTAAATAGTTTTGTTGATTTGACTATAGAAGCATTTGAGGATCTATTATGACTAAAATATTATCTACCCAAAGTATTTCTGTTTAAAATCACATTACAGGCATATCCACTGAATGTCCTAAGAGATGACTTACCTCAATCAGATATCAGTCATGGAAATGTATAGGGCCGCCCACAACTCAACTCTAAAACCTTCCTCACCAATGACACTGGCATTACCAGCACAGCTTTCAAGTCAAGCTTTTGATAGTAACAACATGCCGTGGTTTAAAATTAGGCCCTTGCAAGCTCCTGTCACTTGAATAAGGCTATAAAGCAAAGTAAGCCTCTTGCATGTGTTCTACGTTTTCATACGGTAGGGTAGAAACCAACTTCCACGAGGTGCTCATACTCTACAAATGCTCATACGTTTACCCCTTCCTCCTTGTAGGCACTGTTTTGGTAGACAGTGACATTATGAAGTTATCCCCTGCATGTGTTAATTCAAGGGACATGAAACCCACATTTTTTATTTCATGATTCAGATAGAGCATACAATTTTAAACAACTTTCCAATTTACGTCTTATCTAATTTGCTTCATTCTCTTGGTATACTTTGTTGAAGACGCAGAAATGCATTACTGATAGTTAGCTGGAAACCAATAACATGGGGCATATATGTGCTGCCACCAATCAACAGAACTAGGTATCTTTTTCAACAAAGGATATCAAGAGAACACAACAAATTAGATGATAGAAGTTAACTAGAAAGTTGTTTAAAATCACATGCGCTTTCTGAACCATGAAAAAAAGAATTTGGGTTTTATGTCCCTTTAAGTAAGAGCTTGTAAGAAGGATGTATTGCCCTTAATAAGGGAAGTAACTAGGTTAAATGCTTATCACCTGCATCTCTACATCTGCATTTATAAAATATAACAGAAGCATCACTGATTGCTTTATAATAATACTTGAATCTCTTCAACCACCTTGCCCTCTTCAGTCCACAGCCAATTCTTAATTCAAAAATATTGCATCATTAGGGTCGCCACCTTTTAACTGGCTAACTCCTGGACATTTTGAGGGGGTGGGGTTTGTGGGCGCAGCTTCACAGATTTATGTTAAAATATTTGATTTTGCCATTTTTGGTAAAGATTTGTGTCTTATAGTAATCCATATTTATTACAGGAGACCTAATTTGAAATAACTTATCTTTATTGTGTATATGCTAAACTTTAAACAATACAGAAGGCTGCTAACTTGCACGTGCAGACAGTCATAGAAAACCAATTGTTAAAGGGACAGCAAACTAAACATTGTTATGTTTTCCTGCATAGAGATAACAGCTACATTTCAAGTAACTGTAACTTTGTTAGTAATTACTATGCAATCAGAGAATTGTATTTACTGTAACGTGCAATATACATTGGTTTCTTTTTTATAGTTCACTGTCACTTTAAGAGCAAAAACATTGGAAAAGAATGCGCACGTTTTGATAATAGAAGTATATTGGAAATTTTTTTTCTGTTTAAATTGTATGCTTTCTCTGGATAATGAAACTAAGTTTGACTTCACTGGTTTTTTAAATGGCTATACAAGTTCTCCAAGGAACCCTTAGTGCTCTTTTTTAATATGAAGCAGATTCCAGCCCAGAATCAAAAAACATAATTTATGCTTACCTGATAAATTCCTTTCTCCTGTAGTGTAGTCAGTCCACGGGTCATCCATTACTTATGGAATATTTCTCTTCCTAACAGGAAACTGCAAGAGAATTACCCAGCAGAGCTTGCTATATAGCTCCTCCCCTCACCTATCATACTCAGTCATTCGACCAAGGCAGACGAGAAAGGAGGAACCATAGGGTACAGTGGTGACTGGAGTTTAATTAAAATTTAGACCTGCCGTAAAAACAGGGCGGGCCGTGGACTGACTACACTACAGGAGAAAGGAATTTATCAGGTAAGCATAAATTATGTTTTCTCCTGTTAAGTGTAGTCAGTCCACGGGTCATCAATTACTTATGGAATACCAATACCAAAGCTAAAGTACACGGATGAAGGAAGGGACAAGGCAGGAACATTAAACAGAAGGAACCACTGCCTGAAGTACCTTTCTCCCAAAAATAGCCTCCGAGGAAGCAAAAGTGTCAAATTTGTAAAATTTTGAAAAAGTGTGAAGTGAAGACCAAGTCGCAGCCTTGCAAATCTGTTCAACAGAGGCCTCATTTTTAAAGGCCCAGGTGGAAGCCACAGTAGAATGAGCTGTAATCCTTTCAGGAGGCTGCTGTCCAGCAGTCTCATAGGCTAAGCGTATTATGCTACGAAGCCAAAAAGAGAGAGAGGTAGCCGAAGCCTTTTGACCTCTCCTCTGTCCAGAGTAAACGACAAACAGGGAAGAAGTTTGACGAAAATCCTTAGTTGCCTGCAAATAGAATTTCAGGGCACGGACTACATCCAGATTATGCAAAAGTCGTTCCTTCTTTGAAGAAGGGTTAGGACACAGAGATGGAACAACAATCTCTTGATTGATATTCCTGTTAGTAACTACCTTAGGTAAGAACCCAGGTTTAGTACGCAGGACTACCTTGTCTGAATGAAAAATCAGATAAGGAGAATCACAATGTAAGGCAGATAACTCAGAGACTCTTCGAGCCGAGGAAATAGCCATCAAAAACAGAACTTTCCAAGATAACAACTTGATATCAATGGAATGAAGGGGTTCAAATGGAACGCCTTGAAGAACATTAAGAACTAAGTTTAAGCTCCACGGCGGAGCAACAGACTTAAACACAGGCTTAATCCTAGTCAAAGCCTGACAGAAAGCCTGAACGTCTGGAACTTCAGCCAGACGTTTGTGTAGAAGAATAGACAGAGCAGAAATCTGTCCCTTTAACGAACTAGTAGATAAGCCCTTTTCTAAACCATCTTGTAGAAAGGACAATATCCTAGGAATCCTAACCTTACTCCATGAGTAACTCTTGGATTCGCACCAACGTAAATATTTACGCCATATTTTATGGTAAATTTTTCTGGTAACAGGCTTCCTAGCCTGTATTAAGGTATCAATAACCGACTCCGAGAAACCACGCTTTGATAGAATCAAGCGTTCAATCTCCATGCAGTCAGCCTCAGAGAAATTAGATTTGGATGTTTGAAAGGACCCTGAATTAGAAGGTCCTGTCTCAGAGGCAGAGACCACGGTGGACAGGACGACATGTCCACTAGGTCTGCATACCAGGTCCTGCGTGGCCACGCAGGCGCTATCAGAATCACTGAAGCTCTCTCCTGTTTGATCTTGGCAATCAAACGAGGAAGCATTGGGAATGGTGGAAACACATAAGCCATGTTGAAGACCCAAGGGGCTGTCAGAGCATCTATCAGCACCGCTCCCGGGTCCCTGGACCTGGATCCGTAACAAGGAAGCTTGGCGTTCTGACGAGACGCCATGAGATCCAGATCTGGTTTGCCCCAACGACGAATCAGTTGAGCAAAGACCTCCGGATGGAGCTCCCACTCTCCCGGATGAAAAGTCTGGCGACTTAGAAAATCCGCCTCCCAGTTCTCCACGCCTGGGATGTAGATCGCTGACAGGTGGCAAGAGTGAGACTCTGCCCAGCGAATTATCTTTGAGACTTCCAACATCGCTAGGGAACTTCTGGTTCCCCCTTGATGGTTGATGTAAGCCACAGTCGTGATGTTGTCCGACTGAAATCTGATGAACCTCAGAGTTGCTAACTGAGGCCAAGCTAGGAGAGCATTGAATATTGCTCTTAACTCCAGAATATTTATTGGGAGGAGTTTCTCCTCCTGAGTCCATAATCCCTGAGCTTTCAGGGAATTCCAGACTGCTCCCCAGCCTAGAAGGCTGGCGTCTGTTGTTACAATCGTCCAATCTGGCCTGCGAAAGGTCATCCCCTTGGACAGATGTGGCCGAGAGAGCCACCATAGAAGAGAATCTCTGGTCTTTTGATCCAGATTTAGTAGGGGGGACAAATCTGAGTAATCCCCGTTCCACTGACTTAGCATGCACAATTGCAGCGGTCTGAGATGCAGGCGCGCAAATGGTACTATGTCCATTGCCGCTACCATTAAGCCGATTACTTCCATGCACTGAGCTACTGACGGGTGTGGAATGGAGTGAAGGACACGGCAAGCATTTAGAAGTTTTAATAACCTGGCCTCTGTCAGGTAAATTTTCATCTCTACAGAATCTATAAGAGTCCCTAGAAAGGGAACTCTTGTAAGTGGTAATAGAGAACTCTTTTCCATGTTCACCTTCCACCCATGCGACCTCAGAAATGCCAGAACTATCTCTGTATGAGACTTGGCAGTTTGAAAACTTGACGCTTGTATCAGAATGTCGTCTAGGTACGGAGTCACCGCTATGCCTCGCGGTCTAAGTACCGCCAGAAGTGATCCTAGAACTTTTGTAAAGATTCTTGGGGCCGTAGCTAATCCGAAGGGAAGAGCTACAAACTGGTAATGCCTGTCTAGGAAGGCAAATCTCAGATACCGGTAATGGTCCTTGTGAATCGGTATGTGAAGGTAGGCATCCTTTAAGTCCACTGTGGTCATGTACTGACCCTCTTGGATCATGGGAAGGATGGTTCGAATAGTTTCCATTTTGAATGATGGAACTCTTAGAAATTTGTTTAGGATTTTTAAGTCCAAGATTGGTCTGAAGGTTCCCTCTTTTTTGGGAACCACAAATAGATTTGAATAGAATCCCTGCCTGTGTTCCGTCCGCGGAACTGGGTGGATTACCCCCATTAGTAAGAGGTCTTGTACACAGCGTAGAAACGCCTCTTTCTTTGTTTGGTTTGCTGATAACCTTGAAAGATGAAATCTCCCCCGTGGAGGAGAAGTTTTGAAGTCCAGGAGATATCCCTGAGATATGATCTCCAACGCCCAGGGATCCTGGACATCTCTTGCCCAAGCCTGGGCGAAGAGAGAAAGTCTGCCCCCCACTAGATCCGTTTCCGAATAGGGGGTCCTCTCTTCATGCTGTCTTGGGGGCAGCAGCAGGTTTCTTGGCCTGCTTGCCCCTGTTCCAGGACTGGTTAACTTTCCAGCCCTGCCTGTAACGAGCAACAGCTCCTTCCTGTTTTGGAGCGGAGGAAGTTGATGCTGCTCCTGCCTTGAAGTTACGAAAGGCACGAAAATTAGACTGTTTGGCCTTTGATTTGGCCCTGTCCTGAGGTAGAGCATGGCCCTTACCTCTCGTAATGTCAGCAATAATTTCTTTCAAGCCGGGCCCGAATAAGGTCTGCCCTTTGAAAGGAATATTAAGCAATTTGGATTTAGAAGTCACGTCAGCTGACCAGGATTCAAGCCACAGCGCTCTGCGCGCTTGAATGGCGAATCCGGAGTTCTTAGCCGTAAGTTTGGTTAAGTGTACAACGGCATCAGAAACAAATGAGTTAGCTAGCTTAAGGGTTTTAAGCTTGTTCATAATTTCATCCAATGGAGCTGTGCGAATGGTCTCTTCCAGAGACTCAAACCAGAATGCCGCCGCAGCAGTAACAGGCGCAATGCATGCAAGGGGTTGTAATATAAAACCTTGTTGAACAAACATTTTCTTAAGGTAACCCTCTAACTTTTTATCCATTGGATCTGAAAAAGCACAGCTATCCTCCACCGGGATAGTGGTGCGCTTAGCCAAAGTAGAAACTGCTCCCTCCACCTTAGGGACCGTCTGCCATAAGTCCCGTGTGGTGGCGTCTATTGGAAACATTTTTCTAAATATAGGAGGTGGTGAAAAGGGCACACCGGGTCTATCCCACTCCTTGTTAACAATTTCTGTAAGCCTTTTAGGTATAGGAAAAACATCAGTACACACTGGTACCGCAAAATATTTATCCAGCCTACATACTTTCTCTGGAATTGCAACCGTGTTACAATCATTCAGAGCCGCTAATACCTCCCCTAGCAATACGCGGAGGTTCTCAAGCTTAAATTTAAAATTTGAAATCTCTGAATCCAGTTTACCCGGATCAGACCCGTCACCCACAGAATGAAGCTCTCCGTCCTCATGTTCTGCAAATTGTGACGCAGTATCAGACATGGCTCTACCATTATCAGCGCGCTCTGTTCTAACTCCAGAGTGATCGCGCTTACCTCTTAATTCTGGCAATTTAGACAGTACTTCTGTCATAACAGTAGCCATGTCTTGCAAAGTGATTTGTATGGGCCGCCCTGATGTACTTGGCGCCACAATATCGCGCACCTCCTGAGCGGGAGGCGAAGGTACTGACACGTGAGGAGAGTTAGTCGGCATAACTTCCCCCTCGTTGTCTGGTGATAATTTCTTAACATATAAAGTTTGACTTTTATTTAAAGTGACATCTATACATTGAGTGCACAAATTTCTATTGGTATTGGGCTCCACATTGGCCTTTAAACATAGTGAACAAAGAGATTCATCTGAGTCAGACATGTTTAAACAAACTAGCAATGAGACTAGCAAACTTGGAAATACTTTTCAAAATTAATTTACAAGTAATATAAAAAACGTTACTGTGTCTTTAAGAAGCACAGAAAAACCAACACAGTTGAAATAACAATGATCAAAAATAGTTATAGCAACCAAATTTTCACAGTAAATGTATTAAGTTAGCAAAGGATTGCACCCACCAGCAAATGGATGATTAACCCCTTAGTACCCAAAAACGGATAACAATTATATAATTAACGTTTTTCTCACAGTCAAATACACTGTCACAGGACTACTGTGACTGATTACCTCCCTCAAAATGGATTTTGAAGACCCCTGAGCTCTCTAGAGACGATCTGGATCATGGAGGATGAAGTAGACAGATTGTGACTGGATTTTTACTGTGTAAAAAAGCGCTAAAAACAGAATTTATGTTTACCTGATAAATTACTTTCTCCAACGGTGTGTCCGGTCCACGGCGTCATCCTTACTTGTGGGATATTCTCTTCCCCAACAGGAAATGGCAAAGAGCCCAGCAAAGCTGGTCACATGATCCCTCCTAGGCTCCGCCTACCCCAGTCATTCGACCGACGTTAAGGAGGAATATTTGCATAGGAGAAACCATATGGTACCGTGGTGACTGTAGTTAAAGAAAATAAATTATCAGACCTGATTAAAAAAACCAGGGCGGGCCGTGGACCGGACACACCGTTGGAGAAAGTAATTTATCAGGTAAACATAAATTCTGTTTTCTCCAACATAGGTGTGTCCGGTCCACGGCGTCATCCTTACTTGTGGGAACCAATACCAAAGCTTTAGGACACGGATGAAGGGAGGGAGCAAATCAGGTCACCTAAATGGAAGGCACCACGGCTTGCAAAACCTTTCTCCCAAAAATAGCCTCAGAAGAAGCAAAAGTATCAAACTTGTAAAATTTGGTAAAAGTGTGCAGTGAAGACCAAGTCGCTGCCCTACATATCTGATCAACAGAAGCCTCGTTCTTGAAGGCCCATGTGGAAGCCACAGCCCTAGTGGAATGAGCTGTGATTCTTTCGGGAGGCTGCCGTCCGGCAGTCTCGTAAGCCAATCTGATGATGCTTTTAATCCAAAAAGAGAGAGAGGTAGAAGTTGCTTTTTGACCTCTCCTTTTACCAGAATAAACAACAAACAAGGAAGATGTTTGTCTAAAATCCTTTGTAGCATCTAAATAGAATTTTAGAGCGCGAACAACATCCAAATTGTGCAACAAACGTTCCTTCTTTGAAACTGGTTTCGGACACAGAGAAGGTACGATAATCTCCTGGTTAATGTTTTTGTTAGAAACAACTTTTGGAAGAAAACCAGGTTTAGTACGTAAAACCACCTTATCTGCATGGAACACCAGATAAGGAGGAGAACACTGCAGAGCAGATAATTCTGAAACTCTTCTAGCAGAAGAAATTGCAACTAAAAACAAAACTTTCCAAGATAATAACTTAATATCAACGGAATGCAAGGGTTCAAACGGAACCCCCTGAAGAACTGAAAGAACTAAATTGAGACTCCAAGGAGGAGTCAAAGGTTTGTAAACAGGCTTAATTCTAACCAGAGCCTGAACAAAGGCTTGAACATCTGGCACAGCAGCCAGTTTTTTGTGAAGTAACACCGACAAGGCAGAAATCTGTCCCTTCAGGGAACTTGCAGATAATCCTTTTTCCAATCCTTCTTGAAGGAAGGATAGAATCCTAGGAATCTTAACCTTGTCCCAAGAGAATCCTTTAGATTCACACCAACAGATATATTTTTTCCAAATTTTGTGGTAAATCTTTCTAGTTACAGGCTTTCTGGCCTGAACAAGAGTATCAATAACAGAATCTGAGAACCCTCGCTTCGATAAAATCAAGCGTTCAATCTCCAAGCAGTCAGCTGGAGTGAAACCAGATTCGGATGTTCGAACGGACCCTGAACAAGAAGGTCTCGTCTCAAAGGTAGCTTCCAAGGTGGAGCCGATGACATATTCACCAGATCTGCATACCAAGTCCTGCGTGGCCACGCAGGAGCTATCAAGATCACCGACGCCCTCTCCTGATTGATCCTGGCTACCAGCCTGGGGATGAGAGGAAACGGCGGGAACACATAAGCTAGTTTGAAGGTCCAAGGTGCTACTAGTGCATCCACTAGAGCCGCCTTGGGATCCCTGGATCTGGACCCGTAGCAAGGAACTTTGAAGTTCTGACGAGAGGCCATCAGATCCATGTCTGGAATGCCCCACAGCTGAGTGACTTGGGCAAAGATTTCCGGATGGAGTTCCCACTCCCCCGGATGCAATGTCTGACGACTCAGAAAATCCGCTTCCCAATTTTCCACTCCTGGGATGTGGATAGCAGACAGGTGGCAGGAGTGAGACTCCGCCCATAGAATGATTTTGGTCACTTCTTCCATCGCTAGGGAACTCCTTGTTCCCCCCTGATGGTTGATGTACGTAACAGTTGTCATGTTGTCTGATTGAAACCGTATGAACTTGGCCCTCGCTAGCTGAGGCCAAGCCTTGAGAGCATTGAATATCGCTCTCAGTTCCAGAATATTTATCGGTAGAAGAGATTCTTCCCGAGACCAAAGACCCTGAGCTTTCAGGGATCCCCAGACCGCGCCCCAGCCCATCAGACTGGCGTCGGTCGTGACAATGACCCACTCTGGTCTGCGGAATGTCATCCCTTGTGACAGGTTGTCCAGGGACAGCCACCAACGGAGTGAGTCTCTGGTCCTCTGATTTACTTGTATCTTCGGAGACAAGTCTGTATAGTCCCCATTCCACTGACTGAGCATGCACAGTTGTAATGGTCTTAGATGAATGCGCGCAAAAGGAACTATGTCCATTGCCGCTACCATCAACCCGATCACTTCCATGCACTGAGCTATTGAAGGAAGAGGAACGGAATGAAGTATCCGACAAGAGTCTAGAAGCTTTGTTTTTCTGGCCTCTGTCAGAAAAATCCTCATTTCTAAGGAGTCTATTATTGTTCCCAAGAAGGGAACCCTTGTTGACGGGGATAGAGAACTCTTTTCCACGTTCACTTTCCATCCGTGAGATCTGAGAAAGGCCAGGACAATGTCCGTGTGAGCCTTTGCTTGAGGAAGGGACGACGCTTGAATCAGAATGTCGTCCAAGTAAGGTACTACAGCAATGCCCCTTGGTCTTAGCACAGCTAGAAGGGACCCTAGTACCTTTGTGAAAATCCTTGGAGCAGTGGCTAATCCGAAAGGAAGCGCCACGAACTGGTAATGTTTGTCCAGGAATGCGAACCTTAGGAACCGATGATGTTCCTTGTGGATAGGAATATGTAGATACGCATCCTTTAAATCCACCGTGGTCATGAATTGACCTTCCTGGATGGAAGGAAGAATAGTTCGAATGGTTTCCATCTTGAACAATGGAACCTTGAGAAACTTGTTTAAGATCTTGAGATCTAAGATTGGTCTGAACGTTCCCTCTTTTTTGGGAACTATGAACAGATTGGAGTAGAACCCCATCCCTTGTTCTCTTAATGGAACAGGATGAATCACTCCCATTTTTAACAGGTCTTCTACACAATGTAAGAATGCCTGTCTTTTTATGTGGTCTGAAGACAACTGAGACCTGTGGAACCTCCCCCTTGGGGGAAGTCCCTTGAATTCCAGAAGATAACCTTGGGAGACTATTTCTAGCGCCCAAGGATCCAGAACATCTCTTGCCCAAGCCTGAGCGAAGAGAGAGAGTCTGCCCCCCACCAGATCCGGTCCCGGATCGGGGGCCAACATTTCATGCTGTCTTGGTAGCAGTGGCAGGTTTCTTGGCCTGCTTTCCCTTGTTCCAGCCTTGCATTGGTCTCCAAGCTGGCTTGGCTTGAGAAGTATTACCCTCTTGCTTAGAGGACGTAGCACCTTGGGCTGGTCCGTTTCTACAAAAGGGACGAAAATTAGGTTTATTTTTTGCCTTGAAAGGCCGATCCTGAGGAAGGGCGTGGCCCTTACCCCCAGTGATATCAGAGATAATCTCTTTCAAGTCAGGGCCAAACAGCGTTTTCCCCTTGAAAGGAATGTTAAGTAGCTTGTTCTTGGAAGACGCATCAGCCGACCAAGATTTCAACCAAAGCGCTCTGCGCGCCACAATAGCAAACCCAGAATTCTTAGCCGCTAACCTAGCCAATTGCAAAGTGGCGTCTAGGGTGAAAGAATTAGCCAATTTGAGAGCATTGATTCTGTCCATAATCTCCTCCAAAGGAGGAGAATCATTATCGACCGCTCTTATCAGATCATCGAACCAGAAACATGCGGCTGTAGCGACAGGGACAATGCATGAAATTGGTTGTAGAAGGTAACCTTGCTGAACAAACATCTTTTTAAGCAAACCTTCTAATTTTTTATCCATAGGATCTTTGAAAGCACAACTATCCTCTATGGGTATAGTGGTGCGTTTGTTTAAAGTGGAAACCGCTCCCTCGACCTTGGGGACTGTCTGCCATAAGTCCTTTCTGGGGTCGACCATAGGAAACAATTTTTTAAATATGGGGGGAGGGACGAAAGGAATACCGGGCCTTTCCCATTCTTTATTAACAATGTCCGCCACCCGCTTGGGTATAGGAAAAGCTTCTGGGAGCCCCGGCACCTCTAGGAACTTGTCCATTTTACATAGTTTCTCTGGGATGACCAACTTGTCACAATCATCCAGAGTGGATAATACCTCCTTAAGCAGAATGCGGAGATGTTCCAACTTAAATTTAAATGCAATCACATCAGGTTCAGCCTGTTGAGAAATGTTCCCTGAATCAGTAATTTCTCCCTCAGACAAAACCTCCCTGGCCCCATCAGACTGGGTTAGGGGCCCTACAGAAATATTATTATCAGCGTCGTCATGCTCTTCAGTATCTAAAACAGAGCAGCCGCGCTTACGCTGATAAGTGTTCATTTTGGCTAAAATGTTTTTGACAGAATTATCCATTACAGCCGTTAATTGTTGCATAGTAAGGAGTATTGGCGCGCTAGATGTACTAGGGGCCTCCTGAGTGGGCAAGACTCGTGTAGACGAAGGAGGGAATGATGCAGTACCATGCTTACTCCCCTCACTTGAGGAATCATCTTGGGCATCATTGTCATTATCACATAAATCACATTTATTTAAATGAATAGGAATTCTGGCTTCCCCACATTCAGAACACAGTCTATCTGGTAGTTCAGACATGTTAAACAGGCATAAACTTGATAACAAAGTACAAAAAACGTTTTAAAATAAAACCGTTACTGTCACTTTAAATTTTAAACTGAACACACTTTATTACTGCAATTGCGAAAAAACATGAAGGAATTGTTCAAAATTCACCAAATTTTCACCACAGTGTCTTAAAGCCTTAAAAGTATTGCACACCAAATTTGGAAGCTTTAACCCTTAAAATAACGGAACCGGAGCCGTTTTGAACTTTAACCCCTTTACAGTCCCTGGTATCTGCTTTGCTGAGACCCAACCAAGCCCAAAGGGGAATACGATACCAAATGACGCCTTCAGAAAGTCTTTTCTAAGTATCAGAGCTCCTCTCACATGCGACTGCATGCCATGCCTCTCAAAAACAAGTGCGCAACACCGGCGCGAAAATGAGGCTCTGCTTATGCTTTGGGAAAGCCCCTAAAGAATAAGGTGTCTAAAACAGTGCCTGCCGATATTATTATATCAAAAACAGAATTTATGTTTACCTGATAAATTACTTTCTCCAACGGTGTGTCCGGTCCACGGCGTCATCCTTACTTGTGGGATATTCTCTTCCCCAACAGGAAATGGCAAAGAGCCCAGCAAAGCTGGTCACATGATCCCTCCTAGGCTCCGCCTACCCCAGTCATTCGACCGACGTTAAGGAGGAATATTTGCATAGGAGAAACCATATGTTACCGTGGTGACTGTAGTTAAAGAAAATAAATTATCAGACCTGATTAAAAAAACCAGGGCGGGCCGTGGACCGGACACACCGTTGGAGAAAGTAATTTATCAGGTAAACATAAATTCTGTTTTCTCCAACATAGGTGTGTCCGGTCCACGGCGTCATCCTTACTTGTGGGAACCAATACCAAAGCTTTAGGACACGGATGAAGGGAGGGAGCAAATCAGGTCACCTAAATGGAAGGCACCACGGCTTGCAAAACCTTTCTCCCAAAAATAGCCTCAGAAGAAGCAAAAGTATCAAATTTGTAAAATTTAGAAAAAGTGTGCAGTGAAGACCAAGTCGCTGCCTTACATATCTGATCAACAGAAGCCTCGTTCTTGAAGGCCCATGTGGAAGCCACAGCCCTAGTGGAGTGAGCTGTGATTCTTTCAGGAGGCTGCCGTCCGGCAGTCTCATAAGCCAATCGGATAATGCTTTTAATCCAGAAGGAGAGAGAGGTAGAAGTTGCTTTTTGACCTCTCCGTTTACCAGAATAAACAACAAACAAAGACAAAGTTTGTCTGAAATCCTTAGTAGCTGCTAAGAAAAATTGAGAGCACGAACTACATCCAAGTTGTGCAACAAACGTTCCTTCTTTGAAACTGGATTAGGACACAAAGAAGGCACAACTATCTCCTGGTTAATGTTTTTGTTAGAAACAACTTTTGGAAGAAAACCAGGTTTAGTACGCAAAACCACCTTATCTGCATGGAACACCAGATAAGGAGAAGAACACTGCAGAGCAGATAATTCTGAAACTCTTCTAGCAGAAGAAATTGCAACCAAAAACAAAACTTTCCAAGATAATAACTTAATATCAACGGAATGTAAGGGTTCAAACGGAACCCCCTGAAGAACTGAAAGAACTAGGTTGAGACTCCAAGGAGGAGTCAAAATTTTGTAAACAGGCTTGATTCTAACCAGAGCCTGAACAAAAGGCTAGAACATCTGGCACAGCTGCCAGCTTTTTGTGAAGTAACACAGGCAAGGCAGAAATCTGTCCCATCAAGGAACTTGCAGATAATCCTTTTTCCAATCCTTCTCGAAGGAAGGATAGACTCTTAGGAATCTTAACCTTGTCCCAAGGGAATCCTGCAGATTCACACCAACAGATATACCAAATTATGTGGTAATTTTTCTGGTTACAGGCTTTCAGGCCTGAACAAGAGTATTAATAACAGAATCTGAGAACCCTCGCTTTGATAAGATCAAGCGTTCAATCTCCAAGCAGTCAGCTGGAGTGGGTCGAACGGACCTAGAACAAGAAGGTCTCTCAAAGGTAGCTTCCATGGTGGAGCCGATGACATATTCACCAGATCTGCATACCAAGTCCTGCGTGGCCACGCAGGAGCTATCAAAATCACCGACGCCCTCTCCTGATTGATCCTGGCTACCAGCCTGGGGATGAGAGGAAACGGCGGGAACACATAAGCTAGTTTGAAGGTCCAAGGTGCTACTAGTGCATCCACTAGAGCCGCCTTGGGATCCCTGGATCTGTACCCGTAGTAAGGAACTCTGAAGTTCTGACGAGAGGCCATCAGATCCATGTCTGGAATGCCCCACGGTTGAGTGACTTGGGCAAAGATTTCCGGATGGAGTTCCCACTCCCCCGGATGCAATGTCTGACGACTCAGAAAATCCGCTTCCCAATTTTCCACTCCTGGGATGTGGATAGCAGACAGGTGGCAGGAGTGAGACTCCGCCCATAGAATGATTTTGGTCACTTCTTCCATCGCTAGGGAACTCCTTGTTCCCCCCTGATGGTTGATGTATGAACTTGGCCCTCGCTAGCTGAGGCCAAGCTTTGAGAGCATTGAATATCGCTCTCAGTTCCAGAATATTTATCGGTAGAAGAGATTCTACCCGAGACCAAAGACCCTGAGCTTTCAGGGATCCCCAGACCGCGCCCCAGCCCATCAGACTGGCGTCGGTCGTGACAATGACCCACTCTGGTCTGCGGAAGGTCATCCCTTGTGACAGGTTGTCCAGGGACAGCCACCAACGGAATGAGTCTCTGGTCCTCTGATTTACTTGTATCTTTGGAGACAAGTCTGAATAGTCCCCATTCCACTGACTGAGCATGAACAGTTGTAATGGTCTTAGATGAATGCGCACAAAAGGAACTATGTCCATTGCCGCTACCATCAAACCTATCACTTCCATGCACTGCGCTATGGAAGGAAGAGGAACGGAATGAAGTATCCGACAAGAGTCTAGAAGTTTTGTTTTTCTGGCTTCTGTCAGAAAAATCCTCATTTCTAAGGAGTCTATTATAGTTCCCAAGAAGGGAACCCTCGTTGACGGAGATAGAGAACTCTTTTCCACGTTCACTTTCCATCCGTGAGATCTGAGAAAGGCCAGGACAATGTCCGTGTGAGCCTTTACTTGAGGAAGGGACGACGCTCAAATCAGAATGTCGTCCAAGTAAGGTACTACAGCAATGCCCCTTGGTCTTAGCACCGCCAGAAGGGACCCTAGTACCTATGAGAAAATCCTAGGAGCAGTGGCTAATCCGAAAGAAAACGCCACGAACTGGAAATGCTTGTCCAGGAATGCAAACCTTAGGAACCGATGATGTTCCTTGTGGATAGGAATATGTAGATACGCATCCTTGAAATCCACCTTGGTCATGAATTGACCTTCCTGGATGGAAGGAAGAAGTGTTCGAATGGTTTCCATCTTGAACGATGGAACCTTGAGAACTTGTTCAAGATCTTGAGATCTAAGATTGGTCTGAACGTTCCCTCTTTTTTTGGGAACTATGAACAGATTGGAGTAGAACCCCATCCCTTGTTCTCCTAATGGAACAGGATGAATCACTCCCATTTTTAGCAGGTCTTCTACCCAATGTAAGAATGCCTGTCTTCTTATGTGGTCTGAAGACAACTGAGACCTGTGGAACCTCCCCCTTGGAGGAAGCCCCTTGAACTCCAGAGAATAACCTTGGGAGACTATTTCTAGCGCCCAAGGATCCAGAACATCTCTTGCCCAAGCCTGAGCGAAGAGAGAGAGTCTGCCCCCCACCAGATCCGGTCCCGGATCGGGGGCCCGCATTTCATGCTGTCTTGGTAGCAGTGGCAGGTTTCCTGGCCTGCTTTCCTTTGTTCCAGCCTTGCATAGGTCTCCAGGCTGGATTGGCTTGAGAAGTATTACCTTCCTGCTTAGAGGACGTAGCCCTTGGGGCTGATCCGTTTCTGCGAAAGGGACGAAACTTAGGTTTATTTTTGGTCTTGAAAAGACCTATCCTGAGGAAGGGCATGGCCCTTGCCCCCAGTGATATCAGAGATAATCTCTTTCAAGTCAGGGCCAAAGAGTGTTTTCCCCTTGAAAGGAATGTCAAGCAATTTGTTCTTGGAAGACGCATCCGCTGCCCAAGATTTTAACCAAAGCGCTCTGCGCCACAATAGCAAACCCAGAATTTTTTCGCCGCTAACCTAGCCAATTGCAAGGTGGCGTCTAGGGTGAAAGAATTAGCCAATTTAAGAGCACGAATTCTGTCCATAATCTCCTCATAAGAAGAAGAATTACTAATAATCGCCTTTCCTAGCTCATCAAACTAGAAACACGCGGCTGCAGTGACAGGGACAATGCATGCAATTGGTTGTAGAAGGGAACCTTGCTGAACAAACATCTTTAGCAGACCTTCTAATTTTTTATCCATAGGATCTTGGAAAGCACAACTATCTTCTATGGGTATAGTGGCGCGCTTGTGTAGAGTAGAAACCGCCCCCTCGACCTTGGGGACTGTCTGCCATCAGTCCTTTCTGGGGTCGACTATAGGAAAACAATTTTATAAATATGGGGGGAGGTACTAAAGGTATACCGGGCCTGTCCCATTCTTTACTAACAATGTACGCCACCCGCTTGGATATAGGAAAAGCTTCGGGGGGCCCCGGGGCCTCTAAGAACTTTTCCATTTTACATAGTGGTTCTGGAATGACCAGATAATCACAATCATCCAAATTGGATAACACCTCCTTAAGCAGAGCGCGGAGATGTTCCAACTTAAATTTAAAAGTAATCACATCAGGTTCAGCTTGTTGAGAAATGATTCCTGAATCTGAAATTTCTCCCTCAGACAAAACCTCCCTGGCCCCCTCAGACTGGTGTAGGGGCCCTTCAGAAACCATATCATCAGCGTTCTCATGCTCTACAGAATTTTCTAAAACAGAGCAGTCGCGCTTTCGCTGATAAGTGGGCATATTGGCTAAAATGTTTTTGATAGAATTATCCATTACAGCCGTTAAATGTTGCATAGTAAGGAGTATTGGCGCACTAGATGTACTAGGGGCCTCCTGTATGGGCAAGACTGGTGTAGACGAAGGAGGGGATGATGCAGTACCATGCTTACTCCCCTCACTTGAGGAATCATCTTGGGCATCATTTTTACTAAATTTTTTTATGACATAAAATACATATAGTTAAATGAGAAGGAACCTTGGTTTCCCCACAGTCAGAACACAATCTATCTGGTAGTTCAGACATGTTAAACAGGCATAAACTTGATAACAAAGCACAAAAAACGTTTTAAAATAAAACCGTTACTGTCACTTTAAATTTTAAACTAAACACACTTTATTACTGCAATTGCGAAAAAGTATGAAGGAATTGTTCAAAATTCACCAAAATTTCACCACAGTGTCTTAAAGCCTTAAAAGTATTGCACACCAAATTTGGAAGCTTTAACCCTTAAAATAACGGAACCGGAGCCGTTTTTATATTTAACCCCTTTACAGTCCCTGGAATCTGCTTTGCTGAGACCCAACCAAGCCCAAAGGGGAATACGATACCAAATGATGCCTTCAGAAAGACTTTTCTATGTATCAGAGCTCCACACACATGCAGCTGCATGCCATGCTGTCCTCAAAAACAAGTGCGCCATACCGGCGCGAAAATGAGGCTCTGACTATGATTAGGGAAAGCCCCTAAAGAATAAGGTGTCTAAAACAGTGCCTGCCGATATAATCATATCAAAATACCCAGAATAAATGATTCCTCAAGGCTAAATATGTGTTAATAATGAATCGATTTAGCCCAGAAAAAGTCTACAGTCTTAATAAGCCCTTGTGAAGCCCTTATTTACTATCTTAATAAACATGGCTTACCGGATCCCATAGGGGAAATGACAGCTTCCAGCATTACATCGTCTTGTTAGAATGTGTCATACCTCAAGCAGTAAGAGACTGCACACTGTTCCCCCAACTGAAGTTAATTGCTCTCAACAGTCCTGTGTGGAACAGCCATGGATTTTAGTTACGGTGCTAAAATCATTTTCCTCATACAAACAGAAATCTTCATCTCTTTTCTGTTTCTGAGTAAATAGTACATACCAGCACTATTTTAAAATAACAAACTCTTGATTGAATAATAAAAACTACAGTTAAACACTAAAAAACTCTAAGCCATCTCCGTGGAGATGTTGCCTGTACAACGGCAAAGAGAATGACTGGGGTAGGCGGAGCCTAGGAGGGATCATGTGACCAGCTTTGCTGGGCTCTTTGCCATTTCCTGTTGGGGAAGAGAATATCCCACAAGTAAGGATGACGCCGTGGACCGGACACACCTATGTTGGAGAAATACCCAGATAAAATGATTCCTCAAGGCTAAATATGTGTTAATAATGAATCGATTTAGCCCAGAAAAAGTCTACAGTTTTAATAAGCCCTTGTGAAGCCCTTATTTACGATCGTAATAAACATGGCTTACCGGATCCCATAGGGAAAATGACAGCTTCCAGCATTACATCGTCTTGTTAGAATGTGTCATACCTCAAGCAGCAAGAGACTGCACACTGTTCCCCCAACTGAAGTTAATTGCTCTCAACAGTCCTGTGTGGAACAGCCATGGATTTTAGTGACGGTTGCTAAAATCATTTTCCTCATACAAACAGAAATCTTCATCTCTTTTCTGTTTCTGAGTAAATAGTACATACCAGCACTATTTCAAAATAACAAACTCTTGATTGAATAATAAAAACTACAGTTAAACACTAAAAAACTCTAAGCCATCTCCGTGGAGATGTTGCCTGTACAACGGCAAAGAGAATGACTGGGGTAGGCGGAGCCTAGGAGGGATCATGTGACCAGCTTTGCTGGGCTCTTTGCCATTTCCTGTTGGGGAAGAGAATATCCCACAAGTAAGGATGACGCCGTGGACCGGACACACCTATGTTGGAGAAATAGGCCCCTCCCACTCATATTACAACAGTGGGGAAGCTCAGAAACTGTTTCTATGCAGAAAACAAAAATGGCCATGTGGTAAAAATCATGCCCTAATAAGTTTTATCACCAAGTACCTCACAAAAACGATTAACAAGCCAGTAAAACGTTTTAAACATACATTTAACAGTTATGTATTATTATTTACAAGCCGGCTACCAGTTGCTTTTACTGCAGTTAAGGCTCATACATTATTTCAGTATTAACAGTATTTTCAGAGTCAATTCCATTCCATAGAAAATACATTCAGTGTACACACACACACACACATCAGCCTGATACCAGTCGCTATCACTGCATTTAAGGCTGAACTTACTTTACAATGGTATCAGCAGTATTTTCTCAGTCAATTCCATTCCTCAGAAAATAAATTACTGCGCATACCTCATTTGTTGCAGGGGAGCCCTGCATGCTATTCCCCTTCTCTGAAGTTACCTCACGCCTCAGATGAGAAACAGCCAGTGGATCTTAGTTACGTCTGCTAAGATCATAGAAAAAAACCCAGGCAGATTCTTCTTCTAATGCTGCCTGAGAATAAACAGCACACTCCGGTGCCATTTAAAAATAACAAACTTTTGATTGTAGATATAAACTAAGTTAAAAAACACCACAGATCTCTCACAGCTTCCTTTTTAGTTAGGCTGCAAGAGAATGACTGAGTATGATAGGTGAGGGGAGGAGCTATATAGCAAGCTCTGCTGGGTAATTCTCTTGCAGTTTCCTGTTAGGAAGAGAAATATTCCATAAGTAATGGATGACCCGTGGACTGACTACACTTAACAGGAGAAATATCATACATATCATAGAATATCATACATATGAGGGAGCGTGGCTGGAGTTCATCAGTCAGCCCACACCCTCTTCTAAACAATTAGTTAAGCTTTCTGACATCTCCGCTTTTAAAATACGGCCCACATGGATACCCACCGTTTTCTACAGATGTGCACACCTTACAGGGAATGGTGGCTGGCAGGGAGGGGAGAAGTTGCAGAAGGAGGAGAGCAATCTGGCATATTTGGAGGATTTTCCGGTACAATGGACATACCTCCCAATCCCGGGGCTGTCCTTGTCATACTGGAATGGGTGGTAACCCTAATCCGCATTAAGTCAATTACTCCAAATATGTGTTTTCTTACATTCTGTTGTTATGCATCTGAATAAATATGTGCTTAGGCGTTTTTTTGCTGCATCTTCCTAGGCAGAAAGTATCTTTGTTTTATCATGAAGTGAACCATAGTAAGCAAACTTAACTAAAAAGTATCCTACGTTAAACATATATGTGTTATATTACACAAGTATTATACCAGGGAGTGGTGCTGTGTACTAATTAACCCCTAAGTGACCAGACCATTTTTAAATGTTCTTACCGTTAAGGACTACAGCTGTTTTTAAATTTCTGCGGTGTTTGTGTTTAACTGTAATTTTCCTTTTACTCATTTACTGTACCCACACATATTATATACCTTTTTTCTCGCCATTAAATGGACTTTCTAAAGATAGCATTATTTTCATCTTATCATATAATTTACTATAAAAAATGATATAATATGATGAAAAAAAAATTGGAAAAAAAACACACACTTTTTCTAATTTTGACCCCCAAAATCTCTTACACATCTACAACCACCAAAAAACACCCACGCTAAATAGTTTAAAAATTTTGTCCTGAGTTTAGAAATGCCCAATGTTTACATGTTCTTTGCTTTTTATGCAAGTTATAGGGCAATAAGTACAAGTAGCACTTTTAAATTACATTGTAACACTGATATCTGTCAGGAATCCCCGAATAACCCTTCACATGTATATATTTTTTTAGTAGACAACCCAAAGTATTGATCTAGTCCCATTTTGGTATAGTTCATCCCACCATTTCACCGCCAAATGCGATCAAATAAAAAAGAATGTTAACTTTTTCCAGTTTCTCACTGAAATAATTTACAAACAGCTTGTGCAATCATGGCACAAATGGTTGTAAATGCTTCTCTGGGATCCCCTTTGTTCAAAAATAGCAGACATATATGGCTTTGGCATTGCTTTTTGGCAATTAGAAGCCCGCTAAATGCAGCAGCGCACCACACTTGTATTATGCCCAGCAGTGAAGGGGTTAATTAGGTAGCTTGTAGGGTTAATGTTAGCTTTAGTGTATAGATTACCCTCCCACCTGACACATTCCACCCCTTGATCCCTCCCTTATCCCTCTCAAACAGCTCTCTTCCCTCCCCCACCCCACTATTGCCACCCCAATCTTAAAAGGACACTAAACCCAATTTTTTTTCTTTCATGATTCAAAGAGAGCATACAATTTTAACCAACTTCTA
Source organism: Bombina bombina (assembly GCF_027579735.1). Lineage (NCBI taxonomy): Eukaryota > Metazoa > Chordata > Amphibia > Anura > Bombinatoridae > Bombina > Bombina bombina. Next base: position 691,185,114 of record NC_069502.1, read on the forward strand.
ATTTACTCCTATTATCATTTTTTCTTCATTCTCTTGCTATCTTTATTTAAAAAGCAGGTATGTTATGCATAGGAGCCGGGCCCATTTTTAGTTGAGAACCTGGGTTATGGTTGCTTATTGGTGGGTAAATGTAAACATCCAATAAGCAAGTGCTATCCATGGTGCTGAACCTAAAATGGGCTGGCTGCTAAGATTTACATTCCTGCTTTTAAAGATAGCAAGAGAACAAAGGAAAATTGATAATAGGAGTAAATTAGAAAGTTGCTTAAAATGTCATGCTCTATCTGAATCATGAAAAAAAAAATTTGGGTTCAGTGTCCCTTTAAGTACTGGCAGAAAGTTATTTATTTATATATATCTATATATCTATATCTATATATCTATATATATATCTATATATATATATATATATATATATATATATATATATATATATATATATATATATATATTCTGCAGTGTAGGATCCCCCCTTAGTCCCCAACCTCCCTGATCCCACCCAAACAGCTATCTAACCCTCCCCCCTCTACCTATTTGCCGCCATCTTGGGTACTGGCAGCTGTCTGCCGGTACCCAGTTCGCTACAAATTATTTTTTATTTTTTTTATATAATAAATAAATAAAAAGACCCCATTTTTTCTGTACTGTAGCTGCCCCCACAATATCCTACTCCCCTCCCATATCTCTTTCCCAAGAAGTATACCCCCTCTCATTCCTTCCCACTCACTAAACTTTTGCCATAGTGTAGCGGTCCCACCCGCTCCCGGACCTCATACCTCCTTCTGCCCCCTCGAGCGATGGATCGCCCCACCCTCCTCCCTCCTACGCCACCTCCCTCCTATCCCTCCCACACCACCAACGATTGGTACCATCGCTGGCCGATGCAGAGAAACTTTGGAGCTTGGTTAGGAGTCTGAAAATCAGCACAATGTTATTAAAAAAAAAAAAAAGCAAAACTATACATTGTTACAAAAACACTCACAGATAGGCTATATAAATGGATCATCTACAAAACATGTATGCAAAGAAAAATCTAGTGTACAATGTTCCTTTATAGAGCATTGGGTAATTCCTTCATACCAGAACGCAAACTATTGTTAAAGCTTCCCTGCTAAAAGTAGCCAGCAGAGGCTAAACCCTTTTTTTAAGTGATGGTAAACATTAAAGGTTGTAGCTCTGCGACCCAGACCTCTGCTAAAGAGGTAAATAGTGCAGAGCTTCAATTTTCAATGGGGCGGATATCACAGCTTTCTATTGGCTGTACTGCCCTCCCTGTGTTTTTTTTTTTTTTTTTTTTTTAAAAAGACCGTAATGAAGGGGCAGGAAATAGCAGAAAAACAGAGATAAAATAAATAGCTTTTGCTTTGACCAAAAAGTAAGTGTACAGTTAACATTCTTTAATATACTGGCCTCTGCTTTTACAAACTTTGCCATCACTTTAAGTGATTTTTATTTTTTTATTTTTTAAGCCAGACGTGCAAATAGCAGTGGCTAGCACCAGCTGCTTCACTCCAATGAACTCATGCACATGGTATTGTGTTTTATGATTAGGTCCTTAGCCTAAAGGACGTCTACAGACGTCTACTTTTCACTTTTTCAGGACATTATACGTTTACAACTACCCCTGGCTTATGTACAACCCAGATATAATAGGAGTCATCATTTGGATTGTTTATATTAAATCAGGTGATTTGGAACTATGCTTTGCATGATATAGTGCCAAGCTTGTTGTTTACACCTTGCCCCTAGATTGATGGGAGTTATTTAAATTGATGTGCCCTATTATCTGTTTGCACAATTATTTGCGTATTGCTTGCTTTTTCTGATTATATGTACTGTAAAAATACATGTGTAAGGCTTTGTCCTGTTATTGATATATAGTCCTTAGCGCTTTTGATTTTGGTTTTTATTGTTTTTTAATATTTTTAATAAATTGTGATATATACCAGATTCAACCTTTATAAGTATATATCCATTATTTTTAGAGCGGACTAGATATTTCCCCTAACCTTATAGCTGGTTATTTACCATTGCATATAGATATTCAAGATATTTTTATGTTAGAATGAAGTCAAGTGTTACTTTATTGAGAGGCCCCTTGCCAAGGTAGAAAACACTTAGCATTGGTGAAGAGCTAACAAAGATAAATATCCCACTTTGGTGAAATTGGCAAAACCCTACTTATACACCTCAACAGCCTTTTCTCTGCTGCAGGAAATATAGCTGCAGAGAACCAGCCTTAGCCAGAAGCATGTGGACATGTTGAGATTTTTGCATTGTAATGAAAAGTTTCTGAAAGAGTGAATAACAGAATGTTATTAACAGTGATAGTCTAACTCTTTCTAGTTCTACCTCTTTTCAAACAGTTTGTGGTTTTGTTTTGTTTATTTATAAAACTGTGCTCTGCTGCTTAAAAATTGAAGAACAGTTGTGTTAATGTAAAGTTTTAGTCTGAAGTTTATATTTGTAACACTCATTATGTAGATTTTATTTAAAACATAGAAAACTATTATTGATTCTCTTTTTATCTGGTTAGTCGATTAATCGAAAAAATAATCGGCCGATCAATTGATTATGAAAATAATCGTTAGTTGCAGCCCTACTAAAAATGTGTTTGCAAGCCTACATGTTTAACCTTGAACTTGTAGACAATAATGCTGGTAAGAAGACAAGCAAGGAAGCAGCCCGTCCTAAGTGTATCTAAGCAAGGGTAGGCTATCCCAAATACAATTCTTACTTGTATAAAAAATTACACTTGGGTATTTGTCTCTCTAAGGCCCTGATATTCAAAGATTCTAAAGCCTGGAGAGAAACTGTAGTTCAGACTTCACAATGGATGAACTCATTGAATTTTCAAAAGAAAAAGGGTGGAACTCTCCAGCATGGCTAGATCTCTCTCATTTATGTATGTGAGACAAGCCCAGTGCAATATACCACTGCATGATATGACAGTTTTGTATTTGATAATGCAGTGCATTGTATTTTATATTACTATACATTTCATATTTTGTCCTTTCAGTATTATTGCATTTAAGTTTTGCACTCTCATTTGTATCTTAATACATTTAAATTTTGATCTAGCAGTGATCTTACACATTCTGATTATGCTTTGAAAGTTTCTGTGTATCTTTTAAAAATTACATTGCACTTTGTATTTTTTCCATCATAAACTGACAGTTTCAGAAAGTGGGAGGGACAGGACAGTTCCTTAGGCTGAACAGGGGAGTTACCAGGGTATGTCTGAAGCTCTCTTACAAGTCTTATGACATTTTCTAAGCATTTTGAGCAAGCTGGTCTTACTAATTTGTCTCACCAGCTGTATGCAGGTGAAGTTTGCTCAAAATTCACAATACACTTATTTTAACTAACAGACAAGTATTATATACTAAAATATAGACAAAGGCAAGTTAAATTATAGTCAAAACCTTTCAGTTTAATTTGGAATTGATGCAAACAGAGCCTTTATATAAGCCCAGTGGTTCTCCAGTTATCCTTTCTCTCCCATGTAAAAGTTTGTATCCCAGAGAGCCTTATTGCTTTCTATGGGGGGCACTTCTCATCTCTCTGGGATTTCCAGGTTCTTCCCCTTTTCTTAGAAAATTCCACGAGTTCTGCCCCTGTAAAGTCAGCACTCTAATCTCTCTCTCTAAACTAGAAAATGCTTGCTTATCTGGCTTATTAAAAGTTATGACGCTCTGTGGGAAACTGAAGCTGACAGTTTTTCAGTTTTAATTTAAAAGGGACATTCCATTCAAAATTTAAATGCACATAGATGACTTACATCTTTAAATAGAAACCTATTTACAATACACATCTATTGGTGAACATGCTTCTAGTAAAAGTTATCTCTATTTTAGTGTTACATTTTTTTTTCTCTGCACGTGCATGTGAAGCATAGCTAGATTTTTTTTTTATTTCAAACAAGCTTTATTGTTGAAAAGAGTAACAACATTACAATTATATCAATGTTACATCATTAGATGTACAATCATGAGCTTCAAAATGCAAATATAAACATGACTCGGTACAAGCCTCTGAAATTCTGCAAAACACAGACAGCTGATACTATGTAATGAGCTTCGAGCTTGCATCCACAAGCGAAAATGCCTGTGGCTGTGTTAAAACCGTACACTTATATAGTTATATATTTTGTCAGATCTACTTAGGTCCTCAGCTTACATAACACATACAGCTGAGGTTAGCTTAATACCTGATGTTGTCAACTATACAGGTGTAAAAACAGAAAAGAGAGATAGAGAAGAGAGAAAACATCTACGAAGGGGAAGGAAAGGAGGGGGGAAAAAAAAAAGAGAAAGAAAAAAAAAAGGAGGGGGGGGGGAAGAGTGAATCCAGGGGATAGCAAATACCTATTCTTATGAAGGGCAAGGCTCGATAAGAGTTTCACAGTCCCTTTCCCTCCCTGGTCAGTAATATCATTTCATGTGTACCTAGTTTGCCAATTTTAAGATAATTATATCTTTCAAGCCTCAATAGCTCCCCTATCCTGACTCTCCATTCCTGTAAGCTTGGGGTACGCTGTTCTTTCCAATGTGCTGGTATTAGACCTTTTGCCCCATTTAACATTAACAAGAAGAGCAGATATCTATCCTCCCGAATTATCTTGAGTAGTTTGTGGTAAATCAAATAGGTTGGCCTAGGGGGGATAATAATCTTAAGAAGCCTGCTCATTTCTCCCAAGGACGTATATGTGGACAAGTCCACCAAATGTGAAGGAGAGTAGCCTCCTCACCGCAGCCTCTCCAGCACTCCCAACTTGTGTGTTGATATATTTTTTGAAGCCTTTGGGGGGTCAGGTACCATCTACTCAAAAATTTATAATGCATCTCCTGAATACGTACCGAGACAGACACCTTATTTGCTCTCTCGAAGATCTTGAGCCAGTCTTTATGACCTATGTCCTGTCCCAGATCAGTCTGCCAAGCATTTGCATACGTAGGAAGAGTGGATCCACCCTTTGTCAGTAGGAGTTTGTACAACTGTGATATAAGATGGGTAGGGGTCTGAGGCGTTGTATACAATACCTCAAATAGTGACCTACATCTCCTCAGTGCAAACCTCTCTCCATGGGTGTTAAAATAATGTGTAATTTGTGCTACCCTAAACCATGACGAGAAGATGCCTGGGTCTGCCAGCTCTGTCTGGGTTTTTATTTTATCTTGCTGTATTATATTGAAAAACATAAATTATGCTTACCTGATAATTTCCTTTTCTTCCGTGGGATAAAGTCCACAATCACATTCATTACTTATGGGAAATAAGAACCTGGCCACCAGGAGGAGGCAAAGACCCACCAGCCAAAGGCTTAAATACACCTCCCACTTCCCCTATCCCCCAGTCATTCAGTCGAGGAACAAGGAACAGTGGAAGAAGCATCAAGGTGAAAGAGTGCCAGAAGATAAAAAGAACAATGGAAGAAAAGGAAATTATCAGGTAAGCATAACATTTATGTTTTTCTTCCTAATGGAGTCCAGAGCCACATTCATTGCTTATGGGAAATTTATACCCAAGCCAAAGAGGACACAGAATTCCAAAACGGGAGAGTAAGAGGCGGACCACATGATGGCACCACCCAAAAAACACATTCCCAAAAAAAAAACCCTGTTTCGTCTGAAAACAGGGAACAAGAACTCCTTGAAAAAAAGGCAGCTCCAATGACGCAAATCTACTAACAGGTCATAGAACCTGAATGTTCGCCACGAATAGACGTAACCGAGATCAAGGACCCCAAGGACACTATCTCTCAAGGCAACAGCCCAGCCGCAGCTCCTCAACCAACTAGGGGATCCGACAAAACATTCCTGAAGGGAACACAAGCCTAACAGAAGGAGGAAACCCCCAGGTCGTCAAGAAGACAACCCAACTCTGTTTGACAGGCGTACTCTAACCCATGTCCCATTGACAGGAACAGAAATCAGCAGAATACAAGAGAAAAACCTGAAGAGAACAAACAGATCTCAAGGACCAGAAAGCGCACAAACAGCTAAAGAGCAGGGACCAATGGCACTCCTATGAAAACCCGGTCACCAAGGTGAAAAACCCTTACCAGCTAACAGGAGAAAACAATACCCAGTCCCGCACCCCAGACCACAGGAGACTGATGGTGCCGTACTAGCAAGGACCAATTCTAGAGATGGAAAAAAAAAAACAATGAAAAAGATACTGGACATAAAGGAGAAGCTAGTGGTGCGAGCAAGAAGCGGAGCCCTTCCTATAAAAATAAATACCCCACCTTGCTCCTGTGTAACCAAGACAGTACAGCCACTACAGGTCACAGAGCAGCAAAACCTAATCTCCAATCAAATCCCCGACAACAGAAGGAACCCAAGGATCCAACTCCCCAGAGGATTCCCAACTAGTACCAAAAACAGCTAACTAGCAGCCAAATTAACTAGCAGCCGAGGAGCAGATAACTGTAACCGGTTTCGAATGCAAAACCCTTCAAGTCTGCTCTTCAGCAGACTCCCTGTACGCCAAAGCATCGCTGTTCACACAGCCTATAAACTTAGCTAGGGTTAGTGCAGTGATTAAAAAACAACCCATCCAATTGACCGGTAGCCAGACAAGCCAACAGGCCACAACTGCTAGCAACCGGCACACACCTCCACTCAAGAAAAAGGGGGGGGGGGATTAATCAGTCACTTATGATAAAAAGACTAGACCCTGAGATAAACCACCTAGAAATGGGTAACAAGAATCCCAACCTCTGAGAGACAATCTCTGGGGCCCCCTAAGCCAGTCAGGCGACTAAAATACAGAAGTGGGGAAAAAGACCAACACGCTAATCATTGACCCTACAGGTCGAGAACAAGACTAGGACAGTACTCATGGAGACAAAACCCCAAGCCCAGCTTCAGAACTGGGTATTTAACCGGAAACTTCCAAACTCCCCATAAATGAGAGACAAAGGAGCGCACACAGAGGAGACACTGCGATGAAAACCACAACACTGAATCCAACGGACACTAGATCCAAGGATAGAGGTCAACCTGGTTCTAAACCCTAAAAGGGGCGACATAATGACCTATGAACCCTAGTGACAGCACCTGAAAAAGGTGAACCACACAACCCGAGCATAAAAGCTCCCAGAGGCGAAGATAGTGAAACCAACCACCTCTAAACGTCCCCTAAGAAGAACTTCCACAGGCCAGTCCAAGCGCTTCCCACATCCAGACCCTCAGGTCTAAATGAAGTATTAGTGTAGTTTTTTTTTTCATACAAAAAAAAGAAAAACGAACAATCAAGTCCCGCCGGACCAGCCAGGCCAAACATGCGTCACTAACAAGCAACAAGGCACACAAACAACTCTGGACGAAATCTGGAAGCAAGTTCTATAAAAGAACGTAAATCGAGCAATCCCAAAATTTCCATAGGGAAGAAAAAACAGAAAGTAAATAATCCTTATGGGATAAAAAAAAAAAAAAAACAGGGCACCCGCAGGCATCCGCCCAGAAGGAACCATGCCTCTGTAGTACCTGTCACCTGTAACCTTCAGAAAAACGACTGGGAAAGCTCACATGAGACTGACCGGTGAAAAACACACCCCATTAGTCTATCTCACAGAACCCTGAGAAGACCCCTGATGATACAGGAAAGGATCCCCCAATAAATCAAACAGACATCGTAGTAGGACACGCAGCCGCACGTTTGGAGGAGGAAGTGGAAGGATTTCTCTTGAAATTACGAAAGGAACGAAAATTACTCTGACGTCCCTTTTGTTTATTTCTCTTATCCTGAGGGAGGAAATGTCCCTTTCCTCCAGTGACGTCAACCCTGGCCCAAACAAAGTCTTTCCTTTGTAAGGAATCGCCAAATGTTTAGACTTAGATGACACATCCGCAGACCAGGATTTTAACCATAAGGCTCTGCGGGACAGAATGGCAAAACCAGAAATCTTAGCACCCAGCTTAATAACCTGAAAGGAAGCATCCGTGATAAAGGAGTTGGCCAACTTAAGGGCCTTTATCCTATCCTGGATTTCCTCGATGGGAGTGTCTGTCCGAATAGATTCAGACAATGCATCAAACCAGTATGCTGCCGCACTAGTAACAGTAGCAATACAAACCGTGGGTTGCCATTGTAAATCCTGGTGTACAAACATTTTCTTGAGTAACCCCTCTAACTTCTTATCCATAGGATCCTTAAAGGAACAACTATCTCTATAGGAATAGTAGTTCTCTTGGCTAGCATGGAAATTGCCCCTTCCACTTTGGGTACCGTCTGCCAAGATTCCTTGATAGAATCTGCTATAGGAAACATCTTTTTAAATACAGGGGATGTAGAAAAAGGGATACTTGGTCTCTACCCTTCCTTAGCAATAATCTCAGTAGCTCGATCTGGTACAGGAAAAACTTCCACCATGGAAGGTACATCAAAATATTTATTTAGCTTACTGGATTTTTTAGGATTGACAACGACCATGGTGTCGCTGTCGTCCAGTGTAGCTAAAACCTCCTTGAGTAATAGACGGAGGTGTTCTAGCTTAAACCTTAAGGATACAACTTCAGTATCAGCAGGAGGAATTACACTGTCTGAGATTTCACCCTCAGATGCTACCGAAGTATCCTCCTCCTACTCAGGCTTCTGGGAGGGGGCATTTGAAAAAGCAACAACTGTGTCAGTAACCTCACTCACTGATTGTTTACCTTTCCTCTTGCGCTTTCCCTGAAGCATGGGAAAAGCAGACAACGCATCAGAAACTGCAGAGGACATGAGGGAAGCGATGTCTTCAAGGTAACTCCAGGTGGAGTAGTGGAGGAAGCGCAGGGCACTGGTTGTATCAACGCTAAGTTTTGGGACACTTGAGGAGAAAGCTGCGGCATATATTGAACATTGTCAGAAGGCTCCTGAACAGCATCCGCCCCAGACAATGTTAGCTCAGAAGAAAGTCTAACCCTGAACTGTAAAGTTCTCTCAATACATGAGGAACAGAAAGGGATTGGTGGGTCCACATTAGCATCAAAATATAAAGTACATGTAATGTCTTGCAGGGCCTCTTGGTCCATCTTTATTAACAATTTGAGCAAATAAAAATTGGATAAACCTATATCTTAACTTGAAATTACCTCACAAAAAAAATGTTACTGTGTCTTTAAATGATAAATGTAACGTTTTTATTTTGCTTTACAAGAAAAAATTTAAATTTTTACAACAAACAGCAGACAATCACCTAAGCTTTGCTGAGGTGCCTACCTGCCACCGGATCGTATATTTCATAGATAGTAGACATCCGGACTCAATCTAATATTCTTTAATAACGTATCCGAGACTGTTCTGCTGCGTCACCATAACGTAGCAGAGAAAAAACTTTTTAACCGCTTGTCACCACTCTCCGTAACACCGGAAATGAAGAGAGACAGACAAAAAGAGCGTGCAAACATTGTGGGCGTATCAAAAGTAAACCTCCCAGTCGGCAAATGACTGTAAAATAAAGCCGTTGGGAGTTGTGAAACGCACCTAACACATGAGCCACATCTCCTCGTCCCCAGTGCCTGCCATAGCTGCCCTTATAATGTAATCCTCACTCCCAAGGATAATATCATTTTTGTGTCCTTATTATATAATAATTTTCCTGTGTCCCCAGAAAATAAACTTAGCACTTACCTTTAGAAATCTGCCCGGCAGTAAGACAGTTCACCAGGTTTGAGAGATCCTCTCCCTCACATGGACCTGTGGGAAAAAAAGATAAAGTCTGAGTAATCTTACTCAGGCTTTCAGTATTAGGGCAGCATTAAATATATGGGAGGTGCAGTGAGAATTATGTCCCACAAGTTCCCATTGCTTGAAAGCCACCACTACTCTACTGAAGAGACTGATGTGGACTACGGCTACACCCTAGCAGAACAAACAACACAAGCTTGTGTTGTTTAAACAAAATAATAAACTCTTGATTGAAGACACCTAATTTTACCACTTCCTTGCTCTAACGTAGGCAAAGAGAATAACTGGGGTTAAAGGGAAGGGAGGTGATATTTAACAGCTTTGCTGTGGTGCTATAGTAATTAGATGATCCATGGACTAATCATGTCATTAGAAAGAAAGGGAGATAATCCCTTGATTCCTAGATCGAAGCAGAAGGTGCCTCAATGAGGCCCATACTGAACTATCATAACAAATTACATTACAGCAACATAATAAAATGAAACAATCTTACTGCAATCCACACCGTGGAACAGGAACACGGCCCTTCAAGTGTGACGAATAGTAGCATCGCCTCCACCGTGGACTAGAGAGCGGACAGCAGGTAGCGAAACGAAGTTCGGCAACGCCAAGTGCTGAAAAGGAGCTGTGAATACGAGTTGGGATGGTGTCGCAAGGGGAAGCTCCTACTGCTCTCCGGGCTCTCACTTTGCCCAGGCCCTCCACGAGATGCTGACAGGACTACTTAAAACTCCCGTCTCATGTCAAAGGGTAGCACCCTCCATAAGAGACAAAATAAAAAATAAAAATAAATTAAAGTATAATAAAAAAAACTTCTGACACTTTTCTGCCAACCTCCTGGGACGAAAGGCAAAGAATGACTGGGGGATAGGGGAAGTGGGAGGAGTATTTAAGCCTTTGGTTGGTGGGTCTTTGCCTCCTCCTGGTGGCCAGGTTCTTATTTCCCATAAGTAATGAATGCGGCTGTGGACTCTTTCCCATTAGGAAGAAAATCGAGGATTCCGCTAGAGTGTGGGACCCAACGGGGGCGTGTGGCCCAAACTCCAAGCCCAGATCCGGATTCTCTTTTATCGGAGTGACCAGCGAGTTGAAGGTGGAGATATAGGGCATTTCACAGATTAGTCTATCCCACCTCTTGAACACTTCCTCAATTAGAGGGTATTTTTTGATGATTGCTGGGTGATTTTTCGTGGAAATCCAGGCCAACGCCCCCACGTTCCCCCTCCGCAGCATCTCGTTGTCAATTTGTATTCAAGCTTTGTTGCACAAATTTTTGCTCCATTCCACCAATCTCTGTAGAGATATGGCTCTCTGATACCCTTTTAAATGAGGGACTCCTATCCCTCCTCTATCTCTGGGCATATATATGGTGTGCTTACTAATTCTGGGTTTTTGCCAGTTCCAGATGTAATCTTTAATAGCGGACTGAATATGTTGTATGTAATGAGAAACCGGTGGAATTGGAACTGTTTGTAAAATGTATAACATTCTTGGCAGTATATTCTTGACAACCCCGACCTGACCCAGCCAGGAGATAGTTTTATTTTTCCAATTGGCAAGGTCTCTGAGGATGTCATTTCGTATGTGTTTATAATTAAGATCTGCAATTTCTACCAAGTCAGGTGTGATCGTAATCCCTAGGTATTTTATAGCGTGTTGGGCAATTTTTTTTTGAAAATCGGATTTAAGGGCCTCAAAGAGGCCAGGAGGTTCAGTGATGTTTAGAATTTCTGATTTTAAAGGGTTGAGGAGGAAGTTCGACACCTTGCCAAATTCTGAAAATTCCATCAAGGCTTCTCGCAATTAACTGGCCGAGTCGGTTATCGTCAAGAGAACATCATTCGCATACACTGCGGGTTTATGCTCAGAATTACCGATATTAATCCCTTTAATTTGTGGGTTTGCCCTAATTTTCCCTGCCAACACCTCAATAGTGTGGGCAAATAAGAGGGGCAAGAGAGGGCAGCCCTGCCTAGTCCCATTTTTAGTGCACCAGCAAGCACCAGTGGGGCTTGTATCATGTCAGCAATTAACAAATTGAGTAATTACCAGTTGATACAAACACCTTAGGCTCTTTCAGCAAGTGCTGTGTTTAAAATGCTAGTGCACGGTGCATACTTAAATACACCTTTGAAACAGTTATAGCTTTTTTTTTAGAAGCATTTTTGCTAATACATGTTTATTACAAAAATGCTTCCATTCAAAACTGAAATGCATCCATGTGGATTCCAATTTTGGTTGGAATGTCCCTTTAAATAAGAGACAATCTAATTTATAAAATATACACATATATATATATATATATATATATATATATATATATATATATATATATATATATATATATATACACATATACAAAGTATGAGCCTAATTTGTTGAAGTTACACGTAAAAATTGAAGCAATAATCTGCAGTTAGCGTTACAAATCTCTTATTTCAGGTCTGGTCTGTTTTAGCAGATATGCTTTAGCCATGCTCATCTCTTTAAAAGTGAGCTAATAGAAGATTAAACTGGGTGGGCTCTATTGTACACAACAGCCTACTAAGCTTTTTTGATACCCAACTGAGAACCTCTCTTTCTTGTAGTTGGATATATTAAATACATCTGGAGCCCTCTGAAGCTGCAGTCATTTGTTTTTCACTAACCATCAACATAGCAACAAACAGTATGAGTAAAGAAAGTAAATGGCAGCATGAAACAAATTATCAGAAATTCTATTGCAGACTAATTATTAAGTTCTAACGGCAGAAGTATTTCTTAGGAATTTGTTTAAAGACAACAGCAGATGAAGCACTGATTTCAAGCAGAAACTCAATGTGCATCTGCACAGTAAACACACACATACACCACCACTCACTAATAAAGGTCACCAGGTCCCCCTGAAAACATTAGAACAGGAGGGAGTAGGAGAGAAATGAAATAGGACAAGTACTTGTAGAAAAGGAAATGTCAATGAGAAAAGAATGGTCTTGTTACTTTTTTGCCACCAGGCAAAATTGATAATCAGGAATACATTAACCCCTTGAGCCATTTGGACGTAGGTACTAAGTCACACATACTTTGCCCAGCGTATTGATGTAGTACCTATGTCTAAGACAGAGGTGCATGCTGCGATCCCTGCTGTCAGCATAGACAGCAGAGAATGCAGCTGGGGCAGAAGGCATCTGCCTTTATATGGTAAGGGAGCGCTAATTATGCTCCTTTACCATATAAAGGCCTATCAGCGATCGTTACAGAGAGTGACACTGTATCACTCTGTGACAATCATGATTGTTGCCGAGTGGGAGCAGTGGGAGGGGAATGGATAAGCCCAGCGGAGGAAAAATGTGAGTCCGGCAAAAGGGAGGGATGGGGCCCTAAACTATGGAACAAAAATCGGCTGGAGGGGGGATTCTACACTACACAAAAAATGGACCTCAGATTACACAAAAATAAGGATTTGTTACTGGCAGGCTGGCTAGCTGCCAGTAACAAATATTGTTTTGGACAGGACCAGGGAGGTGGGAGTTTGAGGATGGACCCCTGCAATACAAAAATAAATATATATTTAAAAAAAGCCCTAAACTGCAAACTGGCAGACTGTCTGCCAGTACTTAAGAAGGTGGTGACCAGTGTGTGTGTGTAGTGGTGGTGGGGGGGGGGGGGGATTTAGAAGGGATCAGTGGGTGGGAGGTGTCAGGTGGGAGGGTTAAAGGGCCATTATACACTCATTTTTTCTTTGCATAAATGTTTTGTAGATGATCTATTTATAAAGCCCATAAAGTTTTTTTTTTGTTTTTTTTAAATGTATAGTTTTGCTTATTTTTAAATAACATTGCTCTGATTTTCAGACTCCTAACCAAGCCCCAAAGTTTTATTTCAAAATACCATCAGCTACCTTCTCCAGCTTGCTCCTGTTTGTGTAAAGGGTATTTTCACATGCAAAAGAAGGGGGGGGGGGAGTGTCTTATTTCCCACTTGCAGTGGGCTTTCCAACTGCCTTTTCAACAGAGTTAAACTGAAAGCTTCTAAGTATGTTTTTAAACCATTTTATACTGGATTTTTATATCAGTATCTGTGCATCTTATTCTTTATAGTAGTGTCTATTACATGCAGTTATATGAAAATGAGTGTATACTGTCCCTTTAATATCTTCACTACAGCAACAATTAACTTTACAAGCTAACAAATTAACCCCTTCACTCTGGAAATTTCAGAAGTGAGGTGCGCAGCTGCAATTAGTGGACTTCTAATTGCCAAAAACTAATTGCAAAGCCATGCAGGTCTGCTGTTTCTGAACAAAGGGGACCCCAGAGAAGCTTTTACAACCATTTGTCTTATGACTGCAGTAATTGTGTGTAAATAATTTCAGTGAGAAACCGAACGTTTGCAAAAAAGTTAATGATTTTTTTTTATATGATCGTATTTGGAGGCTAAACAGTGGCATCAAATATACCAAAATGTGCATAGATCAATGCCTTGGGTTGTCTACTTTAAAAATATATATCATTTTCATAGGTAAATCAAAAACCAAAGGGTCTATTTATGTTTAAACAGAATGAGAGAAAAAAGCTAAAAATTCTCTGGTGCTCTGGGAAAGTTTTTCTCTGAAATTTCCAGTAGTGAAGGGGTTAAACAGGGGAACATTTTATGGTACATTGTCCCTTTAAGAGCTGATAAGAAAATAATTGGATACACTATTGATTGTCTCCTAATTTTCTTTCTGTGCTTTCTATGAAATACCTGTCAAAAGGCTCCAGAAAAAAATGGCTTAGGTCCTTCGGTAAACCTTTAATTGAGGGCTTTAAAAAAATGTTCTGATCAAAAAAACTAAACGTGTAAATTAAAAAAAAAAAAAGTTGAGCAGAACCCAATTCTTCAAGAAGGTAATGTTTTAAAAGGAGATTGGTGTAGTGGAGAGATATGCATTTGATTGTTTTGTTAATTTCATTTAATTCTACCTCTCCAAGTGATCAGAAGCTAAACATCCTGCTATGAAGGAAATATGTCTTGTGCTGCCACAAATATTTTGAGAGAAATGACTGCAGCCACTTGTTTGTTAACTATAAATTTAATTCCCTACTTATAGCTAAATGGTTTCAATAAACAGTCTTCCTACTACTATATAACAACAACTGAATTATAAACTTGTTCTATTGCTTTAACAACTTTTGGAGAATGACAAAAATGACATACTAAAAAAAATCTTATAGATAATATCGGTGTCTCAATATCACTGCAATGAGTGACATTATTCATGCAACTGAATGGTTGATTGAAGCGGAAAGCAGATACACTGCTCTTAAAGGGACAGTCTAGTCAAAATTAAACTTTCATGATTCAGATAGGGCATGACATTTTAAACAACTTTCCAATTGACTTTTATCATTAAACTTGCTCTGTTCCCTTGGTGGTATTTTTGAAAAACTAAACCTAGGTAGGCTCAAAATTATTTCTGAACCGTTGAAAACCGCTTCTTAGCTCAGAGCATTTTGAAAGTTTTTCACAGTTAGACAGTACTAGTTCATGCGTGTCATATAGATAACAACATTGTGCTTACTCCCGTACAGTTATTTAGGAGTCTGCACTGATTGGCAAAACTTCATGTCTGTCAAAAGCACTGAGATAAGGGGTAGTCTGCAGAAGCTCAGAAACAAGGTAATCACATACAGTAGGTGAAACGCCGGTCCGGATGTCCTCTTCTTGCCGGATAGGAGGAAGACTTCGGAGCCTCTTCTGGACCTCTTCTTGCCGGATAGGAGGAAAACTTCGGAGCCTCTTCTGGACCTCTTCTTGCCGGAGAGGAGGAAGACTTCGGACGCTCTTCTGGATGGATCAGTGATACCCGGCGTGGTGAAGATAAGGTAGGGAGATCTTCAGGGGCTTAGTGTTAGGTTTTTTAAGGGGGGTTTGGGTTATATTAGGGGTATGTGGGTGGTGGGTTGTAATGTTGGGGGGGGGGTATTGTATGTTTTTTTTTCAGGCAAAACAGAATTTATGCTTACCTGATAAATTACTTTCTCCAACGGTGTGTCCGGTCCACGGCGTCATCCTTACTTGTGGGATATTCTCCTCCCCAACAGGAAATGGCAAAGAGCCCAGCAAAGCTGGTCATATGATCCCTCCTAGGCTCCGCCTACCCCAGTCATTCGACCGACGTACAGGAGGAAATATGCATAGGAGAAACCATATGATACCGTGGTGACTGTAGTTAGAGAAAATAATTCATCAGACCTGATTAAAAAAACCAGGGCGGGCCGTGGACCGGACACACCGTTGGAGAAAGTAATTTATCAGGTAAGCATAAATTCTGTTTTCTCCAACATAGGTGTGTCCGGTCCACGGCGTCATCCTTACTTGTGGGAACCAATACCAAAGCTTTAGGACACGGATGAAGGGAGGGAGCAAATCAGGTCACCTAAATGGAAGGCACCACGGCTTGCAAAACCTTTCTCCCAAAAATAGCCTCTGAAGAAGCAAAAGTATCAAATTTGTAAAATTTGGCAAAAGTGTGCAGTGAAGACCAAGTCGCTGCCTTACAAATCTGGTCAACAGAAGCCTCGTTCTTGAAGGCCCATGTGGAAGCCACAGCCCTAGTGGAGTGAGCTGTGATTCTTTCAGGAGGCTGCCGTCCGGCAGTCTCATAAGCCAATCGGATGATGCTTTTAAGCCAAAAGGAAAGAGAGGTAGAAGTTGCTTTTTGACCTCTCCTTTTACCAGAATAAACAACAAACAAAGAAGAAGTTTGTCTGAAATCTTTAGTGGCCTCTAAATAGAATTTTAGAGCACGGACTACGTCCAAATTGTGTAACAAACGTTCCTTCTTTGAAACTGGATTCGGGCACAAAGAAGGTACGACTATCTCCTGGTTAATATTCTTGGTGGAAACAACTTTCGGAAGAAAACCAGGCTTAGTACGTAAAACCACCTTATCTGCATGGAACACCAGATAGGGCGGAGAACACTGCAGCGCAGATAACTCAGAAACTCTTCTAGCAGAAGAAATTGCAACCAAAAACAAAACTTTCCAAGATAATAACTTAATATCTACGGAATGTAAGGGTTCAAACGGAACCCCTTGAAGAACTGAAAGAACTAGATTAAGACTCCAGGGAGGAGTCAAAGGTCTGTAAACAGGCTTGATTCTAACCAGAGCCTGAACAAACGCTTGAACGTCTGGCACAGCTGCCAGCCTTTTGTGAAGTAAAACAGATAACGCAGAAATCTGTCCCTTCAGAGAACTTGCAGATAATCCCTTCTCCAAACCCTCTTGTAGAAAGGATAAAATCCTAGGAATTTTTATCTTGTTCCACGGGAATCCTTTAGATTCACACCAACAGATATATTTTTTCCATATCTTATGGTAAATTTTTCTAGTCACAGGCTTTCTAGCCTGAATCAGAGTATCAATTACAGAATCTGAAAACCCACGCTTTGATAAAATCAAGCGTTCAATCTCCAAGCAGTCAGTTGGAGAGAAACCAGATTCGGATGTTCGAATGGACCTTGAACAAGAAGGTCCTGTCTCAAAGGTAGCTTCCATGGTGGAGCCGATGACATATTCACCAGGTCTGCATACCAAGTCCTGCGTGGCCACGCAGGAGCTATCAAGATCACCGAAGCCCTCTCCTGGTTGATCCTGGCTACCAGCCTGGGAATGAGAGGAAACGGTGGGAAAACATAAGCTAGGTTGAAGGTCCAAGGTGCTACTAGTGCATCCACTAGAGTCGCCTTGGGATCCCTGGATCTGGACCCGTAACAAGGAACCTTGAAGTTCTGACGAGACGCCATCAGATCCATGTCTGGAATGCCCCATAATTGAGTTATTTGGGCAAAGATTTCCGGGTGGAGTTCCCACTCCCCCGGATGGAATGTCTGACGACTCAGAAAATCCGCTTCCCAATTTTCCACTCCTGGGATGTGGATTGCAGACAAGTGGCAGGAGTGATCCTCCGCCCATTGAATTATCTTGGTCACTTCCTCCATCGCCAGGGAACTCCTTGTTCCCCCCTGATGGTTGATATATGCAACTGTCGTCATGTTGTCTGATTGAAACCTTATGAATTTGGCCTTTGCTAGATGAGGCCAAGCTTTGAGAGCATTGAATATCGCTCTCAGTTCCAGAATGTTTATCGGGAGAAGAGATTCTTCCCGAGACCATAGACCCTGAGCTTTCAGGGGTTCCCAGACCGCGCCCCAGCCCACCAGACTGGCGTCGGTCGTGACAATGACCGACTCTGGTCTGCGGAAGCTCATTCCCTGTGACAGGTTGTCCAGGATTAGCCACCAACGGAGTGAATCTCTGGTCCTTTGATCTACTTGAATCGTCGGAGACAAGTCTGTATAATCCCCATTCCACTGTCTGAGCATGCACAGTTGTAATGGTCTTAGATGAATTCGTGCAAAAGGAACTATGTCCATTGCTGCAACCATCAATCCTATTACTTCCATGCACTGCGCTATGGAAGGACGAAGAACAGAATGAAGAACTTGACAAGAGCTTAGAAGTTTTGATTTTCTGACCTCTGTCAGAAAAATTCTCATTTCTAAGGAGTCTATTATTGTCCCCAAGAAGGGAACTCTTGTTGACGGGGAAAGAGAACTTTTTTCTATGTTTACTTTCCATCCGTGAGATCTGAGAAAGGCTAGGACGATGTCCGTATGAGCCTTTGCTTTTGACAGAGACGACGCTTGAATCAGGATGTCGTCCAAGTACGGTACTACTGCAATGCCCCTTGGTCTTAGAACCGCTAGAAGGGACCCTAGTACCTTTGTGAAAATTCTCGGAGCAGTGGCTAATCCGAATGGAAGTGCCACAAACTGGTAATGCTTGTCCAGAAAAGCGAACCTTAGGAACTGATGATGTTCCTTGTGGATAGGAATATGGAGGTACGCATCCTTTAAATCCACCGTGGTCATAAATTGACCTTCCTGGATGGTAGGAAGGATCGTTCGAATGTTTTCCATTTTGAACGATGGAACCCTGAGAAATTTGTTTAGGATCTTGAGATCTAGAATTGGTCTGAATGTTCCCTCTTTTTTGGGAACTATGAACAGGTTGGAGTAAAACCCCATCCCTTGTTCTCTTATTGGAACTGGATGAATTACTCCCATCCTTAACAGGTCTTCTACACAATGTAAGAATGCCTGTCTTTTTATTTGGTTTGAAGATAATTGAGACCTGTGGAACCTTCCCCTTGGGGGTAGTTCCTTGAATTCCAGGAGATAACCTTGAGAAACTATTTCTAGTGCCCAAGGATCCTGAACATCTCTTGCCCAGGCCTGAGCAAAGAGAGAAAGTCTGCCCCCCACCAGATCCGGTCCCGGATCGGGGGCCATCCCTTCATGCTGTTTTGGTAGCAGTGGCAGGCTTCTTGGCCTGCTTACCCTTGTTCCAGCCTTGCATCGGTCTCCAGGCTGGTTTGGGTTGAGAAGTATTACCCTCTTGCTTAGAGGATGTAGAAGTAGAGGCTGGTCCGTTTCTGCGAAAGGGACGAAAATTAGGCTTATTTCTAGCCTTAAAAGACCTATCCTGAGGAAGGGCGTGGCCCTTTCCTCCGGTGATGTCTGAAATAATCTCTTTCAAATCAGGACCAAACAGTGTTTTGCCCTTGAAAGGGATGTTAAGCAATTTTGTCTTGGAAGACACATCCGCTGACCAAGACTTTAGCCAGAGCGCTCTGCGCGCCACGATAGCAAACCCTGAATTTTTCGCCGCTAATCTCGCTAATTGCAAAGCGGCATCTAGAATAAAAGAGTTAGCCAATTTAAGTGCATGAACTCTGTCCATAACCTCCTCATACGAAGATTCTTTATTGAGCGACTTTTCTAGTTCTTCGAACCAGAAACACGCTGCCGTAGTGACAGGAACAATGCATGAAATTGGTTGAAGAAGGTAACCTTGCTGAACAAACATTTTTTTAAGCAAACCCTCTAATTTTTTATCCATAGGATCTTTAAAAGCACAACTATCTTCTATGGGAATAGTAGTGCGTTTGTTTAGAGTAGAGACCGCCCCCTCGACCTTAGGGACTGTCTGCCATAAGTCCTTTCTGGGGTCGACTATAGGAAATAATTTCTTAAATATAGGGGGAGGCACAAAAGGTATGCCGGGCCTTTCCCATTCCTTGTTTACTATGTCCGCCACCCGCTTGGGTATAGGAAAAACATCGGGGGGCACCGGAACCTCTAGGAACTTGTCCATCTTACATAATTTCTCTGGAATGACCAAATTGTCACAATCATCCAGAGTAGATAATACCTCCTTAAGCAGTGCGCGGAGATGTTCTAATTTAAATTTAAATGTTACAACATCAGGTTCAGCTTGTTGAGAAATTTTTCCTGAATCTGAAATTTCTCCCTCAGACAAAACCTCCCTCCTGGCCCCTTCAGATTGGTGTGAGGGTATGTCAGAAGCGTTATCATCAGCGTCCTCTTGCTCTTCAGTGTTTAAAACAGAGCAATCGCGCTTTCTTTGATAAGTAGGCATTTTAGATAAAATATTTGCAATAGAATTATCCATAACAGCCGTTAATTGTTGCATAGTAATAAGTATTGGCGCACTAGATGTACTAGGGGCCTCTTGTGTGGGCAAAACTGGTGTAGACACAGAAGGGGGTGATGCAGTACCATGCTTACTCCCCTCATCTGAAGAATCATCTTGGGCACTATTATTATCTGTGGCATCATTGTCCCTACTTTGTTTGGACGCCATGTCACAATTATCACATATATTTAAATGGGGAGACACATTGGCTTTCATACATATAGAACATCGTTTATCTGATGGTTCAGACATGTTAAACAGGCTTAAACTTGTCAACAAAGCACAAAAAAACGTTTTAAAATAAAACCGTTACTGTCACTTTAAATTTTAAACAGAACACACTTTATTACTGAATATGCGAAAAAGTATGAAGCAATTGTTCAAAATTCACCAAAATTTCACCACAGTGTCTTAAAGCCTTAAAAGTATTGCACACCAAATTTGAAAGCTTTAACCCTTAAAATAACGGAACCGGAGCCGTTTTTACATTTAACCCCTATACAGTCCCAGGAATCTGCTTTGCTGAGACCCAACCAAGCCCAGAGGGGAATACGATACCAAATGACGCCTTCTATAAGCTTTTTCAGTGGATCTTAGCTCCTCACACATGCATCTGCATGCCTTGCCTTCCAAAAACAACTGCGCATTAGTGGCGCGAAAATGAGGCTCTGCCTATGACTAGAGAAGGCCCCCATCTGAAAAAGGTGTCCATACAGTGCCTGCCGTTTTTTAACAACAATCCCCAAGATTATAATAACTATAAAGCGCTATAATCTGTCAAATATGCTTAGCAAGTAATCGTTTTAGCCCAGAAAAATGTCTACCAGTTTTTTAAGCCCTCATAAAGCCCTTATTCTTATACTTAATCTAAGAAAATGGCTTACCGGTCCCCATAGGGAAAATGACAGCCTTCCAGCATTACCAAGTCGTGTTAGAAATGTGGCCATCATACCTCAGGCAGAAAAGTCTGCCAACTGCTTCCCCCAACTGAAGTTACTTCATCTCAACAGTCCTGTGTGGAAACAGCAATCGATTTTAGTAACGTTTGCTAAAATCATCTTCCTCTCACAAACAGAAATCTTCTTCTCTTTTCTGTTTCAGAGTAAATAGTACATACCAGCACTATTTTAAAATAACAAACACTTGATTGAAGAATAAAAACTACATTTAAACACCAAAAAACTCTTAGCCATCTCCGTGGAGATGTTGCCTGTGCAACGGCAAAGAGAATGACTGGGGTAGGCGGAGCCTAGGAGGGATCATATGACCAGCTTTGCTGGGCTCTTTGCCATTTCCTGTTGGGGAGGAGAATATCCCACAAGTAAGGATGACGCCGTGGACCGGACACACCTATGTTGGAGAAAAGAGCTGAATTCTTTGGGGCATGCCCCGCAAAAGGCCCTTTTAAGGGCTGGTAAGGTAAAAGAGCTGTAAACTTTATTTTAGAATAGGGTAGGGCATTTTTTTATTTTGGGGGCTTTGTTATTTTTTTAGGGGGCTTAGAGTAGGTGTAATTAGTTTAAAATTCTTGTAATCTTTTTTATTTTCTGTAATTTAGTGTTTGTTTTTTTGTAATTTAGTGTTTGTTTTTTTTGTAATTTAGTTTAGTTGATTTAATTGTAGGTAGTTTATTTAATTAATTTATTGATAGTGTAGTGTAGTGTTAGGTTTAATTGTAACTTAGGTTAGGATTTATTTTACAGGTAATTTTGTAATTATTTTAACTAGGTAGCTATTAAATAGTTATTAACTATTTAATAGCTATTGTACCTGGTTAAAATAAATACAAAGTTGCCTGTAAAATAAATATAAATCCTAAAATAGCTACAATGTAATTATTATTTATATTATAGCTATATTAGGGTTTATTTTACAGGTAAGTATTTAGCTTTAAATAGGAATAATTTATTTAATAAGATTTATTTTATTTCGTTAGATTTAAATTATATTTAATTTAAGGGGGTGTTAGGGTTAGGGTTAGACTTAGCTTTAGGGGTTAATACATTTATTATAGTAGCGGTGAGGTCCGGTCGGCAGATTAGGGGTTAATAAGTGTAGGTAGGTAGCGGCGACGTGGGGGGGGGGCAGATTAGGGGTTAATAAATATAATATAGGGGTCGGCGATGTTAGGGGCAGCAGATTAGGGGTACATAGGAATAATGTAGGTTGCGGCGGTGTGCGGTCGGCAGATTAGGGGTTAAAAAAATTTATTAGAGTGGCGGCGATGTGGGGGGACCTCGGTTTAGGGGTGCATAGGTAGTTTATGGGTGTTAGTGTACTTTAGAGCACAGTAGTTAAGAGCTTTATGAACCGGCGTTAGCCTAGAAAGCTCTTAACTCCTGGCTTTTTTCTGCGGCTGGAGTTTTGTCGTTAGAGTTCTAACTCTCACTTCAGCCAAGACTCTAAATACCGGCGTTAGGAAGATCCCATTGAAAAGATAGGATACGCAATTGACATAAGGGGATCTGCGGTATGGAAAAGTCGCGGCTGGAAAGTGAGCGGTAGACTGATTCTAAATACCAGCGGGCGGCGAAAACCAGCGTTAGGACCCCCTAACGCTGGTTTGGACGGCTAACGCAGAACTCTAAATCTAGGCGTAAATGATTCACTAATGAAGTTTGAAATCTAATGTAAAATTAGGGAAACTAACAACTGCTTTAATCTAACACCCAGACCTATTTTGTATCTATTTATTTATTTATTTTTTGTTTTACAGAACATTTTTTTTTTTTTTTAATTACTTCATTGTAAAAATGCTTTTGGTAAAAAATGGTTTAAACGCACAGTAGTGCAGGATTTTTAAGAATTAGAGCATGTCATTTTTTGACATTATGGCCTTTAAGGACTAAAGATAAGGGCAGATATATTTATTGGTTATATAAATTTACATTATGATGCTAGTATTTTTTTTTGCACTGATTTTTTTCAAATTACATTTTATAAGTTCCATTTTATACTCCGTTCTTTATTTTCCTGTAACAGACATATGTATGTTATGCCAATCTACTTCTGCAAATTGTAGAGATAAGAAAGGAAATTCTGGAGCATAAAACTAAAGAAGCAAAAATTTTGAAACTATCATAAGAGAAGTCACATATTTCTTTACAATGCGTTAATCCTACTGCAATTATACAATAAGAAACCTACAAAGAGGCTTATTACCTTGTGAATCAGGTAGGCTAATTTGAGAAGACTCTCTTTTCTCTCTGCGACGCAGTTTTTCATCTTCCCATATTGCTTGAAGACCAGGATTCTTTCCTATTTGGGCTGCAGTATATATATAAAAAAATAATCATTATTTATTGCATAATAACTCTTATGTAGTGATGTCATTCCTACCTATTACACAGTTTTTTTTCTTTCTTCTACTAAAGTTATTTCTTCAAGATAATTAAATGATACACAATTTATGCTGAATAAAAAGGTACCACATCACAATACAGTTAATTAAACATATTGCATTGTTTCTGCCTCTAATATGTAGAATTTACAGATGTGCAAAATTTGGTATTTCGTTATTTGTTTTGCAAATGAATAGCAAAATTGCCCGACATTTCTGTCATTGGGTTAGTTCAGACACTGGATGAAATAGAACAGAAGTGCAACCGAAAAAATCTTATTTTCCTATATATCTTTATTTTCACATATATTTAGAGTTGCACTTCTGTTCTAATATATTCAGTGCTTGAAAGGGAGGGCAATTTTGTAATTTGTTTGCACACCGATTAATGAAATACAACATTTCACACATGTATACGAAATAGTGATGTAATACTACGAATGTAACAGAAATACCAAACAAAATATACTTTATGAGATAAAAGACCAATGATATTAAACGATATGCAATTTTTAGTGTGATATTAATATAACAGCTACACAGTCTCAAGGAATGGTTTTAATGGTCTCCTATCATGGGATCATGTAAAAGACAAAATTCTAAATCGCAACTGAATAATGTTGCAGCACTTTAATAGCAGTGCGCAATAACCTACCGCTGGTAATAACAGGATTTTGAATTATTAATGATAACTATGTGAAGTGACTTACTTTTTCTGTTGAAGCACCGGTGTGCTGGCAGAAAGCTAACCTGTGAGACAGCCCTGTGCTGCTATGGATAATTATAATAAAAAAAAAGAGAGAGAGAGAGAGAGAGAGAGAGAGAGAGACGGGATACTTTCTTCCATGCTAATCATGAATAACACCAAAAGCAATCTCACCTTCAATTTCCTGCCGATTTAAAATATCTGCTGCAACACCATCCACTTCCAGTTCACAGGTACTTTGTGGCGCCACACCCTCCAACATACAAGAACTGTAATAGAGTTAACAGATTACGGTTATGACTGGAGAGTTTATAAACACTACAAATATTAAATAAGATGTCAAAAATATATTTTCTTTAAGTATTTCACGGTTTCACACAAAAATAATGACATGGGCTGCATTATAAGATTTTATTATTCAAAAGATAAGAACAGACCTTGGAATTTCATCTTCCTCCCAGCGAGCAA
The DNA here is from genome assembly GCF_027579735.1 of Bombina bombina. Taxonomy (NCBI): domain Eukaryota; kingdom Metazoa; phylum Chordata; class Amphibia; order Anura; family Bombinatoridae; genus Bombina; species Bombina bombina. Next base: position 691,209,834 of record NC_069502.1, read on the forward strand.
AGGTACCATTAAATGATTTCTCTGGTGTTGTATCTTTATGTAACTTAGGATCTTGCGAACCATCCCCTAAATTATGAAATAAGAATAATGCATTACACTTTCAGAGACAAATGACAAAGAATGTAGAGCTTACATAGACAGTGAGACTCATGTGTGCTTGTATTTTGCTATACTGACTAATGCTTAATATTAATCTTTAATAAATTCTACTAGTGTGATCTACTTGTGACCATACCAGATTATATATATATATATATATATATATATATATATATATATATATATACATACATACATACATATACATATATATATTTATGGTTTAGATTATAGCACAGAAAATAGCTGTGAGAAAAATGTATACATTTCTTTCATGTAATTGGCAAGAGTCCATGAGCTAGTGACATATGGGATATACAATCCTACCAGGAGGGGCAAAGTTTCCCAAACCTCAAAATGCCTATAAATACACCCCTCACCACAGCCACAATTCAGTTTTACAAACTTTGCCTTCTATGGAGGTGGTGAAGTAAGTTTGTGCTAAGATTTCTACGTTGATATGCGCTTCTCAGCATTTTTTAACCCTTTTTCCTCTCAGAGTACAGCGAATGTCAGAGGGATGTGAAGGGAGTATCGCCTATTGAATGCAATGGTTTTCCTCACAGGAGATCTATTTCATGGGTTCTCTGTTATCGGTCGTAGAGATTCATCTTCTACCTCCCTTTTCAAATCGACGATATACTCTCATATTCCATTACCTCTACTGATAACCGTTTCAGTACTGGCTTGGCTATCTGCTATATGTGGATGGGTGTCTTTCGGTAAGTATGTTTGCATTACTTAAGACACTCTCAGCTATGGTTTGGCACTTTATGTATTAATATAAAGTTCTAAATATATGTATTGTATTTATATTTGTCATGATTCAGGTTTATGTATATTTCCTTTTGCAGACTGTCAGTTTCATATCTGGGAAATGCATTTTTTAGAAATGTATTTCTTACCTGGGGTGTAGTCTTTTTTCAATTGACTGTCATTTTTCAAATTCGCGGGCAGAATTAGGCTCCCGAGGGCGCAAAATGCAAAAGTTTATTGCGTCATTCTTGGCGTGAGATTTTTTTGGTGCGAAGTTATGTTCGTTGACGCAAATTCGTCATTTCCGGCGTCTTAGTTGACGCCGGGTCCTTTCACAATGTTGCGTCATCTATGACACGAGTGTGTCGTTTCCGGATGTTTTGGCGCCAAAAAATATTTTTCTGTTTGTTGTGCGTCATACTTGGCGCCAAATATTTTCATTATTTTAGACCCCATTCCGATTTGCCTCTTGCCTTTTTTCTACGTCAGAGGGCTATTCTGTTTGCATTTTTTCCCATTCCTGAAACTGCCATATAAGGAAATTGATCATTTTGCTTTGTATGTTGTTTTTCTCTCTTACATTTGCAAGATGTCTCAATCTGTTCCTGTCTCAGAATTTATTGCTGGATCCCTGCTGACTGATAACAGTTCTACCAAAGCTAAGTGCATTTGTTGTAAACTTGTGGTGATTATACCTCCAGCTGTGGTTTGTAATAGTTGTCATGATAAACTTTTACATGCAGAAAATGTATCCATCAGTAGTAGTCCATTATCTGTTGCTGTTCCCTCAACATCTAATGCACAAGATATACCTGTAAATTTAAAAGCATTTATTTCTGATTCTATTCAGAAGGCTTTCTCTGCCATTCCGCCTTTTAAAAGGTATTTTAAAACTTCTCATAAGGTTGATGAAATTTCAAATGACCAGCAACATACTGAATTATCCTTCTCTGATGAGGATCTATCTGATTCAGAAGATCCTGCCTCAGATATTGACACTGATAAATACTCTTATTTATATAAATTGGAGTATATTCGTTCTTTGTTAAAAAGGAAATAAAAGGTTTTTATATACCTTACAACAATGGCTTTTATGAACTATTGCATTTTAAAAAGGGGTATAACATATTTGTTTTAATGTCTGAAAATGAACTTGTGCTTGATATAACTTTGTTTTGAAGCTGATGGAGATAAATTCTAGTCTATGAAAAGAGACATTGGAGCTGCATTTATTAGTCAGGGAGCAAACTGTGCACAAACATGCATTTCCTGTTGGATTTAACATCAATGTAAATAGCTTTTAATTAACCGTTTTCACTAACAAAACATAAGTTTAAATTCTTGCTCTTTCATGTGCGTTATATATATATTTTTTAGGTTTACTATTCCTTTATGGAGGATTTAGGCAGCTTAATACACATACCTTGATTGAGTCTCCAATTAGTCCTTAACATGAAAGTACAGAACACAGAGCTGCCCTCCAAATGCACATGGCCATGCATTCCTCCCACACTGGTTGCACACACACTTGTAACCAACCCAGGATCCACACTTGTGTAATGCAAAGGCAGCATACATTTGGAAGGAAGTGTAAAGTGATAAAATCAGCTGTACCTTTGGCACTTTCAAGTATACCACAAGAGTAGTTTTTGTCAAATTATGCATTGTTTGTGATGAAAATTGGTCTAAATCCAGTTTGGTTATAGAGGAAGATTTTTCCTTAAATGTATACTAAAGTCATTTTTTATTTGTTGCATCAAAGAGAGGGTATTTTAAAATGTATTATACTTTGTTTTTGCATTTTTACTGGATGTTCCTGTACTCAGGGCCGTATTTCCCATTAGGAACAGTAGGCATGTGCCTACAGGCGCATTGCAGTGAGGGGCGCCTGTTTGTAGTCAGTGTATTAAAAAAAAATCTGAGGGCATTAATTTTAGTAAGAATTGTGCTGCCAGCTGCTTACAGAGTTGAGTGTTTCATTGGGAATATGTTACAGCAGTCCAGGGAGCCATGAAGGAGAGAGGGGCAAAGATTAAAACTAAACCCCTCCCATTTTCGCCAGGCATGTTTACTGTGAAAGTTTTACTTTTATTTTATGTACTTCTGTTGCCTTCCTCACACAGCCAAGCTCCATGCTGATAACTGTGGTGCAGACACTTTTTGTTGAAGGAATGAAGGCTTCAGGACAGGTTAGGACTGTACACGGTTTCTAATGCAGCCTAGAATGACAACATAACCAGCAGAGCACACTTTAATCCCTTGGCTACCAGAGAGGATTGCAGTGTATTCACCGGTTATGTGCTGCAGTGCATTTTGATAGCCAGGGGGTTAAATTCTGCTTCAGGATGAATGTTTTTGTTCTATAAAGGCATTGGATGTGAGGAGGTTATGTGGGACTAGCTGCTCTGCTCTTTATTACAAGCTGCCGATTGTGATTTACAGCCTTTAGGGCACTTTGACAATGATGCTTGTAGACTGTAAGGCTGTTGCTATAAATGAAGAGCTTGATTACTAAAGGTTAACTAGCAAAATAAAAATGTGTAAGTATGTGTGTAAACCACTCACATGGCATATTTGTGTGTGTATGTATATATATATATATATATATATATATATATATATATATATATATATATACACACACACACACACATATATATATATATATATACATACACACACACACATATATATATATGTGTATATATATATATATATATATATATATATACATACACACACACACACACATATATATATGTGTATGTATAAAGTTATAGAGTTCAAATGTCACTTTAAAAAGGGACATTAAACACTAAATACATTTTATATGCATACTATTAAATGTATTCCCTGCCTCCTCCTACTCATGGATACCGCCATTTTGAAATGTACCTTTTATTGCATTCTAGTGATAACGAGTTCCCCGCAAGATTCCCCGCTTGCTTTTTCCCAGAAATACCTCATATACGGCTAGATTTAGAGTTTTGTCGGTAACGAGCCGCGTAGCTAACGCTGGCTTTTTTCTGGCCGCACCTTTAAAATAACTCTGGTATTGAGAGTCCACAGAATGGCTGCGTTAGGCTCCAAAAAAGGAGCGTAGAGCATATTTAACGCCACTGCAACTCTCGATACCAGAGTTGCTTACGGACGCGGCCAGCCTCAAAAACGTGCTCGTGCACGATTCCCCCATAGGAAACAATGGGGCTGTTTGAGCTGGAAAAAAAACTAACACCTGCAAAAAAGCCGCGTTCAGCTCCTAACGCAGCCCCATTGTTGTCTATGGGGAAACACTTCCTACGTCTGCACCTAACACCCTAACATGTACCCCGAGTCTAAACACCCCTAACCTTACACTTATTAACCCCTATTCTGCCGCCCCCGCTATCGCTGACCCCTGCATATTATTATTAACCTCTAATCTGCCGCTCCGTAAACCGCCGCTACTTACATTATCAATATGTACCCCTAATCTGCTGTCCCTAACACCGCCGACCCCTATATTATATTTATTAACCCCTAATCTGCCCCCCACAACGTCGCCTCCACCTGCCTACACTTATTAACCCCTAATCTGCCGAGCGGACCGCACCGCTATTATAATAAAGTTATTAACCCCTAATCCGCCTCACTAACACTATAATAAATAGTATTAACCCCTAATCTGCCCTCCCTAACATCGCCGACACCTAACTTCAAACATTAACCCCTAATCTGCCGACTGGAGCTCACCGCTATTCTAATAAATTTATTGACCCCTAAAGCTAAGTCTAACCCTAACACTAACACCCCCCTAAATTAAATATAATTTAAATCTAACGAAATTAACTCTTATTATATAAATTATTCCTATTTAAAGCTAAATACTTACCTGTAAAATAAATCCTAATATAGCTACAATATAAATTATAATTATATTATAGCTATTTTAGGATTTATATTTATTTTACAGGTAACTTTGTATTTATTTTAACCAGGTACAATAGCTAAAATAGTTAAAATAATTACAAAATTACATGTAAAATAAATCCTAACCTAAGTTACAATTAAACCTAACACTACACTATCAATAAATTAAATAAAATACCTACAATTACCTACAATTAAACTTAACACTACACTATCAATACATTAATTAAATACAATATCTACAAATAAATACAATGAAATAAACTAACTAAAGTACAAAAAATAAAAAAGAACTAAGTTACAAAAAATAAAAAAATATTTACAAACATCAGAAAAATACTACAACAATTTTAAACTAATTACACCTACTCTAAGCCCCCTAATAAAATAACAAAGACCCCCAAAATAAAAAAAATGCCCTACCCTATTCTAAATTACTAAAGTTCAAAGCTCTTTTGCCTTACCAGCCCTGAACAGGGCCCTTTGCGGGGCATGCCCCAAAGAATTCAGCTCTTTTTCCTGTAAAAAAACATACAATACCCCCCCCCCACATTACAACCCACCACCCACATACCCCTAATATAACCCAAACCCCCCTTAAATAAACCTAACACTAAGCCCCTGAAGATCTTCCTACCTTATCTTCACCATACCAGGTTCACCGATCGATCCAGAAGAGCTCCTCCGATGTCCTGATCCAAGCCCAAGCAGGGGGCTGAAGAGGTCCATGATCCAGCTGAAGTCATCATCCAAGCGGGAGCTGAAGAGGTCCATGATCCGGCTGAAGTCTTCTATCAACGGCATCTTTAATCTTCTTTCTTCCGGATCCATCTTGTAGACCTCCGACGCGGAACATCCTGCTGGCCCGACGGACTACCGACGAATGAAGGCTCCTTTAAGGGATGTCATCCAAGATGGCGTCCCTCGAATTCCGATTGGCTGATAGGATTCTATCAGCCAATCGGAATTAAGGTAGGAAAATTCTGATTGGCTGATGGAATCAGCCAATCAGAATCAAATTCAATCCGATTGGCCGATCGAGAATAAGAGTTAATTAATTTTGTTAGATTTAAATTATATTTAATTTAGGGGGGTGTTAGTGTTAGACTTAGCTTTAGGGGTTAATAAATGTATTAGAATAGCGGTGAGCTCCAGTCGGCAGATTAGGGGTTAATGTTTGAAGTTAGGTGTCGGCGATGTTAGGGAGGGCAGATTAGGGGTTAATACTATTTATTATAGGGTTAGTGAGGCGGATTAGGGGTTAATAACTTTATTATAATAGCGGTGCGGTCCGCTCGGCAGATTAGGGGTTAATAAGTGTAGGCAGGTGGAGGCGACGTTGTGGGGGGCAGATTAGGGGTTAATAAATATAATATAGGGGTCGGCGGTGTTAGGGGCAGCAGATTAGGGGTAAATAAGTATAACGTAGGTGGCGGTCGGCAGATTAGGGGTTAATTATTGTAGGTAGCTGGCGGCGACGTTGTGGGGGGCAGGTTAGGGGTTAATAAATATAATATAGGGGTCGGCGGTGTTAGGGGCAGCAGATTAGGGGTACATAAGGATAACGTAGGTGGCGGTCGGCAGATTAGGGGTTAAAAAATGTAATCGAGTGTCGGCGATGTGGGGGGGGCCTCGGTTTAGGGGTACATAGGTAGTTTATGGGTGTTAGTGTACTTTAGAGCACAGTAGTTATGAGCTTTATAAACCGGCGTTAGCCCAGAAAGCTCTTAACTACTGACTTTTTTCTGTGGCTGGAGTTTTGTCGTTAGAATTCTAACGCTCACTTCAGCCACGACTCTAAATACCGGAGTTAGAAAGATCCCATTGAAAAGATAGGATACGCAATTCACGTAAGGGGATCTGCGGTATGGAAAAGTCGCAGCTGAAAAGTGAGCGTTAGACTCTTTTTTGACTGACTCCAAATACCGGCGGTAGCCTAAAACCAGCGTTAGGAGCCTCTAACGCTGGTTTTCACGGCTACCGCCAAACTCCAAATCTAGGCCATACAATGTTACCAATACACAAGAGAACGCTGGGTAATATATGCAAATTTGATATGCAAATTCTCAGTTTTTTTGCTTCAAAATACTGTTTTAACACAGCTATCATTTAACAGGACTATTGCAGCAAACCAGAAATCAGACACTTTTTGGAACTCATCAGTAGGAGATAGATTTATGGTTGCTACATTGGTAAAGCTACTTTCAAGGTTAAACCAAAATTCATTAAAATTATGGGGGAGATAAAAAACTGAAATTAAAATCCTCCATGTCTCAAAATTAAAGCAAAATAACAGAGAATTTGCATACATGGAGAAATTTAAATTTCAGTTTTTTATCTCCCCCATAATTTTAATGAATTTTGGTTTAACCTTGAATGTAGCTTTACCAATGTAGCAACCAGAAATCTATCTCCTACTGATGAGTTCCAAAAAGAACGAAACAGGCTGTCTAGTGAGCGATTTCTAGTTTGCTGCAATAATCCTGTTAAAAGGTTAGCTGCGTTAAAACAGTATTTTGAAGCAAAAAAACTGAGAATTTGCATATCTAATTTGCATATCTTACACAGAGTTCTCTTGTGTATTGGTAACATTATATATGATGTATTTCTGGGAAAAAGCAAGCGGGGAATCTTGTCTAGATGTGCTAATTTCCTATGCAAATATTTACATTGTTTTAATTTTGAGACATGGAAGATTTTAATTTCAGTTTTTTCACACAAATATATATATATATATATATATATATATATATATACACATACACACACACACAAAACACGGGAGGGGTCAGCACTCTCAGTCCGGACCGGGTACACATATTATGACCCTGTAACATGCACAGCCCTGGGTGCAAAACAGCACTCTCAAAAAGCTGCACTGTCACCAGAGTCACAGGCAGTTAACCCCAGGCAGGCCTGGGGGCAAGGCCCAAACAGGGAAAATTAAAAAAAAAAAATACATTAATATTGCACACAGAGGAAGTCCAGCACTCACTCACAAGCTCACAACTAAGATAAAAAGCAGCAATGGAAGAGTTAGTTACCGCATCTGGCCAAATGGGAAAAGCCCAGGTACCTCGTCAAGGTCTCTTCCAAAAACCTTGGTCCCTAAACAGCCACACAATGCAGGCTCACAATCAAACAACTATGTAAAAATGAAGGGTGAACAGGCTTATGTAATCTCCCCAAACATATACAAAACACAGGAGGGGTCAGCACTCTCAGGCCGGACCGGGTACACATCCTATGACCCTGTAACATGCACAGCCCTGAGTGCAAAACAGCATTTTCAGGAAGCTGCACTGTCACCAGAGTCACAGGCCTGGGTGCAAGGCCAAAACAGGGAAAATTACAAAAAAAGTAAATTTATGCTTACCTGATAAATAAATTTCTTCTACGATATGACGAGTCCACGGATTTCTTCCTTACTTGTGGGATTTATCCTCCTGCTAACAGGAAGTAGCAAAGAGCACCACAGCAGAGCTGTATATATATATATATATATATATATATATATATATATATATATATATATATATATATATATCTCCTCCCTTCCCTCCACCTCCAGTCATTCGACCAAAGTTAGGAAGAGAAAGGAAAAGCCAAAGGTGCAGAGGTGACTGAAGTTGATAAAAAATAAAATATAAATCTGTCTTAAAAATGGGAGGGCCGTGGACTCGTCATATCGCAGAAGAAATTAATTTATCAGGTAAACATAAATTTACATTTCTTCTACAAGATATGATGAGTCCACGGATTTCATCCTTACTTAGGATACAATACCAAAGCTACAGGACACGGATGAAAGGGAGGGACAAGACAGAGACCTAAACGGAAGGCACCACTGCTTGAAGAACCTTTCTCCCAAAACCAGCCTCAGAAGAAGCAAAAGTATCAAATTTGGAGAATTTGGAAAAAGTGTGAAGAGACGACAAAGTTGCAGCCTTGCAAATCTGTTCAACAGAAGCATCGTTTTTAAATGCCCATGAGGAAGCCACAGCCCTAGTAGAATGAGCCTTAATTCTTTCAGGAGGCTGCTGTCCAGCAGTCTCATACACCAGATGGATTATACTCTTCAGCCAAAAAGAAAGAGAGGTAGCCGTAGCTTTCTGACCCCTACGCTTTCCAGAAAAAACAATGAATAATGAAGATGATTGACGGAAATCCTTAGTCGCCTGCAAGTAAAACTTCAGGGCCCCGGACCACGTCCAAGTTATGCAACAGACGCTCCTTCTTAGAAGAAGGGTTAGGACATAATGAAGGAACAACAATTTCCTGATTAATATTCTTATTAGAAACAACCTTAGGAAGAAAACCAGGCTTGGTACGTAAAAACCACCTTATCAGAATGAAAGATAACATAAGGCGAGTCACATTGTAACGCTGAAAGCTCAGAAACTCTACAAGCAGAAGAAATAGCAACCAAAAACAAAACTTTCCAAGATAACAACTTAATATCTATGGAATGCATGGGTTCAAACGGAACCCCTTGAAGAACATTCAGAACTAAATTCAAACTCCAGGGTGGAACAATTGGTCTAAACACAGGCTTGATCCTGGTCAAAGCCTGACAAAAAGACTGAACGTCTGGAACATCTGCCAAACGTTTGTGTAGCAAAATCGACAAAGCAGAAATCTGTCCCTTTAAGGAACTTGCTGATAAACCTCTCTCCAATCCTTCTTGGAGAAAAGACAGAATCCTGGGAATCCTAACCTTACTCCATGAGTAGCCCTTGGATTCACACCAAAAAAGATATTTACGCCATATCTTATGATAAATCTTTCTGGTGACAGGCTTACGCGCCTGAATCAAAGTATCGATGACCGACTCAGAGAAACCCCGCTTAGATAAAATCAAGCGTTCAATCTCCAAGCAGTCAGCTGCAGAGAAACTAGATTTGGATGTTGAAAAGGACCTTGAATGAGAAGGTCCTGTCTCACTGGAAGTTTCCACGTAGGCAGAGAGGACATGTTCACTAGATCTGCATACCAAGTCCTGCGTGGCCACGCAGGCACGATTAGAATTACTGAAGCACTCTCCTGTTTGATCCGAGCAATCACTCGGGAAGGAGGGGAAACGGTGGAAACACATAAGCTAGGTTGAACGACCAAGGCACTGCCAAGGCATCTATCAGTTCGGCCTGAGGATCCCTCTACCTGGATCCGTATCTTGGGAGCTTGGCATTCTGTCGAGACGCCATCAGATCCAACTCCGGTCTGCCCCAACGGAGAATCAGTGAGGCAAATACCTCCGGATGAAGTTCCCACTCCCCCGGATGAAAAACCTGTCGGCTTAAAAAGTCTGCTTCCCAGTTGTCCACTCCTGGGATGTAGATTGCTGACAGATAACAAGAGTGGGCCTCCGCCCATCGAATTATCTTGGATACTTCTGTCATCGCTAAGGAACTCCTCGTTCCTCCCTGATGATTGATGTAAGCCACAGTCGTAATGTTGTCCGACTGGAATCTGATGAATCTGGCCGAAGCCAACTGAGGCCACGCCTGAAGCACACTGAATATTGCTCTCAATTCCAGAATATTGATTGGAAGTAGAGACTCCACCTAAGTGGAGACCCACATTTGCAGCTGACACTGCTCTCTGCATCAGCTGACTTAAAGTATACTCACAACAAGTCTAAGGAACATTCACAGACCCACATTTGCAGCTGACACTGCTCTCTGCATCAGCTGACTTAAAGTATACTCACAACAAGTCTAAGGAACATTCACAGACCCACATTTGCAGCTGACACTGCTCTCTGCATCAGCTGACTTAAAGTATACTCACAACAAGTCTAAGGAACATTCACAGACCCACATTTGCAGCTGACACTGCTCTCTGCATCAGGTAGTTACAGGAAGAAAGTCATCTTATTATATTTCACCCCTGTTTTCTAATAATGTGTATGTTGTAATATGTATTTGCTATTATTTGTATTCTGTATTTTAAATACATACTGGAGCACACTGATGGGCCATTTATCTTGCTTGTTAAATGGTTTTATTTTCCTCAATGGATACCTCTCTTATCTCTTTAATTTGTGATCTTTCTCTGTGTTATTTTTCTTGGTTTTTCTTTTCTTTTTGGCCTGTATGACCCCTAGCACCCTCCCTTAACTTTTTTTGCAGACCAATATAACACTAATTTATCTTTCCCCCCAGCTGACTTAAAGTATACTCACAACAAGTCTAAGGAACATTCACAGACCCACATTTGCAGCTGACACTGCTCTCTGCATCAGGTAGTTACAGGAAGATAGGATGCAAGTCAAAAATCATTGTTATCTCTGAATCATGGCTAACTGCAAAAATACCTGACTCTGCCATTGCAATACCTGGGTATTCATGCCATAGAATTGACAGAGCAAAGAGAGGAGGCGGCATTGTAATTTATGTTGACAACTCCACAAAGTTCACCCCCATACAAAAATCTAGCTCTCCTGCCACCTGATTTCCTTTCTGGCAAAATTGAGATCCCGTGCAGTAAATCAATCATTGTTGCAGGAATCTACCGCCCACCAAGCTCCCCTGTGCATTCCATTTCGGACATAGCACAGCTCCTTAGTGAATCCATAACTCAAAACCCAAAAGTGAAATTTTGTTTTTTGGAGATTTTAACATCGATTGGCTGAATCCAAAAAATAACAGTTGTCGCTCGCTGTTTAAATCTTTGCAGCTAACGCAATTAATCTCCTCCCCAACTCGCATAAACATCAAAAGCCATAATCATACCCTGCTCGACTGGATTCTCTCCACTTCTCCCGACCGAATCCAGGAGGCAGGTGTTCTCCCTAACAATTTCAGTGACCACTGCTTAGTGTACTGCGTGCGCAAAATAAAGGCAACTAAATCCTCTCCCAAGGTTAAAATCACCAGGTACTTCAAAAAATTTAATCTTCAATCATTTCTAAATGACATCAAGAACCTCCCCTGGCACAGATTAAACCTAATCCCAGATCTAGACTCTGCAGTTGAATTCTTTCAGTCTGAACTCCTACAAGTTTGGAATTTACATGCACCGCTGCGTAAGGTGAGAGTAAAAGGAGCACACTTGAATTGGATCACAGCTGACCTCATTCAAATGTACCAATTTCGGGATTCATTGTGGTCAAAGTTCAAGCATACTGGCTCTATGAATGATCACTGTGTATATAGAAATTGGCGAAATATATGTACTAAACAAACAAAATTGGCTAAGGCGCAATATTTCTGTGAAAATCTGAACAATAATATATGTAACCCTAGAAAGTTTTGGAAACTCATAAATAACTTACAAAATCCACCAATCCACTCCCAACACTCCACTGTCAATGTGGATAACCAAAACCTGCAACTCCCCTTAGAAGTAGCAAATGCCTTTAACAATTATTTTGTAGGATGCTCCACCACCCTGATTGACAAACTAATAAATGGCACACATCCTGAAGCTACAAATGTGGATCAGGCCCCACTAAAACAGCAAAGACCCAATATAGAAAAGTTCAATTTTAGACCTGTACCCTTCAATGTCATTAAGAAACACCTCGATAATCTAAAAATGAAAAACCAGTCAGGACCTGATCAAATCCCAGCAATGCTGTTAAAGCTCAGTGCGCCGGCAATTGCCAAGCCTGTTGCAACCCTAATTAACGAATCCTTGGTGTCTGGATACATACCCAAACTCTGGAAAACTGCAAGAGTAGTGCCTATTCATAAAAGTGGGGAGTTAACCTTGGTTTCTAACTATCGTCCTATATCACTGCTCCCTGTATTGTCAAAAATCCTAGAAAAATGCGTCCATACGCAATTATGCGAGTATTATCAACTTTCTAACTATCTGACCCCTGATCAATCAGGTTTCAGACCAAATCACTCCACTACAACTGCCCTCCTAAAAGTTTGCAACGACATCCAAACTGCCATGGAACAAGGAGACCTAACTGGAGCTATTTTCCTTGATTTTGCAAAGGCTTTTGACACAGTGGACCATGACCTACTACTTCTCAAACTAAAAAACTCTGGTATTGCTGATCACCCGTTAACCTGGTTTAAATCATATGTATCGGATCGATCACAATATGTCTCTGTCTCTAACAGTGACTCCCTCCCTCTCCCAGTCACGTGTGGTGTTCCCCAAGGTTCCATTCTCGGCCCCCTACTATTCACATTATTTATAAATGATTTGCCTAATGTCTGCAAATCCTCAACTGTACACATGTACGCAGACGACACGGTAATCTATGCAAACAAATCTGATCTGCTGCAGCTTGAAACAGTGCTCCAAGACCAGTTCACAGAGGTAGAAAAGTGGATCTCAAAAAACAAACTCTTCCTAAACACTGACAAAACGGTCACAATGATCTTTGGAACGGGACCTAAAATACATAAATTACAAAATTCCCATCTTCGCATCAAAACAAAATCCAATTGCACGCTGACCGCAGTCCACTCTTTTAAATACTTAGGTATGTTGTTAGACCCCAATCTATCTTTTGGACTCCACATAGAAAAAATTGCCTCTAAACTTTATCCAAAACTAGGTGCCCTGTACAGAAACAAATCTTGCCTCAGCCCTACAGTAAAGGAAAAGATTGTACAGCAAATGCTGATGCCTATCTTGGATTATGGGGACATAGTATATGCACCTGCTCCGCAAACTCACCTTAATAAACTAAATAAGTTATATAACTCGCTCTGTCGCTTTGTGCTACAATGTAACTACAGGACCCACCATTGTGACATGCTAAAAGAACTAAACTGGCTGTCGCTGGAATCCAGACGCACCCTCCATCTTTCCTGCCTTGTCTTTAAGAGCCTTTCTGGGAAGCTCCCACCCTACCTGAGCAGAATGCTCTCCCCTGCTATTCCCACCTCCTATAACCTCCGATCCAATAACAGCACATTATTTAGCTTGCCTCAATACAAAAAAAAAGCAGCTCGATCCTCCTTTTCCTACAGAGCGCCACAATTATGGAATGACCTCCCTCACACTTTAAAAACTTCCCCAAGCCTAAAATCCTTTAAGAGATCCCTCTATACATATCTCAAAACAGAATGCTCCTGTCATGGTTGATTAAATATTTCATACCTGCTCTATGTTAAATGTTTGCATATAATGTGTATTTTTATTATTGTTTTTGTATTTTATTGTACCCTATTGTATCAATGCAATGTTTTGTGATCCCAGGACATACTTGAAAACAAGAGAAATCTCAATGTATCCTTCCTGGTAAAATATTTTATAAATAAATAAATAAGTCCATACACCCTGAGCCTTCAGGGAATTCCAGACTGCACCCCAGCCTAGTAGACTGGCGTCCGTTGTCACTATCACCCATGAAGGTCTGCGGAAACACGTCCCTTGGGACAGATGATCCGGCCACAACCACCAAAGAAGAGAGTCTCTGGTCTCCTGGTCCAGATTTATCTGAGGAGATAAATTTGCATAATCCCCATTCCCCTGTCCGAGCATGCACAGTTGCAGTGGTCTGAGATGAAATCGAGCAAACGGAATGATGTCCATTGCCGCCACCATCAATCCAATTACCTCCATGCACTGAGCCACTGACGGCCGAGGATTGGACTGAAGGGCTCGGCATGTATTTAGAATCTTTGACTTTCTGACCTCCGTCAGAAAAATCTTCATGGCTATAGAATCTATCAGAGTTCCCAGGAAGGGAACCTTTGTCTGTGGAATTAGTGAACTTTTTTCTAAATTCACCTTCCATCCGTGAGTTCTCAGAAAGGACAACACTGTGTCTGTATGAAACTTTGTTAGATAAGTTGACGCCTGAATCAGAATATTGTCCAGATAAGGCGCCACTGCTACGCCCCGCAGCCTGAGAACCGCCAGAAGGGATCCAAGAACCTTCGTGAAGATCCTGGGTGCTGTGGCCAACCCGAAGGGGAGAGCCACAAACTGAAAATGTTTGTCCAGGAAGGCAAACCTTAGGTACTGATGATGATCCTTGTGGATAGGAATATGCAGGTATGCATCCTTCAAGTCCACGGTAGTCATATATTGACCCTCCTGGATCATTGGTAAAATTGTTCGAATAGTCTCCATCTTGAAAGATGGGACTCTGAGAAACTTGTTTAGACTCGAGATCTAAAATGGGTCTGAACGTTCCCTCTTTTTTGGGAACCACGAAAAGATTTGAGTAAACCCCCGCCCCTGTTCTAGTCTTGGAACAGGACGAATTACTCCCATGGTAGAGAGGTCTTTTACACAACGTAAGAACGCCTCTCTTTTTATCTGGTCTACAGACAATCGTGAAAGAAGAAATCTCCCTCTTGGGAGAAATCTTTTGAATTCCAGTTGATACCCGTGGGTCACAGTTTCTAGTGCCCAAGGGTCCTGAACATCTCTTGCCCAAGCCTGAGCAAAGAGAGAAAGTCTGCCCCCTACTAGATCCTGTCCCGGATCGGGGGCCGCCCCTTCATGCTGTTTTGGTAGCAGCAGCGGGTTTCTTGGGTTGTTTACCCTTGTTCCAAGCCTGGTTGGGTCTCCAGACGGACTTGGCCTGAGCAAAATTCCCTTCCTGTTTTGCGGAGGAAGAGGAAGAAGAGGGTACTCCTTTAAAGTTCCGAAAGGAGCGAAAATTATTTTGTTTATCCCTCATCTTAGCAGACTTATCCTGAGGTAGAAGATGACCTTTACCTCCAGTAATGTCAGAAATGATTTCCTTCAACTCAGGCCCGAATAGGGTCTTACCCTTGAAAGGAATAGCCAAGAGCTTCGACTTAGATGACACATCAGCAGACCACGATTTTAACCATAACGCTCTAAAATGGCAAATCCTGCATTTTTAGCTGCCAGCTTAGCAATTTGAAAGGCGGCATCTGTGATAAAAGAATTAGCTAGCTTGAGAGACTTAATTCTATCTAAAATATCCTCTAAAGGGGTCTCAATCTTAAGAGACTCTTCTAGAGCATCAAACCAGAAAGACGCTGCAATAGTAACTGGAACAATGCAGGCTGTCGGTTGTAAAAGGAAACCCTGATGAATAAATAATTTCTTTAGAAGACCCTCTAACTTCTTATCCATAGGGTCTTTGAAAGCACAACTGTCCTCAATAGGAATAGTTGTACGCTTAGCCAGGGTAGATATAGCTCCCTCCACCTTAGGGACAGTTTGCCAAGAGTCCCGATTGGTGTCTGATATGGGATACATTTTCTTAAAATTAGGAGGAGGAGAGAACGGTATACCCGGTCTGTCCCACTCCTTTATAATCTCTGAGATTCTCTTAGGAACCGGAAAAACATCAGTGTAAGCGGGAACTTCCAGATATTTGTCCATTTTACACAATTTCTCTGGTGGTACCATAATAGGGTCACAGTCATCCAGAGTCGCTAAAACCTCCCTAAGTAACAGGCGGAGGTGTTCCAGCTTAAATTTAAAGGACATGACGTCCGAATCTGTCTGAGGTAACACACTTCCCGATTCCGAAAGTTCTCCCTCAAACAAAAGTTCCCTGACCCCCAACTCAGATTCCTGTGAGGGTACATCGGAAATAGCCAACAAAGCATCAGAGGACTCAGTATTTACATTGATTCCTGTCCTACTGCGTTTACCCTGTAACACTGGTAACTTAGATAATACCTCTGTAAGGGTCGTTGACATAACTGCAGCCATATCCTGCAGAGTAAAAGAATTAGACGCGGTTGAGGAACTCAGCGTCGCTTGGGTGGGCGTTAAAAGTTGTGACACTTGGGGAGAATTAGGGGGCATATCCTGATTCTCTTCAGCCTGAGAATCATTCTTAGGCACACTTTCTTTACATAAAATATGCTTTTTACATTGTAAGGCCCTTTCAGTACAAGAGGTACACAAAGTAAGAGGGGGTTCCACAATGGCCTCTAAACACATAGAACAAGGAGTTTCCTCAAGTTCAGACATGTTAAACAGACTAGCAATAGCCACAATAGTCGTTAATAAGCTTATTTACCGATTAAAAATTTTTCTGAAAAAAATGTACTGCGCCTTTAAAAAATACAAGCGCAACAATTTTTATGTACTGCACCAAAAACGATTTTTATCACTAAAAAAAATATAGAAAAAATTGCCAAAAATTATTGCACCCTTTAAGAAAAGGCTAAATCACCCTTTAAAGAGACTTTATATTTCAAAAATACACTTTAACAACGAAAACAGCCCCTGCACCTCGCCACAGCTCTGCTGTAGCGCCTACCTGCACCCAGGGTACTCAAGATTGACTCGACAATGATCCGGTGACTGAAAATCAACTTTAGACCCCACCGGAGCTAGTGCCTGCTGCCTTCTAGTGAGGAGAAAACTGCGCGCCTGAGCGCGCTAAATAGGCCCCGCCCACCGTGGGCGTCGCATTCAGTCTCCATAACCGCATGGGAAGTGGTTTTAATAAGCCATGTGGCCCCCTTCACACACACATAACGTTATGCCATCTATTAAATATATATAAAGTGTAACAGCTGCCTCTCCCAGTGTCAAGCCCCTATTGAATTACCTAACCATAGTAATTAATATGTATATAACACAGTAAATTCAGTAACACCATATCCATACAGGTCTACTGCTTACCCCTTCCCTTACAGGGAATAATGTCAGCCAGTTCTGATATAACAAGTCTCCTCAGAAATAAAAGACTGAACATACCTCAATGCTGCTTGTAGCATGACACCGTTCTCCACACTGAAGATTTCTCTTGCACTACCTTCAGAAGCTCTGTGGGAACCAGAATGGATCTTAGTAACGTCTGCTAAGATCATCAACCTCAGGGTAGAAAAAAGATCTCTTCATTCCTCTTAGGAATCCAGACTGATGATATCACCCTGAGGAAAATAGTACTCACCGGTACCATTTTAAAATAAAAAACTTCTTGATTGAAGAATCTAAAACTAACACCTCACTTTACCTCTTCCTATTACTAACACAGGCAAAGAGAATGACTGGAGGTGGAGGGAAGGGAGGAGCTATATATACAGCTCTGCTGTGGTGCTCTTTGCCACTTCCTGTTAGCAGGAGGATAAATCCCACAAGTAAGGATGAAATCCGTGGACTCGTCATATCTTGTAGAAGAAAATAATACATTAATATTGCACACAAAGAAAGTCCAGCACTCACAAGCTCACAACTAAGATAAAAAGCAGCAATGGAACAGTTAGTTACCGCATCTGGCCAAATGGGAAAAGCCCAGGTACCTCGTCAAGGTCTCTTCCAAAAACCTGGGTTCATAAACAGCCACACAATGCAGGCTCACAATCAAACAACTGTGTAAAAATGAAGGGTGCACAGGCTTATGTAATCTCCCCAAACATATACAAAACACGGGAGGGGTCAGCAATCTCACGCCGGACCGGGTACACATCCTATGACCCTGTAACATGCACAGCCCTGAGTGCAAAACAGCACTCTCAGGAAGCTGCACTGTCACCAGAGTCACAGGCAGTTAACCCCAGGCAGGCCTGGGTGCAAGGCTCAAACAGGGAAAATACAAATATATAAATCCCATTTCTGCTGATAGTGGTCACAAGAGGAACAGTGTTTCCAAATTAACAAGAGATAATGGAGTGGATCATGATGAATTCTACATTAAAGAAATTTGTCAGTAACATTATTGTTTTAAACAATGCAGTGATCATTCTCTGAAAATTCTGAAGTTTTCCTATAACACTAATTTGAACAAGAAATGCAAATACATTTATAGCAGATGCTTGACCACATGCATAAAACCCATATTTTTTCTTTCATGAAATACATTTTTGGGGTTTTAGGGACATTAAACCCAAAATATATCTTTCGTGATTCAGACAGAGGATACAATTTTTTAACAACATTCCAATTTACTTCTATTATCTAATTTGCTTCATTCTTTAGATATACTTTCTTGAAGAAATAGCAATGCACATTGTTGAACCAATCACACAAGGCATCTATGTGCAGCCACCAATCAGCAGCTATTTAGCCTATCTAGATATGCTTTTCAGCAAAGGATATCAGGAGAATGAAGCAAATTAGATAAAAGAAGTAAATAAGAAAGTTGTTTAAAATTGCATGCTCTTTCTAAATCATGAAAGAAAAAACATAATTTATGCTTACCTGATAAATTCCTTTCTTCTGTAGTGTGATCAGTCCACGGGTCATCATTACTTGTGGGATATTAACTGCTCCCCTACAGGAAGTGCAAGAGGATTCACCCAGCAGAGTTGCTATATAGCTCCTCCCCTCTACGTCACCTCCAGTCATTCGACCAAGGACCAACGAGAAAGGAGAAGCCAAGGGTGTAGTGGTGACTGGAGTATAATTTAAAAAATATTTACCTGCCTTAAAAAACAGGGCGGGCCGTGGACTGATCACACTACAGAAGAAAGGAATTTATCAGGTAAGCATAAATTATGTTTTCTTCTGTTAAGTGTGATCAGTCCACGGGTCATCATTACTTGTGGGATACCAATACCAAAGCAAAAGTACACGGATGACGGGAGGGATAGGCAGGCTCTTTATACAGAAGGAACCACTGCCTGAAGAACCTTTCTCCCAAAAATAGCCTCCGAGGAAGCAAAAGTGTCAAATTTGTAAAATTTGGAAAAAGTATGAAGCGAAGACCAAGTTGCAGCCTTGCAAATCTGTTCAACAGAGGCCTCATTCTTAAAGGCCCAAGTGGAAGCCACAGCTCTAGTGGAATGAGCTGTAATTCTTTCAGGAGGCTGCTGTCCAGCAGTCTCATAAGCTAAACGAATTATGCTATGAAGCCAAAAAGAGAGAGAGGTAGCAGAAGCTTTTTGACCTCTCCTCTGACCAGAGTAAACGACAAACAGGGAAGACGTTTGTCGAAAATCTTTAGTTGCCTGTAAATAAAATTTAAGGGCACGAACTACATCCAGATTGTGCAAAAGACGTTCCTTCCTCGAAGAAGGATTTGGGCACAAGGATGGAACAACAATCTCCTGATTGATATTCCTGTTAGTGACTACCTTAGGTAAGAACCCAGGCTTAGTACGCAGAACTACCTTATCCGAGTGAAAAATCAAATAAGGAGAATCACAATGTAAGGCTGATAACTCAGAGACTCTTCGAGCCGAGGAAATAGCCATTAAAAATAGAACTTTCCAAGATAACAACTTTATATCAATGGAATGAAGGGGTTCAAACGGAACACCCTGTAAAACGTTAAGAACAAGGTTTAAACTCCATGGTGGAGCCACAGCTTTAAACACAGGTTTAATCCTGGCCAAAGCCTGACAAAAAGCCTGAACGTCTGGAACTTCTGACAGACGCTTGTGTAACAGAATGGACAGAGCTGAGATCT
The DNA here is from genome assembly GCF_027579735.1 of Bombina bombina. NCBI lineage: Eukaryota > Metazoa > Chordata > Amphibia > Anura > Bombinatoridae > Bombina > Bombina bombina. The sequence continues at coordinate 691,229,866 of NC_069502.1, forward strand.
GTCCCTTTAAGGAACTAGCAGATAACCCCTTTTCTAAACCTTCTTGTAGAAAAGACAATATCCTAGGAATCCTAACCTTACTCCAAGAGTAACCTTTGGATTCGCACCAATATAGGTATTTACGCCATATTTTATGGTAAATCTTTCTGGTGACAGGCTTCCTAGCCTGTATTAAGGTATCAATAACTGACTCAGAAAAACCACGCTTTGATAAGATCAAGCGTTCAATTTCCAAGCAGTCAGCTTCAGAGAAGTTAGATTTTGATGTTTGAAAGGACCCTGAATCAGAAGGTCCTGTTTCAGAGGTAACGACCAAGGTGGACAGAATGACATGTCCACCAGATCTGTATACCAAGTCCTGCGTGGCCATGCAGGCGCTATTAGAATCACTGATGCTTTCTCCTGTTTGATTCTGGCAATCAATCGAGGAAGCATCGGGAAAGGTGGAAACACATAAGCCATCCTGAAGGTCCATGGTGCTGTCAAGGCATCTATCAGGACCGCTCCCGGATCCCTGGATCTGGACCCGTAGCGCGGAAGCTTGGCGTTCTGTCGAGACGCCATGAGATCTATCTCTGGTTTGCCCCAACGTGGAAGTATTTGGGCAAAGACCTCTGGATGAAGTTCCCACTCCCCCGGATGAAAAGTCTGACGACTTAAGAAATCCGCCTCCCAGTTCTCCACTCCCGGGATGTGGATTGCAGACAGGTGGCAAGAGTGAGACTCTGCCCAGCGAATTATCTTCGATACTTCCATCATTGCTAGGGAGCTTCTTGTCCCTCCCTGATGGTTGATATAAGCTACAGTCGTGATGTTGTCCGACTGGAACCTGATGAACCCCCGAGTTGCTAACTGGGGCCAAGCCAGAAGAGCATTGAGGACTGCTCTCAATTCCAGAATGTTTATTGGAAGAAGACTCTCCTCCTGATTCCATAGTCCCTGAGCCTTCAGAGAATTCCAGACAGCGCCCCAACCTAGTAGGCTGGCGTCTGTTGTTACAATTGACCAGTCTGGCCTGCTGAATGGCATTCCCCTGGACAGATGTGGCCGATAAAGCCACCATAGAAGAGAATTTCTGGTCTCTTGAATGGAATGAAGGACACGGCATGCATTTTGAAGTTTTGTTAACCTGTCCTCTGTCAGGTAAATCTTCATTTCTACAGAATCTATCAGAGTCCCCAGGAAGGGAACTCTTGTGAGTGGAAAGAGAGAACTTTTCTCTTCGTTCACTTTCCATCCATGCGACCTTAGAAATGCCAGTACTATCTCTGTATGAGATTTGGCAGTTTGAAAGCTTGAAGCTTGTATCAGTATGTCGTCTAAGTACGGAGCTACTGAAATTCCTCGCGGTCTTAGTACCGCCAGAAGAGTGCCCAGAACCTTTGTGAAGATTCTTGGAGCTGTAGCCAGTCCGAATGGAAGAGCTACAAACTGGTAATGCCTGTCTAAAAAGGCAAACCTTAGATACCGGTAATGACTTCTGTGAATCGGTATGTGAAGGTAAGCATCCTTTAAATCCACTGTGGTCAAGTACTGACCCTCTTGGATCATGGGCAAAATTGTTCGAATAGTTTCCATCTTGAACGATGGAACTCTTAGGAATTTGTTTAGGATCTTTAAATCCAAGATTGGCCTGAAGGTTCCCTCTTTTTGGGAACTACAAACAGATTTGAGTAAAACCCTTGTCCTTGTTCCAACCGCGGAACTGGATGGATCACTCCCATTAATAAAAGATCTTGTACGCAGCGTAGAAACGCTTCCTTCTTTGTTAGGTTTGTTGACAACCTTGACAGATGAAATCTCCCTCTTGGGGGAGAGGATTTGAAGTCCAGAAGGTATCCCTGAGATATGATCTCTAACGCCCAGGGATCCTGAACATCTCTTGCCCAAGCCTGGGCGAAGAGGGAAAGTCTGCCCCCCACTAGATCCGGTCCCGGATCGGGGGCCCTCAATTCATGCTGTCTTAGGGGCAGCAGCAGCAGGTTTTCTGGCCTGTTTGCCCCTGTTCCAGGACTGGTTAGGTTTCCAGCCTTGTCTGTAGCGAGCAACAGCTCCTTCCTGTTTTGGTGCAGAGGAAGTTGATGCTGCTCCTGCTTTGAAATTACGAAAGGAACGAAAATTGGACTGTCTAGCCTTGGCTTTGGCCTTGTCCTGAGGCAGGGCATGACCTTTACCTCCTGTAATGTCATCAATAATCTCTTTCAAGCCGGGCCCGAATAAGGTCTGCCCTTTGAAAGGAATATTAAGCAATTTAGATTTAGACGTAACATCAGCTGACCAGGATTTTAGCCACAGAGCTCTGCGTGCCTGAATGGCGAATCCTGAATTTTTAGCCGCAAGTTTAGTTAAATGTACTACGGCATCTGAAATAAATGAATTAGCTAACTTAAGGAATTTAAGTTTGTGTGTGATGTCATCTAGTGTGGATGATTGAAGTGTCTCTTCCAGAGACTCAAACCAAAATGCTGCTGCAGCCGTGACAGGCGCAATACATGCAAGAGGTTGCAATATAAACCCTTGTTGAACAAACATTTTCTTAAGGTAACCCTCTAATTTTTTATCCATTGGATCTGAAAAAGCACAGCTATCCTCCACTGGGATAGTGGTACGCTTAGCTAAAGTAGAAACTGCTCCCTCCACCTTAGGGACCATTTGCCATAAGTCCCGTGTGGCGGCGTCTATTGGAAACATTTTTCTGAATATAGGAGGGGGTGAGAAAGGCACACCGGGTCTATCCCACTCCTTAGTAACAATGTCAGTAAGTCTCTTAGGTATAGGAAAAACGTCAGTACTCGTCGGTACCGCAAAATATTTATCCAACCTACACATTTTTTCTGGGATTGCAACTGTGTTACAATCATTCAGAGCCGCTAATACCTCCCCTAGTTACACACGGAGGTTCTCAAGCTTAAATTTAAAATTTGAAATGTCTGAGTCCAGTTTATTTGGATCAGAACCGTCACCCACAGAATGAAGCTCTCCGTCTTCACGTTCTGCAAACTGTGACGCAGTATCAGACATGGCCCTTGCATTATCAGCGCACTCTGTTCTCATCCCAGAGTGATCACGTTTACCTCTTAGTTCTGGTAGTTTAGCCAAAACTTCAGTCATAACAGTAGCCATATCTTGTAATGTGATTTGTAATGGCCGCCCAGATGCACTCGGCGCTACAATATCACGCACCTCCTGAGCGGGAGATGCAGGTACTGACACGTGAGGCGAGTTAGTCGGCATAACTCTCCCCTCGTTGTTTGGTGAAATATGTTCAATTTGTACAGATTGACTATTTTTTAAAGTAGCATCAATACATTTAGTACATAAATTTCTATTGGGCTCCACTTTGGCATTAACACATATAGCACAGAGATATTCCTCTGAATCAGACATGTTTAACACACTAGCAAATAAACAGCAACTTGGAAATACTTTTCAAAGTAATTTACAAATAATATGAAAACGAACTGTGCCTTTAAGAAGCACAGAAAATATTATAACAGATAAAATAATTAAGTTATAGCATCAATCTTTGTCAGAATATACAGTTTTAGCAAAGGATTGTTCCCCTCAGCAAATGATAACTAACCCAGGCAGCAGAAAAAAAATACACAAATAAACGTTTTTTATATCACAGTCAATACAATCAGCACAGCTCTGCTGTGAATGATTACTTCCCTCAAAAAAGACTCTTGAGATCCCTGAACTCTGTAGAGATGAACCGGATCATGCAGGAAGAAAATGAACCTCTGACTGAGTTTTTCTGATGCATAGTGAAAGCACCAAAATGGCCCCTCCCCCACACACATAACAGTGAGAGGGATCAGTGAACTGCTCTAATTTAAATCAAAACTATTGCCAAGTGGAAAAAAAGTGCCCAAAACATTTTTTCACCCAGTACCTCAGAGAAAAAAAAAGTTTTTACATGCCAGCAAAAAAACGTTTTACCTCAATAATTAATTGTCATTTAAAACCTATTGCAAGTCCCTGCAAAATAGGTTAAGTCTATGTATACAGTTTAAAAGCCAGAGAAGTACCATTTCCCAGAAAACTGAAGTGTAAAATATACATACATGACAGCCTGATATCAGCTACATCTACTGCATTCAAGGCTGAGTTTACATTATAACGGTATGGCAGGATTTTCTCATCAATTCCATGTCAGAAAATAATAAACTGCTACATACCTCTTTGCAGATTAATCTGCCTGCTGTCCCCTGATCTGAAGTTTACCTCTCCTCAGATGGCCGAGAAACAGCAATATGATCTTAACTACTCCGGCTAAAATCATAGAAAAACTCAGGTAGATTCTTCTTCAAATTCTACCAGAGAAGGAATAACACACTCCGGTGCTATTATAAAATAACAAACTTTTGATTGAAGATATAAAAACTAAATATATCACCATAGTCCTCTCACAGATCCTATCTAGTCGTTGGGTGCAAGAGAATGACTGGAGGTGACGTAGAGGGGAGGAGCTATATAGCAACTCTGCTGGGTGAATCCTCTTGCACTTCCTGTAGGGGAGCAGTTAATATCCCACAAGTAATGATGACCCGTGGACTGATCACACTTAACAGAAGAAAATATGGGTTTTATGTCCCTTTAACGTTCTACTTCTGAAATGGTAACTGCTGAAATTACATGTGGGTTGTGCTCTGTACATATGATTATTCATGTCACTTCCTTTCTTTTATCACTGGTCAGTCACATGCCCTCAAAGTTTATGTAAACCACCACTGATATTTGTCTGTTTGCATTTCAGTATAATAACGGGAAAGCTATACTATCTATTCTATTAACAGTATGATAAATAGCATGGCTTTCCAAGATATTTCTATCCTAGTGTTATGAGGGTTTGGGTTACATATTACCCTTATACAGGCATCAATGTGTATCACCATCCATTCTTGTTATCTATGGACTGGACATATTCATGAGATCTGTACCAGGAAAGAGACTGACAGAAAATATGCATTCTGCCTGACAACTCTCCCTTGTATCCCAGCCCAAGATAAAAATAATATAAATACAAAAAAAAGTTATTCACATATAACATACATATCACATTAATGATATACACAGATTATTACACATTTCACATACAAAGAACATATGACATGCATATAAGCCAGGATGTCCAACTCCAGTCACCTAGGACCACAAAAGCTAGGGATCAATTATCTGTAGACAGCGACCTAGTATAGATGACTCAAGATAATGATCTTACCTGTGCTCTAAAAGGTTCTGAAATCCTGGCTTGTTTGTGGTTTGTTGGACCAGAGTTGGACATCCCTGATAAAAGGAGACATTTTCAACCTTGAAAAAATAAATCTAACTGTCACCTTTTCTGCATGCCTTTCTGAACTTCACAGCTGCTAGATTTATTAAGTTCATTCCATATAAATTATAGTCAATAAACAGTTGAAGCAAATAAGGGACATGGGCTTCATGTGGCTGATAGCACTTGTTCATGACACCTCCACCTTGTAAAAGTTCGCTGACTCTAAAGGCAAGGAAGAAAGAAAATATATTAAAAGACATTGTTAAGCATTTCATGAACAATAAATTGAAGACCTTTAAGGATTGTGTTGTACTGGCTAAACATGACCTATCAACAAATGCTTTTATATACAGTAAAGTGCTACTGTGCAGTATGTCCGTGCTTTGGTATTCCCCAAAAGCACAGCCTCAAGATTCTCAAAAGCACACATTATATAGTAGATATGTCCATTCGGCAGCTTCATTCAGGCTATTTTTGTATGAAGCTATTTTCGGTATATATTCTCTTGTGCAAGCGAAATACACTAAGATCTGGGTTTGCATAGATCTTAGTGTGTGTTTAACTTGCAGAAAGAGGATATTTGGTTTTGAAAACAGCCGGATACCGAAAATAGCCTCCTACTTCCACATTTGAAAGTGAACATCTACCATACAGCTCCCTATAGCTTGGAAATTACAGCTTTTTATTAGATGTGCCTAGCAGGTTCCCCAAAAAATGCATTAGCATGGACCAAATCTGCGCCAGAAAATCGGATATTGTTGCATTTAACATGTGCAAAAACAAAATATTGCATAAATACTGACTTTAAGTGATGCTTTCAAATTAATGCATGATGTTCATGTCCCTTAGCTCCATCACCTCCAAGCTCTTTTAATCCATGTCAAAACTTAAATTATGCTTACCTATAATTTTCTTTTCTTCTGTACGGGGAGAGTTCACAGCTGCATTCATTACTTTTGGGAAATACAAAACCTGGCCACTAGGAGGAGGCAAAGACACCTCAGCCAAAGTCTTAAATACTGCCCCCCACTTCCCTCATCCCCCAGTCATTCTGCCAAGGGAACAAGGAACAGTAGGAGAAATATCAGGGTGAACAAAAGGTGCCAGAACGACTGAGAAAATAAAATGTAAGGCCGCCAACAGAAAAAAAAAATGGGCAGGAGCTGTGGACTCTCCCCGTTCAGAAGATAAGAAAATTATCAGGTAAGCATAATTTCAGGGAGAGTCCACAGCTGCATTCATTACTTTTGGGAGAACAATTCCCAAGCTTATCTTCCACAGAAGCAGGAAGAACAAAAATATGGAAAGAGGACAAGGTAACTGCCCATCAATTAGACCCATAAAGATGTCAATTAGAGATCACTCTAAATTCTGGACTCCACTGAGCACAAGAACCTCTGAGGAGACCAAAGTCCTTCACTCTAGAAGCACACAAATAAAAACCTCTTCATGAACAATGGCAAGGGAAACAACAAAACAACTCCCACACCACATTCTCCCTAACTGAAAGAAAGGAAGAATCAGACAAAAAGGTTAAAAAAACCTCCATAAATAATCCTCGAATATTCAAGGACAAAAAACAGAGATAAAAGCCCCTAGCAGAACTTGAAAAGAAGCGGCTACCAGGATGCAAGAGGACAAAGTCCCATAGAAAACACTCTACCGACTGAGGAGAGCAAAAAAAAGGAAAAATTCCAAATCACCTCCTACATGGATTCAAAAGGAACCAATGTAAAGCCTTAACCGGAACCGAAGTCCCAGAAGGACAAAGGACACAAGTAGAACAAGACTACCTTACCATATCAGCTAACTAGCACAGAGAAACTGCACACCCATAGGTCAGAAACCACCCCGGAACCAGAACAGGAATGGAATAAGAACATCTGTGTACACCACAAACGAAAGCCGCAGGCTTCCAATGGAAAGGCAGTCAGACTAAACGTCAAACCATGGTAACTAGTCAACCGAGGAGCTAGAAAACTCACACCAGGACATTCCTGGGAAGGAACAAGAGAAAAACTCAGAAAGCAGGGCGGACCAACTCCCCCCCTACTAGAAAACGGGGTAAGGGAGGACAACACCCCGACAATAAGGAAGAACCCGCTAAGGGAAGGTTCCTGAACCCACTGCAATGCCTACCAATCCAGTAAGGACCCTTCGGGAGACAAAATACGTAGTTGATGTCCAAACAGAGCAGTCAGAATTCCTGACCCCTACATGAACGAACAGTCCTATCACAGGAACGACAGTCAATGTCCCAAAGGACAAAGAGATTAAAAAATCCCCGCATCGACAAGGCCCAGAGATCAGATAATGAATCTCCAACCACGAGTATCTCAGGAAAGAAACAGGAAGGAGTCACCGACAGCCGGAGAGACGAACTCCGGATCCAGGATACCTATCCTCATTACTCCTCAGAAACCCGAAGGGAGGGTGATACTGCAGACAAGAGAAATCCCTCGACCCACTGAACTCCTAGAGTCAGATGAGGAAAACTACCTCAGGAGGAGCCAACTGAATAGGTGCAGTAGACCAGATCCTTCCAAATAGAAGGAAAAACAAAGAAAACCCAGGAATATTCCAGTAAAGAAATTCCCAGGAAAAACTCCTCCATCTCTCCAGAGAGAGAAGGAACCGCCCCAGTAGGAACAAGGAGATTTCCACAGGAAAACAAGCCTGCTACTGAACGCTGGACAGATTCAAGATTATTAAAATCTCGAAATTAGAGTAACCAAAATGCTGAGGTTAAAAAAAACGGACCACCAAAACCAGGTGCCGGATCCAGACCAAAAACCCTGCGGAACAACCACAAAGTTACCTGGAAATTAAATTTGCACCAAAGATGATGCATGCCATACTCCCATGGGATCTTGGACTCTGATCTCTCATGATGAATCCCAGTGTAAGTCCTCTCAGCTCACAAAGTCCGAAGACAAAGAAAGGACCCAAAAGAGATCAGAACTCCAAGTTAGAGAGACATGACAGTCTCGAAAGATCCCTCTGGATCAACCCTCAGAAAACCTACAGCACAAGGAATTAGCGTACAACTCCCATCGGTAGGCTGCAAGAGAGACTGCATAACGTTCCCCCCAGATCCCCAGTATATAGGATCAAAAGGGGATACTGCAAGGAGAAAAAAACGGTCCCTAAGAACCTAGTCTCCACAAGCAAAAGACCAAAGTCCTACCCCAAAAGGCAAGAGGAAGCGAAAAAGAGGAGAGAAACACTGGCAAAAGAGATCTGAAAATTGGACAATCCAATCCACAAGGAGTACCAATAGGGGGGAATAATTGCCCCCTACAACAGGTATTGGAGATCTCCAAGCAGTTATCTGATCCTCCCCCCTCGGAAGGGAGGACTCTAGCTCCAGTCCAAGGACATCAGGAACTACAAACATACTGCCGTAGCAGAATTCGTCCTGTGACGAAAGGCAAAGAATGACTAGGGGATGAGGGAAGTTGAGGAGATATTTAAGCCTTTGGCTGGGGTGTCTTTGCCTCCTCCTGGTGGCCAGGTTCTGTATTTCCCAAAAGTAATGAATGCAGCTGTGGACTCTCCCCGTTTTAAGAAGAAAAATAGAATAGTTTAATGTGTGTTTCCATTGCATTGTCTACTGGCCATAACAGCCTTTAAAACGAAAGTTTCCTTTTTACATAAAAAATACATATTACAACACTCTCTGCACTCTTTTCTTCTTCTTCTTTCAAAAAGACGGCATTCGATAGGAGGTTGCCACCCAAGACATTAAGAGTTATAGAGAGGACATCCAGATACTGGCAAATCAATCATTACTGTCTAATTCATAGCGTTTCCAATCTGTATGAAAAGTTAATGGCCAAACTGCACAAATATCTAAATTATATACGAAATGTGAGTAGCAGCTATGGGTGGGGAGAATTCAGAGTCTGGTACAAAAACTACATCTGTCCACATCCATTTCAATGACCTAAATCACTGATAGAGCAACTTCCATATATTCATTTCTCAATAACTAAAGACAATGTTTATAAAAACATAATTTATGTAAGAACTTACCTGATAAATTCATTTCTTTCATATTAGCAAGAGTCCATGAGCTAGTGACGTATGGGATATACATTCCTACCAGGAGGGGCAAAGTTTCCCAAACCTTAAAATGCCTATAAATACACCCCTCACCACACCCACAATTCAGTTTAACGAATAGCCAAGAAGTGGGGTGATAAGAAAAAAGTGCGAAAGCATATAAAATAAGGAATTGGAATAATTGTGCTTTATACAAAAAAAATCATAACCACCACAAAAAAAGGGCGGGCCTCATGGACTCTTGCTAATATGAAAGAAATGAATTTATCAGGTAAGTTCTTACATAAATTATGTTTTCTTTCATGTAATTAGCAAGAGTCCATGAGCTAGTGACGTATGGGATAATGACTACCCAAGATGTGGATCTTTCCACACAAGAGTCACTAGAGAGGGAGGGATAAAATAAAGACAGCCAATTCCTGCTGAAAATAATCCACACCCAAAATAAAGTTTAATGAAAAAACATAAGCAGAAGATTCAAACTGAAAACGCTGCCTGAAGTACTTTTCTACCAAAAACTGCTTCAGAAGAAGAAAATACAACAAAATGGTAGAATTTGGTAAAAGTATGCAAAGAGGACCAAGTTGCCGCTTTGCAAATCTGATCAACCGAAGCTTCATTCCTAAACGCCCAGGAAGTAGAAACTGACCTAGTAGAATGAGCTGTAATCCTATGAGGAGGAGTCTTACCCGACTCAACATAGGCAAGATGAATTAAAGATTTCAACCAAGATGCCAAAGAAATGGCAGAAGTTTTCTGGCCTTTCTAAAACCGGAAAAGATAACAAATAAACTTGAAGTCTTTCGGAAAGACTTAGTAGCTTCAACATAATATTTCAAAGCTCTAATAACATCCAAAGAATGCAACGATTTCTCCTTAGAATTCTTAGGATTAAGACATAATGAAGGAACCACAATGTCTCTACTAATGTTGTTGGAATTCACAACTTAGGTAAAAATTCAAAAGAAGTTCGCAACACCGTCTTATCCTGATGAAAAATCAGAAAAGGAGACTCACAAGAAAGAGCAGATAATTCAGAAACTCTTCTGGCAGAAGAGATGGCCAAAAGGAACAAAACTTTCCAAGAAAGTAATTTAATATCCAATGAATGCATAGGTTCAAATGGAGGAGCTTGAAGAGCCCCCAGAACCAAATTCAAACTCCAAGGAGGAGAAATTGACTTAATGAAAGGCTTTATACGAACCAAAGCTTGTACAAAACAATGAATATCAGGAAGAATAGCAATCTGTCTGTGAAAAAGAACAGAAAGAGCAGAGATTTGACCTTTCAAGGAACTTGCGGACAAACCCTTATCTAAACCATCCTGAAGAAACTGTAATATTCTCGGTATTCTAAAAGAATGCCAAGAAAAATGATGAGAAAGACACCAAGAAATATAAGTCTTCCAGACTCTATAATATATCTCTCTGGATACAGATTTACGAGCCTGTAACATAGTATTAATCACAGAGTCAAAGAAACCTCTTTGACCAAGAATCAAGCGTTCAATCTCCATACCTTTAAATTTAAGGATTTCAGATCCTGATGGAAAAAAGGACCTTGAGACAAAAGGTCTGGTCTTAACGGAAGAGTCCACGGTTGGCAAGAGGCCATCCGGACAAGATCCGCATACCAAAACCTGTGAGGCCATGCCGGAGCTACCAGCAGAACAAACGAGCATTCCTTCAGAATCTTGGAGATTACTCTTGGAAGAAGAACTAGAGGCGGAAAGATATAGGCAGGATGATACTTCCAAGGAAGTGATAATGCATCCACTGCCTCCGCCTGAGGATCCCGGGATCTGGACAGATACCTGGGAAGTTTCTTGTTTAGATGAGAAGCCATCAGATCTATTTCTGGAAGTTCCCACATTTGAACAATCTGAAGAAATACCTCTGGGTGAAGAGACCATTCGCCCGGATGCAACGTTTGGCGACTGAGATAATCCGCTTTCCAATTGTCCATACCTGGGATATGAACCGCAGAGATTAGACAGGAGCTGGATTCTGCCCAAACCAAAATTCGAGATACTTCTTTCATAGCCAGAGGACTGTGAGTCCCTCCTTGATGATTGATGTATGCCACAGTTGTGACATTGTCTATCTGAAAACAAATGAACAACTCTCTCTTGAGAAGAGGCCAAGACTGAAGAGCTCTGAAAATTGCACGGAGTTCCAAAATATTGATCGGAAATCTCACCTCCTGAGATTCCCAAACCCCTTGTGCCGTCAGATACCCCCACACAGCTCCCCAACCTGTAAGACTTGCATCTGTTGAGATTATAGTCCAGGTCGGAAGAACAAAGAAGCCCCCTGAACTAAACGATGGTGATCTGTCCACCATGTCAGAGAGTGTTGTAAAATCGGTTTAAAGATATTAATTGAGATATCTTTGAGTAATCCCTGCACCATTGGGTCAGCATACAGAGCTGAAGAGGTCGCATGTGAAAACGAGCAAAGGAGATCGCATCTGATGCGGCAGTCCTAAGACCCAACATTTCCATGCATAAGGCTACCAAAGGGAATGATTGTGACTGAAGGTTTTGACAAGCTGATATCAATGTTAAACTTCTCTTGTCTGACAAGGACAGAGTCATAGACACTGAATTTATCTAGAAACCTAAAAAGGTTACCCTTGTCTGAGGAATCAATGAACTGAATGGTAAATTGATCCTCCAACCATGAAATTGAAGAAACAACACAAGTCGATTCGTATGAGATTCTTCGAAAATGAGAAGACTGAGCAAGTACCAAGATATCGTCCAAATAAGGAAATACCAAAAACCCTATTCTCTGATTACAGAAAAAAGGGGCACCGAGAACCTTTGAAAAAAATTCTTGGAACTGAGGCTAGGCCAAACGGTAGAGCCACAAAACTGGTAATGCTTGTCTAAAAAGAGAATCTCAGACACTAAAAGTGATCTGGATGAATCGGAATATGCAGATACACATCCTGTAAATCTATTGTAGACATATAATGCCCTTGCTAAACAAAAGGCAGGATAGTCCTACAGTAACCATCTTGAATGTTGGTATCCTAACATAACGATTCAATAATGACAGATCCGGAACTGGTCTGAAGGAATTGACCTTCTTTGGTACAAATGAAGAGATAAAATAAAACCCCAGCCCCTGTTCCAGAACTGGAACTGGCAAAAATACTCCAGCCAACTCTAGATCTGAAACACATTACAGAAATGCTGAGCCTTTGCTGAGTTAACTGGGACACGGGAAAGAAAAGAATCTCTTAGCAGGAGGCCTTAACTTGAAGCCAATTCTGTACCTTTCTGAAACAATGTTTCTGAAACCAGAGATTAAGAACGGAATTGATCCAAATTTCTTTGAAGAAAACGTAATCTGCCCCATACCAGCTGAGCTGGAATAAGGGCCGCACCTTCATAGGTACTTAGGAGCTGGCTATAGGTTTCTATAAGGCTTGGATATATTCCAAACTGGAAATAGTTTCCAAACTGATACCGCTCCTGAGGATGAAGGATCAGGCTTTTGTTCCTTGTAAGGAAAGGAACTAAAATGATTATTTACCCTGGAAAGAAAGGGAAAGCAAAGATGACTTAGAAGACATGTCAGCATTCCAAGTTTAATCCATAAAGCTTCTCTAGCTAAAAATAGCTAGAGACATATACCTGACATCAACTCTAATGATATCAAAAGATGGTATCACCAATAAAATTATTAGCATGTTATAGAATAATAATAATGCTATAAAATTATGATCTGTTACTTGTTGCTCTAAAGCTTCTAATCAAAAAGTTGAAGCTGCAGCAACATCCGCTAAAAATATAGCAGGTCTAAGAAGATTACCTGAACATAAGTAAGCTTTTCTTAGAAAGGATTCAATTTTCCTATCTAAAGGATCCTTAAATGAAGTACTATCTGCCGTAGGAATAGTAGTACATTAGCAGGAGTAGAGATAGCCCCATAACCTTAGGGATTTTTGTCTCAAAAAACTCTAATCTGTCAGATGGCACAGGATATAATTTGCTTAAACGTCTAGAAGGAGTAAATAAATTACCCAAATTATTCCATTCCCTGGAAATTACTTCAGAAATAGCATCAGGGAGATAAAACACTTCTGGAATAACTACAGGAGATTTAAAAACCTTATTTAAACGTTTACATTTAGAATCAAGAGGACCAGAATCCTCTATTTCTAATGCAAATAACACTTCTTTAAGTAAAGAACGAATAAATTCCATCTTGAACAAATACAAAGATTTATCAGCATCAACCTCTGAGACAGAAACCTCTGAACCAGAAGAACCATTATCAGTATCAGAATGATGATGTTCATTTAAAAATTCATCTGAAAAAAGAGAAGTTTTAAAAGACTTTTATGTATACTAGAAGGAGAAATAACAGACATAGCCTTCTTAATGGATTTAAAAAATAAAATCTCTTATGTTATCAGGAACACTCTGAAAATTAGATGTTGACGGAACAGCAACAGGTAATGTAACAGTACTAAAGGAAATTTTATCTGCATTAATAAGTTTGACATGACATGCAATACAAATAACAGCTGGAGAAACAGATACCAAAAGTTTATAGCAGATACACTTAGCTTGGTAGCTCCAGCACTGTGCAGTGACTTTCCTGAAGTAACTTCTGACTCAGTTGCAACGTGGAACATCTTGCAATATGTAAAAGAAAAAAACAACATATAAAGCAAAATTGATCAAATTCCTTAAATGACAGTTTCAGGAATGGGAAAAAATGCCAAAGAACAAGCTTCTAGCAACCAGAAGCAATAAAAAATGAGACTTAAATAATGTGGAGACAAAAGTGACGCCCATATTTTTTCGCGCCAAATAAGACGCCCACAT